>NC_045645.1:22555000-22859303 GCF_009829145.1 Chiroxiphia lanceolata
TTCTTGAAGAAGTTACCAGTGAAATCCCAAAGGAAACTACATTGTTCCATACATACAATGCTTCAATAAAGTTTCTTCAGAATCCAGACTTACCCAAATAACCAGCTCAAAATATGACTGCAAAGCCTTGCAGAAGATTTCCCTACATTTCCATCCTGGTATTGAGTACTAGCATGCCAAGGCTACCAATCCTACCCTTAATGGGAAATACCACCCTGAAGACCGTGAATCATTGTTTTTAAATTAGCTATTACGACACAGGAAAAAGACATAAAAAATACCACTGAAAAACTTCAAAGCAAGCTACACATTTCTAGGAAAAGGATTTGAATGAAACAGAAAACAAAATGTTTCACTCCTTCAGTCTATTGTATGCACTCTGAATATCCACAGAGCTCTGAGCCCTCATTTTTAGGGGAATACAATCAAATTAGTCAACAGAGAGCAGAACAGCAGTGCTGAGCAAGGACATGCAATGTCTTCTGTATAAGAAGAAACAAAATATTGTTCTTCAGCTTCTGGAGAAACAAAACAAAAAAAAATTCTGCTCTTGTAAAAATTGTCTAACTTAGAAGTCTAATGCCTCAGATTTTTTTATCTTCTTCCATCATCCTTTTCACAGTATGCTAGAGATTTGGGAGTATTTCAGTACCTGCACTTCTGAAATGTCCTTGGAAGTAATGAAGTACAGTGTTTTAACTCTGCAGATAACAGACTAGGCCAAAGCTTTCAGGCACTTAATTTCAAATAGAAAATGAGCTTCTACTGGCAAAAAGTCTAGTTGGAGGCCATTAGCTAGCAGCGTACCTCGGAGGTCCATACTGGGTTCAATCATGCTTAACATCGTCATTCATGATCCAGATGATGGGGCAAAGAGCACTCTCAGCAAGTTCACTGGGCACACAAGCACGGGAGGAATGGCTGATGTGCCAGAGGGTCATGATGCCATCCCAGGAGACCTCAGCAGGCTGCAGAAATGGGCTGACAGGACCCTCATGCAGTTCAACACAGGGAAGTGTAAAGCCCCACACGTGGGCAGCAATAACCTCATGCACCAGTACATGCTGGTAGACAATTACAATTATCTTCAGGACCACCAGAACACAATCTATCTGCTTACAGTTTCATTATTCCAACAAGAAATAAAATTATTTCTTCCTCTATTTGAGAAATTATAGCATCCACTCTTGAATAAGTTAAAAAAAAAAAAAAACCAGATATATGTACCTGTGGCTGAAATGGTGGAGCAGTAGGTCCCTGCATGCCTTGTGATTGTTCATCCATTCTGTAACGTACAAGTGTTCCTTATGTCCTGAAAAGAGAAATACAGTCATTACACTGTAATTCAGTCTGTATTTATGATTTATGAAAATCAGTACAATAACAAAGAAATCCATCTTCTCATTTGTATGCTTGAGTTTACAAACATTTAACTATTCCAGCCCTGCACTGTTTGGGAAAGGAGGGTTTTTTTATGTTTAGCTATCCTATAAAATTTAATAAATCACTATACACATCTGAACTTATTATTTAAAAATGTGAATTAAAACTACTTGCACCAGACAAACGGTTCTGTCTAATAAAAGCTGTATCATCTCATTCTTCAATGTCACCAACTGCTTGTTTAAACTCACAGATACCTGCTGGCCAGTACCTTGGACCTACGGACAGCACAGGAAATAGCAGATCAGCAGAAGACTTAAAACTGCAGTGCACATACAGCTTACATTGCAAAATCTGTAGATTTTAGGGAGTATGCAAGAGTAGTTGCACCTAAATAGAAAAAAGCTAACCAGGTACACTCACTACATTCTGACAAGCTAGCTAAAAGGCCTTTGAAATACTATATTAGAAGCACAGCCTCTATTCTCAACCACAAACTTCTCATTTCCCATCAGGGAAGATCCCTGCCAAGTTCCCAAGGCTTTGACCAATCATAAGCATTGTAAAATGCACTGAATCATTACTAGGAAGAACAGGAGAGACAAAATCACAAATACTCAGGAGGCTTTTTTTCCTCAACTAAGTGAATCCTTTCTTAGGCTATTCAACACTGCTGAGGGGAGCAGGTGCAGTACCAGTGTTACTGGTGCCTACAGGGGCCACCTCTGTGCAGATGAAGACAACAGAAAGTTCCCTGGCAGCTTCAAATGCAAACAAGGAAATAAACTTCCATACAAATAAGAGGCAAGCCCTGAACAACTTTTTCATCACACCAACATGAAGTATCTCTGCCTATTACCTGGTCAAACCTGCCAAGATCTTTGGAGGAATAAGAGTCATGTGTCTGACAGGAATATTGTTCTTTCTTTTCAATTTATTGGTTTTTTTCTTATTTCCTGCCCCAAATCCTGAATGCTCTAGAGATAGTTAGACATGAAACACTTTTTATGATACCTCCTAACACTTAACATAGGAAATTTCCTATGACAAATTTATTCTGCTAAACTTATGTACTTCTGAATACAAAGCTATTTACATACCACAAATCTTTGTTTAGAGTGAGTACATAAAGTTTTCTCAAATCGCATTCAAAGTTAGCATGAAAGCACATGTTAAAACGCATGCAAATCTTCCCAATAATGTCTATAGAGTATTAAAAGGGTTAGAAATAACAGAAAGCAGAAAACCTTAGAAAGGCTTAATTGCAAAATATTTAAGAAATTAACAAACAGTTCGTGCTCACAGCACTGTTGTTCTTCTTGCAGTATTGTTGTGATAACATTACTAATAGACAAAATAATCGCAAAGCAGCTTTGCAAAGTTTCTCCATGTGTACGCAGTTTCCACCTTGGGTACTAAGCAGTGGATCGGACACACAAACAAATGATTAGTGATCCGCCCTCCCTGGCCCATTCAAAGCAGTCACCCCCCACCATTCCAGTGCCATTAGCTATTCCTAACACCAAACCACAGCCACCCTCCAGAGCAACTAAAGGTCCCTTTAGGCTTTGCTTTCCCACCCATCATACTCCTGTATGAAGCAGACAGGCAGCAGCTTCCTGTTGTAATGTATTAACTGCAACTAGTCCACCGACAAAAAAAATCCAAAAAAAAGCAGTTTCAGGCAGGTCAAAATAAAATAAATAATTTTTAAAAAATCAATTATCAAACCACAGTGAGCAGCAGAAAAAAGGAAGTAGGAATTGCCAAGACTTCTAAGACTGTCAGAGGGATCATGCTGAGAAAGGGTGAATCAGCTGGCAGAGACAGTGCACACCACTGACCAGGCAATCTTTCAGCCAGCACTAGGACACCAACACTAACACTTCTTCTGGCAAGTTCTAAAGCATCTCCCATACAACCTCCCCTCCAAGGCAAGAAATCATAACACAGCAGCACTGAAAATTAAACTGTTGTCACAAAGCTTCATCTAAATTCTCCGGGTAGATTCACAGGGGTTTATCCAGTTGCAACATATTCTGGGGAAGGAATAAGGAATCTTCTGCTAGTTTCTTGTTTGTAGAGATCTTTCTATCACTGCTAAAAAGGCAATAATTCTTTTCTGAAGTGCTATTTTGAAGAGTCTTTATAAGAATTTTAATCTTTTCAATAGCATCAATATTTCTACTGAAGGTTTTGTGTGTGTTTTACCAATATGTTTAAGTATTGAAAATCTTGACCATGTAATGCACCAAAAGATAATTCCTATGGGTCAGACACTTGTTTCAAAATGCCCAGGGAAAAGAAGTAAACACAAAACTCTTTATGCCCTATTGCAAATATATACCCAAGATAAATGAAATCTAAGCTGAAATGTTTAGATGATGTATGTTGAGGAATTATACAACTCATTCATCTTGTCTGAGTGGTCAGGGACACATCAGTCCAAGTGTTTGGGACCTGGTCTCTCTTTTTTTTTCCCTTTTTGAATCTGGGAAAAGAGTAGAAATGGGAGAAGTCATATTATCACTGCCAGTGGCTCCACCTTCTGTGGCTTGGTTTTATAATAAAAAACAAGCAGACCAAAGAGATGACACATTCTACCATACAAAGCATGGAAGATGAACTTGTGGATTTGTTGTTACTTTTGCAGAAAGACAAAAGATCAGTATCTTATGCCCATATATAGAAGTTATTCTAATTTTTTAATTTGCTTTGTCTTTGAAGACTGCAATGATAGATTCACATTTCAGAGAAATCTGGTATTTTGATCATACAAAATCCCAAGGATGCAAAGAGATGGCAAGGATGCAAATTGAATCTTGTACTGTTTGTCATCATAAGCAAGAACTGGATTTTGTTGCCTGAAGACTTCACTGTGAGGCATGCCTTTCACCTTGATATTAACTCCAGGTCAAAATATAATGGTATAATATTGATCATCTTTAAACTCGAACTGAGGCAGTAATTGTTACTCTTACAAAGATCGTTTTCAAGTTCTAATTTACAGTGAAAAGACACTAAAAATACTGCAAAGAGTCCATGCTTGTTTAAAATTTAAATGCAATCACAAAACACATCTATTTGTGACGTGTCTGTCACCTTTAAACAAGTAATACAAAGGCCTTCTTTTGCAAATCCATCACCACAATACATAATGGTTCATGGAAAACAGACAACAGAGGAGGTGAGGGGCGAGTCAACTACACCAGCATCACCCTCCAAAACCCCCAAGGGGCCAAATGTAACTCAAGTTTCTAAACGCTCTCACACCAATCATGTAGAGGGAAAGGACTCCTTGCCTACAGAACACTACTTGCAGAGAAAGGAACAATGAAACACTTTCTGAATAATTTCTCTTGCAAAGACAATGTTCACCTTTTTGAAGACTAAAATCATTTGGATTCAGCCTGCACACAACAGTGATCACAGGACACAACCATATATGCTAAATCTTATACTCAGGTTATGGCTGTTAACACTTTACAGGTATGAGATGACTTCTGGTTAATGACTAATATTTCAAATCTTTGACTTTTTCAGTTGATTGAAACAGTAGGTGGCACCTACACATAAAGGATGCAGGAGGAAGTACCTGGGGATACAGACAGCACAACCCATTTTTCATTTGAAATCACAACTGCACAGGAACTCCTCCAATTGCCACTATTTACTCCACAAGACAGCAAAAGGAAGCCAAGTCCTCACCAGTAAGACTATCAAACTGCAACTGCCTGAACTGGGAGTAACACCCTTTCCTTCCTTCACAAACAGGCCTCCCTGTCCCTATTCATGTCCTCAGTGGCCACCTGTCAACACTCTCAGAGATCTGCCCACACATCTGAAGATTATGCAAAGATATAAAGGCAAGGGAATGCTCCTATACCCCAAGTTCACATCCTGCAATCAGCGCTCAGCTTTCCAGGTGGTTTCCAGCAGCCTGCTAGAACAGAGGTGGGACTACCTGTGACTGTCAGTAAGAGCAGAGGACACACTCCTGAACAGGAGCCACAGCTCATCGCTCTCAGATCACTGGAATGTATTTTAAAATAACATTTTAAAAAGAAAGATACCTAGGAAAAATTTGAAGTCCTTGTGACTTAAGTCTAGCAACTAAGTCTTCATAAACCTGATCAAATTACTTCAGGAGAAAAAGCTTAAATGCACTGCCTAATCACGTGAAACATTTTTTTAAGCACTACTTTCATAGCTTCAAGTCCTTGAAGTATTCACACTGAAATACATTTCGTGGTATTAAGGCAAAAATGGTACTGCTTTAACAGATAGCAGATTTTATAACAATAAAAAATACAATGTTTTCCCATAGAAAACATCATTAATAGTCTCAGTGATACATGGTTTCCATTAGCTACACGCTATGCACTTGGTTATCAATTTTGCATCTTAAGTGAGAATATATAATAATCAATGTCAAAGCAAAAACAGCTATACTTTAAGAAAAAAGCAAAAGCAGCAGCTACTTAACAGAATATTCAGAGTGTTACAGTTCTGCTGAGAATCTGAGAATCTCAGTCTTCTTTCTTTCTGCAAAATATAGACGTAACTACTCCACATAATTGCTAACATAGAGAAACATGAAGTTACATCAGTTCACAATGTGCTGATCAGGCACACAGTCAATTTAGCTGCTGTTCACAAACAAAGGAATGTACTATGTTTACTTCTGGATTACACCATCAATTAAAGGCAGGTATTTTTAGTTTTTACTATAGCCATTATTTGAGTTAGGTTAGAGCCAAGGCTCTCCAGAAACAATTATCCATTTAATACCCTACACATCCTATTTTTGGATTCAAGTTAGATTCTTCAGTATCTAACTTGGATTTAAAATGGCAAGGTTTAGATAACTAAACTTTTCAACTATCTTTGCTAGCTAAATTCAAAGATAAGGATCATCGTCAGCTGAGGGGAAAAACAAAACCATATATTAATACTAGTTTGCATATAGGCATACAGGCTAAAGAAATATTCCCATTTGTTTATATCACGTGTTGACTCTCAGCTACCCAAAAGCACAATTTAAATGTAGGTAGAATATTCAGACAGTCACCCCGCTTGAACCTGAAAAAAAGCCCTGTGCTCTGGAAACAAGGGTTTAGATTTCCAAATGCCTTACTGAATATCCCAAACACAATCAGGCAGCCCACCACACCACTGTTAATCCCAGCAGTGTGTGCCAGGGAGCCCAAGCATGCCAGTCCAATTCCAGCACTGCTCTCTGTCAGCTGGAGAGTCACACTGACATAACCCTCAGCTCTGAGACCAAAGCCACATACCTCGTGGGAGGAGACAAACTTCAGACCCAGAAATGACAGCCCAGCCCTTCAACTTGATGTGAGCAGGTTAAAAAACAGCCACAGTGTTAGTTTATATACCGGACTGTCTTAAGTAATTTCTTAACCTCTTTAAGGCAAAAGCTTGGCCACTGGAGGGAACTGGCTTGCTGGTCAAACCCAGCCCTTACACTTTGTAAGGTCACCAACACTGATCAACACTTCAGCACCCACTCAACACTGGGCGTAGCTGCAATTTATAATGTTTATATTTACATGTATTTTTATATGCAAGCATTAATAACTCAATGTATGTAAACTGACATCCACTTGAACTCTGCCAAGACTAACTGGCAAGAGATAAAGCAAACTCACTACTGGAAGACCATGTTAATCACTATCACAATAAAAAGTCATTTATCTCTATTAGGATACTTAAATATACACACACATTATATCTATGCATAGTAATATATATATGCAGACATACACATGTCAGCACATTCTTACAGATTACACATCTATACCCAACTGTGTGTACACAGAATATTTCATTTTTACCACTGCTGGCTAATAGCAAATATTTGCTTCACACTGTCCAGGGAAAAAAAACAAAAATAAAAGGTATTCTCAAGCGTGGAAAATACATACTCATTTGTCAAATTCTCTGCAGAAGCATCCATGACAGAGGAAAGTTGTATATGCAACTTTTAAAGTGCTGAAAGTGATCGAATATCAATCTGTATACATCTATATCCAAGTAGAATTAGCCTTAATTTTAGAACTTAGCCTTAATTTTAGAAACAGTTCCTAAAAGCCACAAGATGACAAGACATTCCTCCCCCCTGCAGAGATAGCCTTGAATCTGGACAATACAAATTCCTGGTCCTTGTTAATCCACAAGTAGATATCAGCTAACTAAATGGAAATACTGCATTTTCCAGCAAATTTATGTCCAAATTCCCCACTCATGGGCGGTTCAGTCAAAGCACTCAAAGAACACACAGAGAGTTAAGCTGGGGTAAAAGTTGGTTTTAGCAAGAACAGAAGCAGCCATACACAAATCATCCATTTCCCAAAACGTAAAAGAATGCACTAACGGTTCATATGCAATTTTCTCATCCATTTGGCCCAACTTATCAGGTGTATTTCCATTCCAACCCAGAAAACACATACAGAAGTCACTGTCTTCCCCCAACTACTAAGAGTTCACTCAGTGCTGTCTGATTAGAAGATTAAACTCCAAGCCCTCTCGCTTCACAAGTCTGCTCCCCTTCCTCTTCATTCATTTGCACAATTTAAGACATTATACTTTGTTTACTTCTCCCTCTCTATTTCAATTATGTCACTCCAGTAGATTGCTTATCTTGCAAGGTGCTCCCGAAGGCTTGTACATGCACTGACTTGCCCCTTATTGAACTGTTTGTTTGTTATTTCATGTGAACTGAAGAAGAAACACAACTGAAACTGCTTGAGCAGCAGCCTTCTGCATTTTAATTTAACGTCAATTCACCTGAAAGAAATTTGATAACCCATTTCTTCACACTGAATAGCCAGTTATAAGAGACATAGGTGGATCACGATCACATCACAGTGAAAAGTTTTACAGGGAATGAAGTATTGTATCTAACTATGATACTATGAGGAAAGCAAATCCTCAGCCCACATCACACTCTGCTGTGCTCCTGCCTCTGTAAGAATTAAGTTCTACGATGGCATGAACTGATTACATGATGTTGCTGCTTCCCCTGCCTTCAGCCATGACTCCCAGACCCTCCTTGCAGTGAGGCTCCTGTGGCTACCCAGAGTCCTGGTAAGAGAACTGAAACAAGCTGAAAACTAACCTTCACCGAAAGTCACTTTTTCCCAGTTAATTTCCCCAAATCGTACCACTGTAGAGACAAGGACAGAATCATGATGGCAAAAGACAAAGGGGAGGACATAGTTGGGACTAGAACAGCCTTAACTTAGATCAGCTCAATCTATTGCCAAACTACATCTCTAACATGAAATTATACAAGTCAATCTAATAGCTCAGTAATACCCAAGGTCTTGCTTTCCCTCCCTTTCTCTGCCACATGCTCCTGCATTCCCATCTTGAACTCTTTGGACCTGGTGCTGAGCTGATTTAATTCTCTAAAGCACCTGGGCTTATGCTCTGCAAGCAGTGAGCAAAACCAGGGCATGCAGGAGTCTGCAGAGCACCAGAGAAAAAAAACAGGGGAAGTTCAAGGACAGGAGATGTAGGAAGGGAACTGTAGAAAAACCAGAACATCTCCCTTCTGGCAACAGTACCAACGTTAGCTCACCACATTTAACTGTATTTCACCCTTAGCATGGAGCTGAACAAGCACTTCAACTCAAAAAAGCTGTAACTGGAAGGCAAGAGCCAGCACAGAGAGAAGGCAATTGATTGAACAACAAGCAAAGAGCTTTGTCAACAAAATACTTTATGGAAAACTAGAACTAGGAAGCAAATTATATGGAAGGAGAATAAACCAGGGTAACTAGTCAAACTGAAGACAAAATGAAAAAAAAAAAAAAAGATTTTTCAGAAGAAGGAAGCTAAGACACAATTTGGAAAGCCTTACTACCCCAAAACCTCACAACTCCCACACACAGAGAGGAAAGAGATCATTCCCTAATGAAGGGACAGTTTTAAATGCATCTGTAAAAACAAATTATTCACAAAAAGATGCTGAAGAGATTTACTGAAAGTGTAAACAGGTGAGCTTCACATAGTTAACAAATATGCAGGACAAATTAAAAGACTGGAAGCACTGTCAGATAAACCCATTATGGCTAGGTACAGGGAAAATACATCCTGTTAGGAAGGCTGGGTGGATACCACTGTGCCACAGCTGTGTCTGATAACGCCCATGTTGCTACAGGTGATGAAGAACACATTTAACAACAAATTCCATACACTCCTTAAAGAAATGTCTAAATATCTGAGAAAGCAGTGCAAGATAACACCTTACTGTAGGTAAGGTGAAAAAAATATACCTGTAGTTTTCTAGCCTAAAGATGATAAAAAATGAATGAAGCACTATAAAGAAAAGAGACTAGGCTTTCTGTGACCCTCCGAGCAGCATTACCATTGAATCCCGAAATCATGTACAACAACAGTGAGTAATCCAGGATCCCTGGGTCCAGAAGCAAAGCAGGTAGCAGCCAGCACACTCACTTCAGAGGCAGGCCAACACTTAAGCTCACAGCTGTTTCTGTGTTTTACACTAAACCACCACTGCCTAAAATATGCTAGATCAATTTGTGGTTCTGGAGTACCCACGAGGACTAGCTGTGCATTCAATACTCTGTCTGCTGGCTGCTTGCTACTCCTCCTATGAAGTCCTGCTTGTCTCCATAAACTTCAGACACAGCCCACATACCTAACACACACTTCTGAGTTTCAGTCAGGGCAAGGACTGAAGTTCACTGCTGCAAAGACAACTCCTTTTTTGGATCTGCTTTCAGATGAGAACGAAAAGGGTACAGAAGAAGGGCCTCTACAGGGTAGAATGCTATACATTTTCCCACCACAACTTAATTCTTATTTTAGAATTAACTTTAAGTTCACCTGTGATATTTTTGCCTTCAGCTTTCTAGGAATCAGTAGTTCTGTCAACACTATACACTGACAAAATTAAAATGAACTGAAAATAACTGGTTCATCAACACTTCACAGCACCCAACTCAAATCTCCCCAAAGACTTCAGTAAGAATCTAATCTACAAGCTCTACATGTACTTTTATGACATTGTGAAGTAATTAGTCTGGTCCACCACAAATCCAGCTCCTAAATAAGACAGCAGTAACTTGGTTATAAATCATTCCAAGCAGCTGAAAGCAAAGAGGCTTGAATGCAGACTCTCAAATGCCCCATGATGTAAGCAGTCTATTTACTCTGTCACCTGTAACCCAAAGCAAGAAAACCACTAATATCACAAGATTAACTACATGCAATCAGGTTTTAACATGATTATTAATAGTATTTTCTTAACAACTCCTCTTTTTAATGTCTTCTTTGAAGTTTTATAACAAATTCCCTTAATTAAGTATGTGTTCTGTTTGCCCAACAGGGAATAACGGCACTTGAAACATACTGTCTATTTTCTAGCTACAAAAATCACAACTGAAGCATAGTTTATTTCATGTGCTAGAGACAAATGCATAGGATGTTCTTTACCAGAGAAGCAACTCATTTTAATAGCACTGCTTTTCTGAAGCTTTTTTAACTAACCTGACGGGAAGAATCACTTCAATACTTACTAAAATAGGAAACACATAGCAAGATGATGTACTTCAGTCTAGAGCTCAGTTCCTTCCCATGTGGCTAGGGAGGTCAAATGGTGATAAACACAGCAAATCAGTGCTCTAAAGGCTGCCCTTATCACCACTTTGGTATTTTGGTCAGTTATTTTCATCTCCGTTGCAAAGCAGATGGAACGCAGCTAAACTGAACAAATTCTCTGGAAATTAGTCAGTTAACTGCTATGATTATTCACAGCATTAACCTGCATAAGATAATCCCCACCCCCTCCTAAGTCCTACTCCTCTGGAATCAGGAAGGATTTCTGAATAATCAAAAATTCCCTTGGAGGTAGACAAGAAGTTACCGCAGCTTGACTTTTCCCAGGGGACTTTCCAAGGTAACGTGAACTCAACCACTCAGCACAGATGTTTGGAACAATGTCAAACTTCAGAAGGCAACACGGCATCGATGGCAATACAACTGAATGCAGAGCTGGTATAAATGCAGAGAACTGGACTGAGAGTTTATTAAACATGGGTGGGTTTTGCACATATGAACAAACTGCCTCTCCAAATCGTCTCTGTGGACAAATACACAGGACTGGCTATATTTTGTGCAACTGAGCTCAACTCTGACACAAAAAAAAGAAAGGCATGGACAGGCTATCTATCGAACAATTCAGAAGATACCACAGATCACAGTAAAATTAGCAACTAACTTCCTGCACTCTATTTTTCATTTGAGTTTCTCATTTGCTCACAGGCCTTCAGATTAACTCCAAAATGTTAAAATTTTTTCTTCTTTTGAAACAAACTCCTAATTCTTGTAGACCCTGGAAGACACTGTGATAAGTCAACCAAAAAAAAATTTAGTTGGATAGAATTCCTTGATTTGCTCTCAAATTATTTTTTTTACTGCAATGACTAAGTGGTGTGTTGAATACAAGATATCTAGGACAAAGGCAGTATTTCCACCCTTACAGTGAAAAATCTCTAAGCGTGCTTTGAGAAGTCATTTATCCAAACATCAAATATTTATAAATACAGTATCTTCATGTTTTGAAACTAAAGAGAGTGCTCTTAAATATTATTCTTCCTTCCAGTATCAAAAAAGAAAAACAAACAAACAAACTTGCAGGGCTTCACGTACTGTCGGACTTGGCTTGTAAGTTTCCCTCTTTCCATAACGCAACAGTTTTCCTTCCTCTGCCTAAGTTTTCCACAGCCCCTGAACTAATGGCTCTTTTCTACTGCATTTCCTCTCTCTCAAGACGGTGTGAGTCTGAAGTTTAAAATACAGACATTTCTACAGCACCGCAACACTTGAATTGTCTCCTAAATAGCCTGGAAAGTAAAATACTTTTAAAATTCATTTGTCTTGATTTAGCAAATCTACTCATCAAATATAATCCTCTGGTAATCCAAAGTGTGTATTTTATGGGTTAACATATTATTCGCCATAATTTCTGCATCTCAAGCTTGTAATACAACTTTATATAGGAAATATATCCACTACAGTCAGTGAAACTACTGTGTATGTGTGACCTTTCCCAAGAAGCGATACAATCTGCAATCTGAGAAAACATTGCTATCACTTCGAAGGTGACAAAAAAGTTACCACTAAGTTGGTGCAAGAAGAGAAAGAAATTAAAACATTTTTTATAGTAATAATCAAATACTTGTGTGATTAATGAACACCCCCCCATCATCTTTTACCAGAACTAAGGTGAATATCCTAAGTTCTACCATTCAAGAAGTGACGCTCCTCACAAAACGCAGACCAAAACAAAGCACATTCCGCTGACAGCTTTCTGAACCTCTGAACCCTAAGGCCAGGCAGGTACAGCTCGCACGGAGGCAGAACAGAATTCAGGGCCAGTACTAAATAACCGAGGTGGGGCGCTCGATAAGGTCAAGGAGGGGGGACATCCCCAACAGACGGAAGATGCCTCCCTTCCAGCGCTCCCCTCCTGCCCTCAGCTCCCCCAGCCCCGCATGGCCCCGGGGAACCGATCCGGCAGACACCGGCCGGGCGGGGAGCGGGGACCCGCTGCCCGCGCCGCCGGGACCACGGCCGGGCACCCCCCGCGCCCTCCCGGGGGCTCCCAGCGGGTCCCCCAGGCCGGGGCTCCCGCGCCCCCCGCCGCAGGGCCGCGGCTCCCGCCGACGGCGCTGTTTGCACTTGGTGCCCTGTGAAAGCCCCAGGCTGGGCTGCCCCCGCGGCTGCCCCGGGGAGGATGTGCCATACAGCCGCCCCAGGCGGGAGGAGGGCACGGAAACCTGGAGGAAACCGGGGGACACGCGGAGGCACAGCCCGGGAAGTAGCTCCACTGGCGAGAGGCACCCGAGCAACACAGCGCGGCAGAGGCACCGGGAACCGAGGCAGGGCAGCCAGAGGCGGAGAGGCCGGGTAGGGTCCCCGGCCGCCCGCTCCGCTCGGCGGACGCAGCGCGGCAGCCGCCGCTGTCCGAAACGCCACGGCAGCGCTCAGGGCACCGCTCCCGCAGCCGGCACACACACGCGAACGCACACACGCACGCACGCACGCACACAGCGCCTCGGCGCCGTCCGGCCGCGGGACAGGGGCGGCGGTACCCCGCTGGCAGCTCAGCCCCCAGCGCAGCCCGGGCCGCCCGCGACCATCACCGCCCGGCCCGTCCCGCCCCGGCCGCGCACAAACTTTCTCTCCGCCAGCCTCGCGCCGCCCCCTCCCCGCGCGCGGGCGGAGCGGCAGCTGCCGCGGCCAATGGCGCTGCGCCCCGGGGCCCCGCCGGCCAATGGGAGGCGGCGGGGGGCGGGCCCGCCAGCGGCCCCCGCGGCGCGGGGAGCGGCCCCGGGAGCGCGGGCGCGGCCGCCGGGACCCCCCGGGAACCCCCCCGGACCCGGCACCCCCCGGACCCGCCACCGCGCCGCTCACCGGGCAGCGCAGCTCCGCCTGCTCCTGCTGCGGGAGCCCGGCACCGGCCGCCGCTCCTCTCCGGCTCCTCCGGCGCGTCGGGCCCGTGGCCGCGCCGGCGGGCGTCTAGCGGGGCTCCTGGCGGGCGGCGCGGGCGGCGCGGGCACCGACAGCAGCCACGACCTGCTCTCCGCCCCCCACTGCTCCTGCCGGGCCCGTAAACATCCCGGCATCCCCGAGGATGGGGCGGGGCGGCCAGCGGCCCCGCCTCGCTGCGCTCCCCCCCCCGGCCGGGGCGCGGGGTCCGCCGGGGTGTGTCGGTGTCCGCCGGGGTGTGTCCCGGTCCGCGTCTGTCCCCGCCGGGCTGTGCCCGGTCTTGTGCACGGCGGGGTCGCAGCTCGGTGGGGAATGGCCTGGGTTGTGCCTGCCTTGGGACAGGGAGCGCTGATCTTATGGTGTTTATAGCAGGGAGCACAGCGGGGCCTTCCCGTGCCCGGGTACTGCGGGAACAGCGGGTACGGGAAGCGCCACTCGCCCCTGGACAAACCGGGAGCAGGAGAAACACCCGCTCCGGCCTCTGAAGCCATGGACTGTTCCTTCTGCAGTACGGCGGACAGCAGTGATTTCAGGCTTTGGCCCAGCCAGATGTGGAAACACAGCGTGTCAAACAACGTACTTGCTCATTTTGTACGTAAATTGAGATAATCTGCAAGACGTTCGGTATTAACTGACTGTACCGGCTGGAAGTGGCTCAAACTCCTTCTTGCTATACTTGGAGAAATAAAAGTTATGGGGGGGAAAAAAGGCCAGACTTGATGAATCGTGTTCCACCAGCTTCTACTTTTCACTGGGGTTAGGTAGATCAAAAAATACTGAATTCGGGAATATTGCTGTTTTTCAGGTTCCTTAAAGTTTAGCCTGCTTCAGGGCAAGGATAGGCAATTAACTTAACAAAAGAGAAGCTTTAAGAACCAACCATAGGGAAAAAGCATGAAAGCTGGCCAGAATTTCCCCAGTAAGGTTAGGGATCGTTGTGATCAAATGACTTCTTCCTCAGGTGTGAAAGCCTTCTGAAATAGGCACTCCAATAATTTAAAACTCTCTTGAATCAGATGTACTTTCCAAACTTCAATTCGTATAAGGGTTTGGAGGTTTTGTTGGTTTTCTTTTCTTGTAACAGGGAAAGTAATACTTGATTTAAGTCTTGCAAAATAAATAGGAAATGGGACACTATGTCTGGAAAAGGTCTATTCAGCTCCCTCTATATAACATTATACTGTCTGCTTTTGAGGCAAACTTTTCAGCTTTGAGACATCACTGTATTCAGTGATATAAAGTCTAAGGAGGTTTGAAAGGAAATTATTTTTATTGGCTCTCATTTCCCTGATGTTAACACATTTATTAATCTTTCTGCACATTTCCTCTTTATTAGCATTGAGGCATTTGATGTCTCTGGCCAAATACAGTGACAAGGTGACCACTCAGTCTGTGGAATCAGACATACACTATAATCTTCCCCTTTGATGTGCATTCTGTATTTCTTTAAAGACAGTCCAAAAGAATGAATTGGAATCACGATTAAGAAAATAATTATTTTTTTAATGCATAAACTCTCTTGCAAATCCAGTTTCTTGAACAAGAATTCCCTGCATTGTTTTCTTGTAAAAAGTGCAATATGTCAGGTTTCCCCACATATCAAAGACTGAAAACTTGATAGGTCTGCCATATAATGTTAAGGAATTACTCAAAAGAATTATAATCAGCGATTCCACTGACTGTTTTCCACCTCCAAAATTCTCTGTAGTCTCAACCAGAAATTGAGTTGTGCAAGACAGTCACCTATTTGCAAAACCTCTGATTGAAAAAGGAGAGATTGTTATTTGTTGCATAGCTGACCACAAAATACCAAGTCTTAATAGGTATCATATTTTTTTTACAGGTAAATGCAATTAGTACTATAATACCCAGACTCTTTTCTAGACTCTCTCAGATGGAAAATGAGCAGTTCACAACCTAAACCGAGGTGGCATTTGAAGCTTTCTCTACATTCATGCATTCAAAGAGAATAATCTGACTGTATTAGGCTTTTTTGTCTTTCATGCTATTTTTATACTCACTGATTTCACTTTCATTCTTTTTCCTTGATTTTCTCCATGCTGTTATTTCACTGTACATTTCCATAATATTTTGACTTCTCTGTTTAGTCACCTGAATCCAACGGCTACTTTAGCCTGACATTACCAATTGCTGCAGCATCTTCTCTTTCCTGTATTCCACCCTTACCCTTCTTAGAAGATGGTTGTTTTCATTTTCTTCTTGGTGCTTGAGACTAAGAGAACCTAAAACTGAAGAGGCTGCTTTAGTTAATTAGTTCATCATCACAACCAGGCAAAAACCCTTTCATATAAATGTAGCTACACTGTGTCTATTAATTTTAAATTTGCAAAGTGACGAATCTTCCACATACCACAGAAGATTGTCTTCAGATGTGTGCTGTACAAACGTTTATTTATAGAAGGATGTTTTCTTTTACTTTTGAATGCACATTTACAGTTAAATAAATTCATCTAGTATTCCCTGTAATGGAGACTTTATATCGGACAGAATCAGAAAGGCAGAAGAAGCTCCAGAAAATTCAATAGCCTTAGGGATTGTTAAGGAGCAGGCTTATCTCTGGCAAATGCTTCTCTCAGAGGCCAAAGGGGACACTGCCTAACCAGCTATCAAAGGATTAGAGAAAATGGACAAAAACATGCTGGAATTAGGGATCTGGGAGGGAGAACGTCTTGTTCCCTAAGTCTTGCCAACTCCTGAAGGTGTTGCCACAAATGTTTTACACCTGGAATCAAACAAGCCAGAGACAGAAGGAACAAAGACCTCACTATTTGTCAGTCAATGCTCCATTTCACTAGCCTTGCTATTATAAATCTATTTACATATCAACATTAATTTAAGAAAGCTCCACTGGTCTTTTTCTGATCATTGAAATCTGTATAATTGAAGTCTGTGAACATACATAAGCTATAAATATGGTCAGGGTTCAAGGATATCAAAAATATCAGATGATGACGAAGGATATTATTTGGAATGACAATGTTACGCTTGGATTGTCACTGAAAACAGTGTCCTTTCTCAGGACTAAGCTGCTAGACTTAAAAGCATCTAGAGACTCAGGTAACAACATAGAAGTCAACCAGGAACTGGAACATTCAGCCCTACTCCCCAGATGATTCCTAGCTTGCTTCCACTATTATCCAGGGCTCTGTACAGCTTGACTCTTGAGATGTTCATTAACAGAATAAACTTGGGAAACATACAGATTTGAAAACCTTAAAACTTTGAGGCAGAAGAGCTCACTAGGACAGTGGAGGATGGGAATAGATGTCTTCAGGGTCACAGAGATAGGAACATAACAGCTCACTGGTTAACAATTCTTCAGGTTTTCCAAATCAATAAACTACAGGAAATTAATCAAAAGGAGCAACTGCTCTGCTGAAAGTCCTTGAAGCCTGAAAATTCAGGCTTCAAGTCTCCCTCTCTCCTGGTTCTTTGTTACTAACAGTAAAAAGGCTGGGATAGCTGCCTGTGACATGGATGGGGAAATGAGAAAGGCTGTGAAGGCAACAGTAAAGAGAGATCCATTATATCTGCACTGGATAAATATTATAATAGGGCCTTATGCAGAACTTAAGCTTTTAGACAATATAAATCATTAAATGGAGCACTCAAGCAGAGCTTGGAGAACTCCTGATTTAGACCAGACCTTCTTCAGAACTTCTGTATCAAAGAACCATTTCAAAATTTTGATCATAATATATTCAAATTCAAAACCCTTGTAGAAGTGAGAAGGCCAAATAAATTTACCATAGCAACAGGGAATGTTGAAGAGAGGACTACACAAAAACAAGGAAGTCTGTTAGAAGTAAATTAGAAGGAAATGACCTGTATTAGAGTTTTTGAGTATCTATCATCTATCAAAACCAGCTAGAGGATCTCCAAAAGACTAGCAGAGCTCTACATGAGAATAAAGGATAATATTAAAAGGAACTTTTAAAAAAATTGTGTTAAGATGAGAAAAACAGAAAATAGCAAAACCTCTGGCAAGCTAAATGTAAAACTTTGAAAGGCAGGCCAAAAGTATTTGAAGGAAAATGTTGGTAATGGTATAAAACTTTATTGTAAAACCTCTTCCAAACACATTAGAAGCAGGAAGCCTGCAGGATAGAAAAATTGTTTGCTTATGTGGATATTATAAGAGGTTCCTACAGGGAACCCCTTTATACCACAGAAAGCTATGAGAGTTTTTGGAAATGTATGTGGAAACAGTGAGCTTGGATGATGTGAGATTCCTGTGTTTCAGTAAAACTTCTTGAAAAATCTTAACTAAAATTTCTTCAAAAAATTAAGCTGCATTGGAATAAAAGGAAGGGGTTAGTGCTGAGCTAATAACTGATGTCAGATAGGAAGAAAGGTACAAATAAATAATCCACTTGCTCAATGGAGGGAGGTCTCTACTAGAATTTCATAGGGATGTGTGCTGGGCCCATTGCTGTTTACATACTCTTTTTAAATAATAAAGAAAGGAGAAAATAAGATGAACAAGTTTTCCAGTGGTACAAAATTATGGAGGACAATAATTTTAAAAGAAACAAAAACTAGAAGACAGGAGTAATAAAAAGGAAAATTTAAGATAAGCAAAAACTTCTATAAGAGGAAAGATCAGCTTAAACATAAATGACTGAATGAGTTGACTGAAGGGAGACAGAAAATGGATATGTCAGTTTCTGAAAGGCAAAGAAGATAATTGTGATTGTTATTGTTTTATTGGCTAATATTGATAAAAGTATAGTTATTCCTTATCTCCTGTAGTGAAAGAATTAGGTACCATAAAATTAAATTAGCAGGTAGACCAGGCCTGGCAGGAAGCCTAAAAGGTGCTGTTTGGACAGAAATTACTGCAGTAAATAATTACAACTTAGAACTTTTGTGATTTGTGGATCTGCATTCAGGATTTGGCACAAGGGGAAGGGAAGCAGCACCTCGGAGCATTTGGTGATTTCTGTTACAAATACACGGGGAGATGAGTGCTCCACCACGGGGAAGGAGGTTTGTGTTCCTGCACACTGCCCTTCCCAGCGGAACTTGCTGGTCTTGGATGGTCTCTTGCTGTGAGCCTGGGTGCTTCCCAAGGAGCCAAGGCTGGTTCTGCTTTATGGATTAGCTGGCACTGTTGCAGCAGCAGCAGCATGGGTAGTACACACTCCTGCCACAGTGCACATCGTGTAACTTGTGTGATGTGATTATCAGCCTGAAAACATGGACCCATTTCTAACCCTTAATGTTTTGGTTGGCAAGGCAATGCTTAATACTACCACCAGCCTCTTAATTTTGTTCTTAAAAACTGTGATTCAGAAAAGCCCTCCGTGCAATACCTTTTCCTAAAATTTGATGCTATCTACAGAATCCCAGCAAAATGCAGTTCTTTTTTCCAAAGTTTTTCTTTGTTCTAGCACACTGCTATTTCCATGTATTATCATAATGCATGTATTATTGCTTAACTGAAGGAAGAAAACGTCTGTGTGTTTCCTATAGTTATCACAGTAAGCCCAATGTAGCTAGCTACTGGTAATAAAACTACATTTTGGTACAGGTTAATTGACCACCTGCTGATCTCAGTGTAGGACAGGGTGTTCTGTCCATCCAGACTCCCACTCCACTGCAGCTAGATGAGCAGGCTTCAGGTTTTTTACACCCCAGTCCATCCCTCAGCATGTCCTGGCATTCCCCATGTTCCTTGAGGGCATTCCCTCATTTTAGCAACTTCAGTAATAGATTACCCAGCCAGAAAGTTTAAATGCAGTTTAGGGATAGTTCTGCCATGCACACATGATGGCAATGACAGTTCAAGAACAAGAAAGAGACATACCTGTTTGTATTATATCTTACCTCAGTTGTTCCTATTTAACAAATATTTATCATAAACCCAAAACTGTTCCTCTCAAAATTTTTTTTTTTTTGACTAGGACATCTTTTCCATCTATCTAAAGATCCAACCCATTTTGAATGTTACAAATGTAATGGTCTCAGTAACTATGTGACAATGATCTTCTAATTAATCATTGGAAAGTATATATTTATATATATTTTTAATTTTCCACCTTGTAAGTTAATTAATTACCCTGCTCTAAATGCCAGATTCTGACTACTAGTACATTTTTCTAATGGTAGAAACTGTCTGACTTCTGACTGTTGATAGTCATTCATGCATGAGGTTCTTTCAAAGAAGAACAGGAATGTGTTCATATAAAAGAAACTCTTACAGAGGTGGGTAAGCCCTTCAGCTTCCAAATAATTGTTCTGTCTGTTTGTCCAAGGCAGTAGTGTTTACAATATGACACAGGATTAGAAACAGCCTTCAAGTCTATAAACATGTACTTGCCAATAAAACCTACAAACTGTATATCTGGTGTCACTGAAGTCCAGATTCTTACCTAGTGTAAGTTGGTGTAGCTACTCTGACTTCACTGGAGTCATGCTGATTTATACAGCTGAAGACCTGGGCCTTAGCTATTGGATCTGGGAATTTTAACAAAGCAAAAAAAAAAAAAAAGGAAAAAAAGGAGAGAGAGAATTTGGTCAACTTCATCCTTTCCTTCAGTAAGTCATAGCTGCCAGAAATTGTGTTATGCTTGAGTCATTATTACTATAAAACTACAAAACAAAACTGCAGTAAATTATTAACAAAAATTCAAGGCTGTTACATTTTAAGTCAAATAAAATAAGTATGTTTATGGATCCATATGCAGAATCCCATTGGCTTCAGTGGTGCCCAGGAAATGAGCAAATGTTTAAAAAAATTGCTGAAACCTTCACCGTAACTTTAATTTTGCTCTCCCACCTGACTTAATCCTTAGGTATATCACACATCCATGCCATTGTATTGGCAAGTGTTGAATCCCTGGGGAATCTGTAGAAGCAACTTCTTTTTACATAGTAGCACAGGTAAAATTTGGAAGTTTGTAAAGTATACTGGGATTTTTCAATGGAAAGTGATAGGTAAGATAAGCGCATGTCTTGTCTATTTAGCACACAAGTCAATTAAGCCATAGACCTCACAGAGGTGCATATTTGAATGTATTATGGTATCCACTGTATCATTCCAGGTGATACAGCTGGACAGTTATTCTAAATGCACAATAAACTCAATAAAATGTACACTTTTTACAAAGACAACCCAAGGTTCAAGATTAATTAAACACCATTTAGTGTTTCCATTTAGTCCTGACACAAGACAAAAAGGTATATACATTACATGGAGGCATTTTACCCAGAGACCAATATATCTTTGACTAATATGTTCTCAATTTCAGTGTTAGTTGACAAATTTAACTTAAGTAGCTCTATTCAGTCATATAAGCTTGACCAAATTTCTTAACCTCTTGTTCCAGCCTTTCAGATAGAAACAAAATCAAGATAAGCCAGCATTTGTTCTGCTGGCATCCTTTCTCTTAACCTGTGTCACAACTGGTTAGAGTGCAATTCTTCCAAACAAGAATTGTCTCTCACCATGTCTTTGCACTTTACCTGGTAGAAAGGAGCCTATGCCTCTGCTGCAATGCAAATTAATAATAATTTATGATGATATTGGAAGGGTGTTGACAGAAACAGAGCTAACAGCATTAGCAGGGAATAACTGCATTTATACTAAAAATAACTATTGTCAGTCAAAAAAACAAACTTAATTTTCAGTGTTTAATCTTTATTAGCTGAAACTCCCAGTAGAAAGAACATGACTTTTAGTTGCAATTTTGCTAGGATAAGGACTACAGAATTTTTCTACTGACTTCAGCAGACTTCAGAGCCAGCTTGAGAGAAGAAAAATCCACAGAACAAGTGAAATAAATATTGTTGGCATTTTACAATAAAATAGGGGTGCATTTTATAGGTGGCTAGCAGCTTGTAATTACCCTTAGTAAAACTAATCCTTTCCCTGTGCTCATTAAAATGTTTCATGTATCAGCAAGCCGTGAAAAGGACTCACTACCAATCTCTTAACTTGCACTATACCTGAGAAATGTCCACTTGAGTCATAGTTCCCAGTGCCAGTCCTGTTTCTCTGCCTGCTATTAGAATTCAAAGCCTCTAAGGGAATTAAAACTAACACATTACTTCCTAATTAAATCCAAAAGGGATGTTAAATGTAACCAAATAACTTTATAGTATTTCTTGGGAATATGATCTCAGGAGGATAAGGAAGGAACAGTGGCTTTCAATTAATGATTTTCCCTCTTCTAACACACAGAAAATATCTGTAATGTTCTTTTGACCCCTTTTAATTTCTTCAAGGGAAGCATTTGACTCTTCAAGCTTCCTCCTGCAAATATATTTTTTAAAGTTGCTGCACGTTTGTAATAATTTAGTAGGATAAAGAAGTACAGTCATTACTATTGCAGTCCTTTTTTCTTCAATTAGTATTTCTAATCACATTAGACATGTTTTCAGTATCCAGAGAGGATGCCTGATCCCTACAGCTATCATGAACCATTAACTTTAATTAAAATTTACAAGTCTAATGTTGTTACATCTGCTAAAAGCATTAACTGCCATGTTAATTACCAAAATGTTAATGTTGCGTTAAAATATGAATGTTCCCTTTTGACAGTTCATCTGTGGTTTAATTATTTATTTTTGGTAGAATATCTCCTCAAAAAAGAAAAAGGCATAAAAGCATAAATGCTGACTGAAATAATGAGACATAATGAGAAAACTTTATCTAAGAAGAAAACTTAATACTTTAGAATAGCAGTTGTTAGCAGTAATTTGTTTGTATTCTTTGCTGCATCTAAAATAAATCCATGGCACTTGTGTCATGTCTAAGATGTTATTTATAATCGCGGCACATTCTTTTGCTATTACTTTGTAGGGATATCGAATGTGCAGAACAAGTTCTTAAATCCCCACAGTTGAGCATTGTCCTTGTGTTGGCATTACAATAGAAACTTCCCAAAAAAAGATTTCAAGACTTCACAACAAAAGCTTTGTTGAATTTCTGAAGGTTTTCCCTATATAACTCATTTCAAAATGGATTTACCAAAGGAGATGTCTAGAACTCAATCCTGAAGTTACTGTACTCCCTATCCCAAGAGTACAAGATCAAAGTGTGGGACTTTTTAAATCACTGCAATTAATAACAAGCATAGCATACAATTTGCAAGTAGCTCATGGAAAGTAAACAGAAATCTCTGGTTAAAGTAAAGCTGTCACTTGCTATATTTCATGGTAAGATACTCCTCTATGATATCATTCTTAAAGGCATTGTCACTGAAATTAATAAACGAGAAAGTTCTGACAAACCAATGTTAAATATAATTGTTACATGTTTCTCTCGCTTTGAATAATTATCTTAATGGCTGAAGTTAACAGTCTGCCAAGTAATTTCTTAATGCGATTGTAAAAAGGTGCTGTTAGATTTTATACCATACTCTGTTTTTTAATTTTACATTGAGAAACCCTCATTTCACCCATAGATCTTCTATGCTACATGTCAGATGCTCATTCCTCATGTTGTACTCTGTTGAACGTTGCAAGTAGGCAGATGTTCAGTGGCAAGTGCATAAGTGGGGGGAAAATGTATTTTTAGAGATCAGATGTCAAGTTCACAGATTTAGACGGTTTCTTAGGATAATAAAACTTTTTAAATCTTCAAGTCAGACCACTGCAAGTTGTCAGTGGACTGTCAGCTAGCAGGATAGCATGCATAACACCTCTTGCTTTGCCACAGCCTGCCCTTTTCTAATGTTCAGATTTTGTCTCCGCTGTACAGTGGAATAAGGTAGTTCAACTCATAAAACAGGAGTTTTCATATAACGTATTTAGAACTGCTCTTCTTAGAGGTAGGTGTTGTACCACATTTACTGAAGTCTCCTAGAAGAAAACTTGTATTCAGTTGTCTTTTCAAGTTAGGAAAATACTGCAATAAAGCGTTATTTGTCTTCCACAGAGTTTGGAGAATTCATCTCCATATCTGTTTGCAGGACCTTTAATAAAAAAAGACCATCAAACGAACTGGCCTGAAGCAGAGAAAAGCTCTGCAGTCTCCCAGACCTTCAGAGCCAAGATTGGTCAGAGTTCACAGAATCTATCCACATCCCATCCTGTCCCCCTTCCAAAAAAACACAAACAAACAAAAAAACCCAACAATCCACACTTTCCAGCTCAGTCAGTGTAAAACCCAAGCTATGGCTGGTTATGTTCTATGAGCCATATTGCAGTCGCATTCAATAGAACTAGCGCTAAGATTTACTCAGTGTGCTCTGATCCCAAGGCTTTTTAAAATACTACTTCAAACAGAAAATATTTCCATTTAAAAATAATAGTTGTTATTATTTTGAAGTATGTAGCAAGTTGCTAAAGAAATGTTTTCTAATAGTCTGCCAGAAGGCAACCTCTCTCCTGGGCTTTGTTTGCTTGTGTAGATCTCATTGCCTGCAGCAATACTTCCTAAAGTCAAGTTTACAGAAACTTTGGTCTCTCTGGAAGAGATGAATATATTTCAAAGCTCATTATTTATTTGGGAATATTCAAACACTCTAGAGAAGGCAAGGAAATAACTCAAATGATTCATTTGCAATTAATCTTATGTTAACTTTTGTGTTGCAGTGCTCTACCTTATGTAACTTCCTGAAAAGATCTGTCTTGGTGCATGGAATTCACCCTTCTCTTTTGCAGTCTTTTGCAGTCTTCCAGTTCTCCCAGCATGGGGAAACTACTTAACTCCTCCTTTCCCAAGGAAAAATAGAAACACATTTTTCATCTTCTTGCTTGTGGCTGCTTGCTTGACTGCCATTATAAAGCGGAAGGAGAGGGCTGTGCAGCCACTGAGACACAGTCAAGTCAGAAGCTTCCCTGTCCATTTCAGCAATTATCAGAACTCTTTTTATTTTGTGAAATATAAATAAATAAATTAACCCCACTTACCATGCCCACAGAGTAGCTCCAGCAAAAATGTTGCCTTTTCTCAGTCATTCTGATTAGGGAAATACCAGATCTTATTCAAAGATGTAGCATTAAGAAAATGCAGCACCTCTATTCAACAGGTTCCGATTAGCCACAGAATGTCCGTTTAAAAAAAAAATAATAATTTGTGTTTAAGAGCAATGCCTGCCTTAAAATTTGCATATCTTCCTTCTCTGCCTACTTTTTAATCTTTTTTTTTTTCCATAGTGCACATACTATTAAATGAGCACTTTAAAGTATTTCTCCTCTTCTCTTCACCAAGCTTTTGGGTGGAGGATGCTCCTCTGAGTATACTGTAATAACTGGCAATCAGCCTAGCACACCATCCACTGAGAATCTGTTATTGAACTCTAAAACACTGCACTCTTATTATTAGTAGTTAATTAAAAGGCCAATGTATGGGTATTATTTTATGTTCTTTTTCAAGATGTGTTCCGTACAGTTTTTATCAGACAAAGCATCAGAAGGCAAGCTGCAAAGTTCTGCTCTGCATAACTTTTTGATAAGAGTGACAGTCTCAGCTTTAGCAGTAAAACTTTTTTTGACCTTTCCTGCAATCATTCATCATTCTTGAATGAACATAGAGAAAAGCACTGCATTCTTAAAATTACAGTGGAGTTCTGGATCTCTGCTGCAGAATCACTGTTGTTACAAATCCAGATTTACTTTAAAGAGAGCAATATTGACCTCACATACCTGATTTTGTCCATAAACAGCTCCCACGTGTAGGCATATATGACCATACCTAGTGTTGAAACCCGATTTATATGGGACTGGACTATTCACATAATTTGGGCACATGATTTATGTACCTTCCAAAACAATACAGGTTTCTGGTTCATTATATGTATATATATATGTATATATACACATATATATACACATATATATGTGTATGTGTATATGTATGTGTATATACATGTATGTTTGTGTGTGTCATATACAGGTGTATATCTGTATATATATTTGTACAAAATATTATATGTATAATTGAAATTAACACATCAGAGATCAATAATGCTCCTACATCTGCAGTATTTTAGATAAACCTACACATACAAACTTATGAGGAGTTGAATACTTATTTTACAGCATGCATACAAAAATATGAAAATATATACTTATTAAACATGCTAATTAAATGTCTAGAAATGTACAACTTTTTATTCTATAAACTTCACCCTGTCAATGGACAAACACACTCAAGACCCATTCCTAGTGCCTTATGTTTCTTTTTTCTAACAAATCTCCCCCATGTCTCTGATTTGCTTTTTAATCCTACCTTATTCAACGAAAAATGGAAATCTGTAGTGGTGTTTTCTTTATAAGTGAAAAATGGAATATATAGTTTTGTTCCAAATACTGCACAAACTACTGCTTTATCTGGCATGAAATTGAATTTGGAGGCTTCCTGGACTGCTTTCCCTAAAAAACTATAAGAAAATATGTACGAATAGAAACTTTGTTTCAGAATATCCCATTCACTTTAAATCAGATCAAACAAACAATGATTTTCCTACTCCTGATGTTACTCGCTTTCCATTTTTTTTCCTAATAAAAGAGGCATTTCAATTACACACAAGCTGCTGAATAAAATCTCTACGGGTACACTGACTATCCCCTGCTGTTCACTAATGTTCAAAGCATGTTTTTGTTCTTTGTCTCTTTAGTCCATCTGATTTCCTAAAGGTTGAAAATATCCAAAATATTTAGATCACCAGATGTAATTATTGTAGCCTTTTAAATTATTAAATGTGACTTAAAATCTATGGGCCAATCCTTAATTAAACAAACACCAAAAAACAGAATTCCAAAGAAATCAAACGGGGTACATTAATTTGCTCGGGAAGAGACTTTCTTATTGTCAATATTTCACACAATTGAGAACAAGAAGTCATAAATTCAGGAAAAAAAATTGCACATAAGACACACAGTTTCCCAGTAGTACATTTTACAAAAGTTAAGCTGTGTAGGTCATGGGATAGCAACATTAAAAGGGTGGAGGAGCCATCCTTATGTTCAGCTTTTAGGTATTCTTCAAGAATAGCATGAAAGACATGATTTTGGACTGAAAATCTGATCATCTTAAGTAGGTCCTGATTGTCAGTATAAAGGACTGTGTGCAGAGCCTTTAATAAAATAACACAGTTTTATAAAAGTGTGGGATACAGAAAATATTGGTTTTTCCCCTCTAATGATCTTCTAGGTTTTCTTTTCATACAGACTTCTGTTGCTGCTTATACTCCTCAAAAGAACATGTGTTATAACTTGTTATTCTGTTGAAATTTTATACATGCTTAATAAAACAGGGAGAAACCTCAGCAGTGTTTAATGGAAGGTGATAAACCTCAGGAATAACAAAGTCTTTTGGTAAGAGCTGGAACTTTGTTCTTGGAAAAACCTGAGGAGGAGAAGGACATCCATCTTCTTTTTGACTACAGAATGACAGTGATCCAAGAAAATGTGATGTAATGCAAAGATATTTAAGGCAATGATAAGATACATTGGGAGCTGTATATTCAGGGATTGCATTAGCTTTGTAAAGTGTTATTGTTACAGTCTCAGGTGGGATATTTCAAGCAATATCTTCTCATTCCTTTTCAAGAAAGGTTCATTCATGTTGAACCAGATTAAGAGGCAAGTTACTGACATTATTAGATGAGTATTATTTAATCAGAGTACCATTTTTATCTTAAGTTAAATAATAAAAAAAAACCCAAACCACATCAGGGAAAATGGGGAAAAACTTCCCCAGTAACAGGCCAGCAACAGAACTGGAACGAAAAGCTATCTATTTGCACTCTATGCCTTAGAGTCAATGAAAACATCTCTTCACATAGTTGTAGGATTTCCTTGGAACACAGGGCAGAATTCATAGAATTCACAAAAATGTGCTGAATTGAGAGGATGATATGAAAGACAAAAAAATATTGAGAGTGTCTATAGTCAGAAGTAGTTATTAAATCCACTACTTCAACCTATGTGACAAAGCAAAACAGAACAATTTTCTTCCTTTTGGAATGCTGCTTCCAAAATCCCACTCCAATCCTCTTGAACCCTTGCCACTGCTGTAAAAAATTCCAGAGACCACTGGGAGCAAGGTTTGGAAACACTTCAGCAGATGAACCACTTTCTGAGAACCGAAACCTTTGTTTCAAAACACATTCAATACAAGCTGACTCACATGAGGCCAGAAGTTAGAGCCTCTTTCTCTTTTCTGGACTCAGTCCAAGGAGAGAAAACTTGGAGAGGGAAGAAGGTTGGTTTAGTGATCAGGATAGAAATAAACAAAACATATATGCAACATTGGTATGCATCTGCACAGATGCAAGAATAAAAAATTAGCATTCATTCAGAGCTGCTTCTGCTTTCTGACAGGTAATAATGATTGTTAATGGGACTGACATTTCCACTGTACAATCAAAACATATTCTTCAAAACCTATTGCATAATTAACATTACTTACACACAATTCACATCAAATAACATCAAATTAGAAAGACTTATGGGGCTAGTGAATAGCATCCTGAAAAACATCTTGTCCAGGTGTTGAGTGAGCCCTGATTACATACACAAGGCCAGGCTCAGTTGCTTCTCTCAGCCACACAAGTCCTCATTTTTTTCTGCCGTTGCTAATAGTAAGAGGTTGTCCACATGAATACAGGACTTGCAGGGATGCATTTTCTTTCTTCACATTTTACCAACAAGAACAGTAGTTGATTAATCATACACTGCTGCACCTGGTAATACATATGAAATATATATAGCAGGAGAGGCAGGAGCAAGGTTCATGTCTTTACTTACCTTATTAATGGGATGAGTTCCCCAAGTAGCCTAGGATTAGGCAAGACAATAAAGGAGTTCAAATTCTTAATTTCCTTATATCTTTATTAAATCAGATACTTGATGCAAATTATATTCACCCTCTAAATAAATTTCTCATTTTCTAGAACAGAGACTAATCTATTCACAGATGTTTTCAGAAGCACTACACCTACCACATATCAACATTTCATGTCCTCATAGCCATGTCCTCATTGTAGACCAGAGGAAAGACTAATGTGGAATTAATCACATGGCTCCTTTGCCAAACTAGAGACATGGTGGTCTGCAGTGACCTCCCAGTGAAACAATAACAGGAAAAAGCCTAATTACTTTTAATGTGGTGCTCAATCATTGCAGGAACATCATTAGATGCTCTAGGGCCTGAATGATGACCTGGGAGCTACCTTCCAAATCTAAAGTTTGTATGGGTGGGAGGAACCTTGAAGACAACAACCCAACCCTTTACTGTTCTTTGCAAACTCTTAGGAGAAACTTGACATATGAAAATATGGGTTTGGAGTGGGAGAAGGAGGGGGAAAGGAAGTTACCATCAAATAGTTGTTAAAAACATGCTAAATAAAAGGTTTAGATTAAAAAGAAAAAAAAAAAAAAGAAAGAAAAAAAGAAAACTTTCTTCTGCAGACTTTGATGTTCCCAAACATTGATTCTGAATTGAACAAGAAAAAAAATAAAGCAAGTTGAAAATGTGCTGTCAGGATTTTTATAACACCAAGCTTTTTTATGATTTTTTAATGCTCTGATGACAGATATATGAAAATGAGTGCAAAATGAGTGCAAAATGCACAGAAGAAAGAAAATAAAACCTCACTGTAGAATTTGCATAGACAAAGAAAAAAGTATAATTTCCCAGCGCTGACGACAGCATAAGCACGGAGTAACTTTCAGGAGAATTATTTTTGCAAAACACCAGTGTGTTTCACATGCTTCAGTTTCTAATATGTCGTTGTTAAATCAAAGACTATTTCTATTTTTTTTTACCAGGCATGTAGAAGAGTCAAGAAATACTAAAAAATTGTAACACTACCAGTACAGCTTTTAAAAGAATAAAGCAACTTTTTTATATTATTCACCTAGATCAAGCCAACAGATAAAATAGCCTATGGATTTCCAGGACAGCACATGAGCATGCACAAAATAAGGTAATTAAATCTTGCACAAAAGTTTATATAAAAGTGTAATTATATGTGACATTTCAGTTTATCACTTTCTGAGGATTTATGCAGGAGATAGGTGGAACACAAGTCATATGTTCCTACTGAATCCAAGCAGGACTAAATTTCACTCTATTTAGTCTTTGTTTCCTCTTTTCATTTTGTATATCAAACATTAAATAGCTCAATTGCATACTTATGCTTTCTTAGAGTTTGGATGTTATTCTAGTCTACTTATACTGTAGTAATCCATGTGTGGATCACTCAAGTATAAGGACACATTATTCTGTCTTAGGAAATTATTTAGGATTTTGCTTATTTAAAACATTGCATTCATATCACATAGAAATGGATCTGAAGATATGTTTTTATTTGGACTTCAAGAATTCACCTTCCCAAGAAAAAATATCCCATCCATCTGACCTCAAGCTGTCACTGGCAAAAACCTGCAAGTAGATCATAAGCATGTTGCTAAACTCCATCTCCTGGATAGCAGGAATGAGAAGAAGGAATAGACAGACTTTATCACATATTGGTCAAACATTTCTAAAATTAGAAGTAATTATATAATCTGAGTTATAGGAAAAAAATTCACAACAAGACAGAAACTGAGGGCAATTGAAAGAGCTGCATGTTACCATGAAGAGGAATAAATGAAACCAACTTTCTTTATAGTGGTTCCTGAGTTTTAAAGTGTCAAGGAAAAAAAAAAATTCCTGAAATCTGTGGCCCAAGCTTACCTTCCTCAAAGCCATCATTTAGGATGTTATACCTAAAAGACCTTTCAAGACTTTAAGTAATTTTGATTTTTACTGCCTGTAAAATCCACTCTTACATGTCTGTCAGCACTCCAGTCTACCTGAAAAACCTTGTTGTAACAGCCCAACCATAACAGTCACCTCATATCAGGACTGGGTATTTCGAAAGTGATTGAAAAGGCTAAAATGTAGCCTAAGCCCAGACTAAAGCTAGTACAATGACACCTCAGTTTTTTCCCACTTTCATTTGTGTTCTCTTCTATTTGCATTTTTAACATGAAAATAACTCCAAGGGGAAAACCCTGTATAATATAGTTGTTGGTTGCCAAGACTGTAATTCTGAGAATTCTGTGATGAAAAGGAAAGAGATATAAATTCTAGAAGCAGTTTCTTATGGCAACTTCCATAGGTTTCAATGTGGTAAAAAAAAAAACCTTGGTAGCACTTAAGATCCATCCTTTGATTATGTGCTGTATTGTTTTCTTCCATGGCGCTTCTTCTGCTTTGGGATGCTGGGATGGACAGTCTGGTAGAAGTCCACAATGGATCTCTCGGCCCATGACAGTCCCCTCACAGTAAAGGTCATGAGGGGAAAAACCTGTCCCCCCAGATCCCTACAAGTCTTTGTGATCAACAGCACTGTCCACACCCCTCACCACAAATTTGGTGAAGAGTCATCTATTTCTTGTCCTATTCCATTCTTTGGGAAGGGAACTTTATATCACCCTGGGTCCAGATCAAGCTTTCCTTCCAGAAATCATTTTTCAAAACAGAGGCAACTCCCTACAGATTCCCGGAAGAAAGAATACAGGCAGGCTGGAATATAGTGCAGAGATATTCAAGCAAGGTTTAAGCAAGCTGGATCAGCACTGGCATCAGCAAAGTATTTCATGCAGGCTCATTTACCCAGTTTCTCAAAGGGTGCTGGAAAGATTTAGTAGTTAATTATGTGTCGAGGCAGGGCACTGCACGGTGACAGGAGACAGAAGGACCCGTTCTGTGCTCTGTAGCTGATCTGCTTCATAACCACAAACCACTTTGCCTGTCTCTCCTCCCCTTGTGAATCCGTCTTGCTCATTAGGAGCATAAGGTTTTTTGTGTGGCGGGGAATGTTTTTCGTCACAGGTGAAATCCTTGATGTGTTACAGTCAACAGTAAAACTCCAAGCTCTAAGCATTCCAAGTTTTAATTCTATGCATTCATAGACTGTTTAGCACAGTAAGGGCCCTACTTCAGTTTCTAGATGAAATAATGCAAACAAAGTATAGCTATAAAGCATCTGTTAAATTATGGGTTTAAAGCAAAGCAATGGAAACTTTCATAGCCAGGAGGGCTATTTAATCAAATATATTTATCCATATATTTGATTAAATCCCAAGCCTTCCACAGAGAGGAAAGTAATTTTTTAACCATAAAAAAAAAGACATGAAAAATAGGTATAACATTTACCCTTGTCCCCTGACTAGGCACACTTCAGATAGATCAACAGCACATATTGGGACCCAGACAGTGTGAGGTGTTTGGAAGAGGGAGGAGAGAGGTTAGGAAAAAGGAAGAAAGAAAAGCAGATCGCAAGTTTGGACAACATTTGAATAGTTTGGAATTTCTTTGAATACACCACTCTGAGCTGTTGAGCTATGACAAATTTAGCCTTTGTTTTAAGCTGGCATAGTCTGCTGTTACTGAGAATGCTTTTAATATTTCAACTTAAAGATATCCTTTAGGGTGACATATTGCAAACATGTTTTCTGTTTTGTTTTCAATTTTTCTTTGTTGTTGGAGTTGCAATGTAAATATGCACTGTATTTTCCTTTGCATATTCCTCATTATGTTCATTTTAAAGTCTTCTCTATGAAGTACCTACCTCCCAGCACCAGAGCATACAAGAATATATTTTCTCTATTCTGAGTCTGACAATGAAAATATTCTCAATAGTTTATCTACACAAGGGCAGAAATTATCATAGTAGGTAATAGCAAATGAAATTCATTAGCAAACATCTCAGGCAAGTCCCTGAGCAGGACACAGCAAGGTGTGGAATAAGCAAACAATCTGGAGGCGGGGGGAGAGGCAGAGGGGAAGAATTCCCATGTATGAAAAAGGCTAAGAAAAAAAATGCCATTTGTCAGTAGAAATCCTTTCTTCACCCTGATTCTGGTTCCTTCCATGCAAATCTCTCCTTTCTCCCCTTTACTTAACATGAGAATTAAGAAACTCAGAATTCCTTTAACAACATATTGCTCCTTTTCACTCAGCTGTCGATTTCACCGGGTTCAGTACTTGGCACGTGCTTCCAGGAAAGTCTTGCCTTCCTTATTTTTCATTAATTTGCTCTTAATTCACACAGTCATCACCAACCTGTGCTGTCCTATTTAGAACCCAAGGATGAGTTCATGATTACTACGCAGTGGCTACCAGAAGCAAAAACCAGAAGAGTGCTCCCTAAGAAAGGAAACCTGCATTATGTTGTTATGCCATGTTTTGTAAATCGTACTTTTTAAACTGCAATATTCTTTGATATCTATTATATCACCATAGCAACTACAAGTACATGCTGTGGCCCACTGTGCAAGGGTCTGTGCAGAACAGAAATGGTCCTTGCTATAAATTCAAAAGGGTTCTAAGAGAGGCATAGAGATGCTTGGACGAGAAAGTACAGATTTTTGATACACAAGATAGTTTGTGATACCATTGTGTCAGCAGTCTCAAAACTGGCATATTTATTGTAGATACCACGGCAAAGGAGTGGTTTGGGAAGGATGGAGCCTACAGGCACAAGAACGATTGTTCAAATGTTCTAGCTGGTGTCTGAACACACGTGCCAGATTCTCAGAAGGCAGCAGTTGCCACTTCTAGCAGTAAATGGGATTGATAGGATTTAACACTTTCTAAAATTGCTGGGTGATACTGAAACATTTTGTGTTATTCCTGTTAAAATTTATCAACAGTCGAGGGTTTTTTCAGTTTTACAAAACTTCATATCACTGTGACCAAAAAGAATATCAAAGAATTATTCTACCATACACCCTATAATTTGTACATTAGACATTACATTGACTTTAGGTGTTGAAATTAGGTGTGTTATTTTTGTACTAGAGCACTTGTCATTGCTTCCCTGAATTTAAATTTGACTGTAAAAATCTGTCATTAAATTTTAAACATGCTTAGATTATTAAATTTCAAAACAAAACAAGAAGTGAATTAAGTGCTAGAAAAAAAGCCCCAAGCATTAACTCAATCTGTCAGTTCAGAATTGTCAAATGCATCACTCTAAGCAGCAGTGGTTTTGCCATTTTCCTGTTTGCCTTTAATACCTACTTTGAATAATGTTCAACTACATTTTTTTACTTTGTTTTTCTAAGAGAGCCAAACTCATCTTTTATCCTTAATTTATGGGCACAAATCAAAGAAATCTCATTGCTCAGGCATGGTATAGGCAGAGAGGGGTCCTCAGCCTCCCACTGCTAAATTCAGCAAATGACAATACATCACTTTTCTCATGCTGAAATACAATTCATATATTTGTTTCTGTATTTTCTGGTCCAATTCTACTGCAATGGAGAGAGTAACCACACTTTTAGTTTTCTGAAGGTTGCATTTGAATAATCACTTAAACAGTTTGTGAATGCTATTTTTAGTATCTGAGTTCTTGAAGGTAAATGAGATTTGAACTGGAGATCAGATCTGTTTTCAAATAAGGTTCTTGAGATGCTCTTGTGTCTTATGAAGCTGACTGTTTTAATCTTTTTTGTGAAGATTAGGGAAGCTAGCAGGTAATTAATTTTTATTTATAAAGTCATTGGTTACATGCAGAATGTGGTGGCATTTTATGTTGTTGGTGGACTGGGTTGGGGATTTTTTTCAAATATGCACACTTCAAGAATTGAAAGCATGAAGTTTTATCTGGATTTTGATTGTTGTCATATTTGAGCAACTGTTCAGATGTGCCAGACAGGCTTTTGGAGGAAAACTGGCCACATTCTCCTACAGTTGTTATGTATTTGTCATACTGACTCTAGCTAGAAAAAATCATCAAGTTGAAACCACTCTTTTTGGAGCTGTGACCATCCTTTGTAGCACTGTCATTTGCATCAGAATGTCTGGTATTTTTTTCAGATGTGAATATTAATATTTCGAAAGGAACAAGAAAGGCAAAGCAGCCTTTTGTTGAAAGTTACCCCATTCCTGAGTGCAGTGAGGAACACACACACTGAGTCACAAAGTAGATCAGATGGGATTTTTATACTTCAGCAACTTCCACACACCTTCCACCAAGTCACTGTGAATAGATACAGTCCTCACAAACTGGCTTACATTCTTTCAAATCACTAGCTAGCAAAAAGGCATAAATAGACATCTGTGATGAGGAATTACAGTCCAGGACAGTTTCTACAGTCACCAATTCTTTTTTAAAGTAGCAAATACTGCTAAAAGTCTTTCCAATTCCCTTTCAAATACTCATTCTCCCAATCAATGTCTATGGAAAACAGACAATTCTATAAGCTATTCATTCTTCCAGGACTTAAGGAAGGGTGGTTTTTTTCTAATAAGAAAAAGGATGAATTTTCAAAAGTTGAATAGATGACTTGACACAGGAATAAGATAAAAAGTAATTCTCCCATACTAAATCATTTAAGAACTCTGCAACAAAATTTGCTTCTTGGCAAACTGCTTAAGCATATTTCTATGACAGTGATTTGTCTTTTTTCTTTCCGCTGGCACTCCAAGACATGGATGGTATATTTCTAGCATTTTTTAGTGTCTGGTTGTTGTGCTCCTTTATTGTGACAGTATACACACACTAAGAAGTGTGAAATACTTGCTTGTACTATTTTGCTCCCATTTCTTAAACTCAAAACAGCTTTCCTCTGCAAGATATTCTAATAATCTCTTCTCACACCTATTTTTTGATTGTCTCATCTACTCTACACATTATCCTACCCATCCTACCTGAAGTCCTACAGGGCAGCAAAACACCCAGTTTTCCAAACACATGACTCTCAATAACAATCTACTAAAAATATAAGTATTTATATTTATTTATATGCAATATTAAGCTGTAATTGACAGGCTGGTTATTCATAGAAATTGATTTCAAATATTGACCAGTGATGGAACATGAAAATTATAGAAGTAGGCTGCATATGGCATAAGGAAAAAAAGGAAGTTAGATGAATTTAAAGAATTGAGTCGTGTGAACAATGGAATGAAAACCATTTAACAGCACATTGAGGAGACATAAACAGGCAGAACTGAAAAGGATATTGACACATATCAATACTCACATATTGAGTATTTTAATTACACATTTTAGTTGTGTGAATGAATAGAAAAAGAGAAATCTCGATTAGTTATGAAAAATTATGCAAGATTTGACTACCACCTAAATGTGCAGATCACAATGAAATGATGATTACTGCATAAGTGACCAACAAAGTTTAATTTTGTTCACACTTACTAAAAAGGAGGAAAGGAACAACCTGATGAAAACACTAAAGATTTTAGCCGCCTTACATATGAATTGAAATCCAAATAACTTTAAGATCATGTCAGAATAGCTAAAGCTGTAGTTTGCATGGAGGAAAACAGGTGTGAAGATGAAAGAGTGAGAAGATGGTTCTGCTCGTCATCCGCACAGAAACAAGTCTTGAAAGACAGATTCGCTGGGTTATGAAAAGGGCTTAGAAAGCACAAAATCAAGGAGGCCAGACAGAATAAGAATTAAAGGAAGGACACCTGCCACTTTCAGAAGGGTAACACCACTGGTCATGAGATTTTGCTTGGATGAAGTAAAGGCTTTGGCAAAGGTTTTCTCAATTATGGTTAAGGCATAAAGCATGTGGGAGAAGAACTAGGGTGAAATAGATGAGTTGTCACCACCTTTTCTAAAAAGAACAGACACTTCTTGGTATTCTTCTACACGAAGAAGTAATCATTCTCGCTGTCTATCTCTTAGTTTCCCTAATCCCACAGCATTATATTGGAAGTTTGAGAACCCAAGACTGATTTTTGTTCAATCATATGATTTTGGACTGCATTTGTAATGAACACTAAAGGCTGATTCCGAACTTGGCATTATTTTCAATGGGGTGTGACGGATCTGACTGTGTACATATGCGACAAACTGAGCCCTAAACTTTTACTGCAGATTTTAATTTCTAATACCATTCATGTGCTCGTTCTCAGGTCTAGACCTATAATGCTTTGTTAGCTTGAACAGCTGTGTTTTTACGGCTGGAGTAGATTTGAATGAAAGTTTAAAAGCTTGTGTGTACTTATTGTATATGTCCAATTAATCTTCACTCTGCAAAAATGAGGTTTTTCCCTTCTTTTTGCTACATCACAGTTCTTATGCTTGCTTTGGACTGCAAACCTGGCTCTCACTTAAAGTTAACAAGGCTGTGGTACTACTGCTAATAATCCCTAACATGTTTAAACAGATGTTTATAGCTGCTGGTGTACTAAAGCTCTTGTTTTAATTCGTGAGGTTACTTGTTAAACCTGAGTATGACACAAGGTTTCTGGTGATAAAGTGTTATTTTTGCTATATTTGATTGATGGTGTATGAATGGCAACACCTGAAGCATCTCAAACTGTTCAAAATAAATGACTGGTACAGATATGTGGGGTTGAAATCTCATAGAAATACAGCAGAAGAATTTTATCTCAAATTGTAACAAAACATCTAAAAGGAATATAATCTGATCAAGATTCACTATGTAACAAACTATTTTGTGAAAAATTTTGAGTGAGACATTTAAAAATCCAGTTCTGGATTTATAAAATCCATATGAACTGGCTTATTCAAAAAGGGCCAACAGAAGAATTTTGTAACTCATTTAATTCATCAGATTGCTCTGCAGATGGCGATAAAATTTATTTTCTTTTAAAGAGCGTCTCGCCTCATCATAATCGAGGAAATATACTTTCCAACTTAACCAAAACTTGGCAAGGAGAAAATGCTGCACTGGCACCAAGTAATCCCATACAAAAAGCCTGTCTCCCATCTTACTTATTTTGCTGTGCCAGAAATATTTTTAAAAGACCACAAAGTAGGCCTTTCATATTTTACTGTGAAATATTCACACTCACTTTTAAACACACGTGCTCTCAAGACTCCAGCATATGGCTCAGCCTGGCCTCCACCACATGAAATAGATGTTTCCCTTCCCCACAAACAGGTCTGTGGGAAGTCAAGGCATCTCCAGGCTTTCAAGACCAGGGCAGAGAAGCAGAGTTGGTTAATTACCTGCTCACACCTCGTGTGGGAAATGTCCTGAGAGGAAACCAAGGGCTTCCAGAACAAACCCTCAGAACTTTGCAATACAGCTGTTGAGTCAGTTTTCCACAAAGGAGGGAAAGGGAAGAGCTTTCCTAGGAGGCTGGGAAATCAGAGCTATCAGGTTAGGCGTCAGAGAATCCAAGGCAAAGGATGGGAAGATTAAAGGGAAGGAAGACTGCATCTAGCTCCAAGACCAGCACAGAGCCACTAGGACAAAGTACCCTCTTTTCAAAAGCAAGTGGCGGTGGACAGAAAATCTGAGAAATTTCCCTGGAGCAGGCTGCAGACAGGACAAAAGTCTGCATGAATGGCATTATCAGAAAGATAAGTTCTGTATCTCACTGCACTTCCACATTAAAACTTGACTGCCTTTTCCTGGAAGAAGCTCTGGAGAAGAAAACAGCCACAAGGAATATGCAGATGGCACCCAAGCTTTGAGAGTTTGTTTCTTAACTGTGTTATCAGTGCCGAGTTGTTTGCAAAGGTGTACTTTTCCTTCCTTACCCTTACAAGTTGTTCCTGTGATAGTGAATTCAGGACATTTATCATTCAAATATTGGAGTAAAGCTGCAAGTCTACTTAAGGCGTGTCATCACGTGGAGCCAAAGGGAACTACTACCACTCTTTGTGCAGCTCTCGCTTTACAAAAGTGATTTATATACAAACATTTTCACAGTAAAAGTTAATGACAACTACACATGCCGTCGTGAGATTGAGAGTTTGCTACTAAGCTAAGAATCAAAATCTTGGAAGACTCTGAAGCATTTCTGATGACTCTCCAAAGGAATATTTAACCATGTTAATTCATCTGTTCAGCAGTTCAGCTATATATTTTCCTAATCAGGTGGTTTTTTGGTTTTAAATGGATAAAAACTCCTTCATTAAATGATAGAAAAATATGTCAGAAATAATTTATCAAGTCATTCAAAAATACAGCTACAGATATGATAAATATTTCCTCACCTCCAAAAGCAGTTTAAAGATATATTTATAACTGTAATATATACAGCAGAAAAATCTTTATAGTATAAAGTTTTCTAGCTCCAAACCTGCTGCTTGGAGTGAAACTTGAGATAGAATCAAGGCAGATCTCTGGGGATCTAATGGCAGGAGCATATATTGAACTACTGGGAGCATGAATATGCATAGCTCAATAAGGGTAAATAACAAACAATGGCCTATTTTATGCAGCCAAAATGTGTGTATATGTTTGTCCTTTCTTCAAGGTGCAAAACAAGTTAACAAATAAATATTTACAGCCCTTTATCAAAGTAGGTTTCATGTTGAATTTTCATATTTAATATAATTAGATATGAGGAATCTTGTCAGGTTTCATTACTGCAGTATGGTAGCATCTCCTATACTAATGGCAGTGGGACTAATAGTTACAAAGAGAACATAAATGTATATTTTAAATGACATTTACTAAGTTTTATTATGCAAGAGAAATGAAGGAACCTGAGATTAGCACCATAGATCATATGCTACTTTGACATCTAATTGCTAAATAATTTTATAATGCATAAATCTTACTTAACTTGAACACCAAGTTATTGTTTACCAGTACCTGGCACTTATTGGCAGGGCTTCTCTTATTCAGTTGCTAAACAAAATGCAAAATGATAACCCTTAAGACAAAACCAGAATTACAGATGAAACTACTCTTTTGTCAAAAGTCTGTATAATTTTAATTCTGCTTGGTTTAAAACATCTTGAGAGATATAGATGCTTATGCCTGAGGCAGCAAAGAATAACAAACCTAAAGACAAGTCCTTCCTGTAAGGGTACTGCTGCAATACACCAGCCAGGCTTCAGTGGGATTGTTTATCATCAAATATACATGAAAGACCAAGCCCCCTACTTGACTAGACATGACAATTTAACTTTGCCTCTTCCATTGCAGTGACATGATCATAAACATATTATGAACTCCTACAGTGTGATCAACAACAGATGTAAAATTAAGAATTGACAGGGTTTAGCAGGTAGCTGCTACCTACCATATCATCTGACAAATTTAGTTGTAATTTCCAAAAATCTTTCAGGCAACTCTCTTTTAAAGACTTCGGAAAGTACTCTTATTTTTCTTTTCTACTCTTGCTGTTAGTACCAGTGTTTGGAAAAATTAGAATTCAGGTGCTGTTTCTTTCAGGACAATCTGCCTTTCCTTTTTTTTGTTTGCATTTATTTTATTATTTTTTTCAGAAAATAAATCCAGGAAACAGGTTGCCTATGTTTTCATTCACAAATCGAATGAAAACACACTGTGTGCTGTTGCAGCAAGGAAAGCCAGCAGGATTCTGGGGTGCATCAACAAGGGCATTGCCAGCAGAGATAAAGAAGGCATTATCCCACTCCACTTGTCAGGCCACAGATGGCCACTGTGTTCAGTTTTGGTCCCCCCTATAAAAGAGGATGGGAGCAGGCTGGAGAGTCCTGAGAAGGGCCACAGAGATGATCCAAGGACCAGGAAACCTGCCATAAGAGGAAAGGCTGAGACACCTCGGCTTGCTCAGCCTTGAGAAGAGAAGGTTTAGGGAAGACTTTGTCACCATGTTCAAGTGCTTAAAGGGTGGCTACGAGGAGGTGGAGAGTCCCTTTTTACAAGGATTCACATGGAAAAGAGGAGGAGTAATGGGTACAAGTTGCTTCTGGGTCAATTCCAACTGGACACAAGAGAAAAATTTTTCACAATGAGAACAGTCAGCCATTGCAATAATGTCCCACAGGACGTGGTGAATTCCCGAACACTGGGCACTTTTAGGATTCAGACAGACGATGTGTTGGGTCATTTGTCTAGACCAGGCTTTTGCCAAAGAAGTTTGGATCAGACAACCTTCAGGTCTCTTCCACTGGGTCTTCTATGCTTCTATGATAAGAATTTAACAATAAGCCGTGGCAGGTAATGCACTTATTATTTGAGAGTTAACTCCTATGGCTTTGTAAAATATAAAGTACCAATGAATGTGTCTCTTCCCTTTTATGTAATTATATTTCAAAAGCCAGTTTCCTGGAGTTGCTTTTGTAGATTCTCTTTGGATAAATGTTTCTCTGTCTCCCATGAATTACACTGATATTTTTCTTGTATGCTATGATTGGCAAGTGTTAGTGTGAGGATTTAGTTGCCCTATGTCAAGTTCAAAGTTTTGTTCTCAAGTTGATAAGGTTTAACCATGACAGTATTATACTGAAACATGAACACCAATCTTCTAAAGCAAATTTGAGCCAAATCAGAAAAGTCATCTGCAGCTCGGTGAAATAAAAGAAAAAGGGCAAGGAGAAAGGAGAAAGCTTACTCACAAATATTGGGAGTATTTAACCTAAAATATTATTAAGGCCTAAAACAGAACGGAAAATTGAAACATAAAGAACTATATGCCTGGATCATTTAAGTTAAAATGGATATTTACCTTTACAAAATAAATATCTACTGTGGTTTAATGAAGTCACATTGACTCTCAATTATACTTAATTTCTACATCATGGCATGGCCAAGGAGCAAGTAACAGAGCCTTGCTGACCACGTTGGGTCACGTGTCAGCCATTTGGACCCACAACAGGACATGACTTTTTCTTTTAAGCATTTCAGGCTTGCTCCTATTGCCCAAGTATCTTTATAGAGTCTTTTTTTAATCTTACCACTCTAAACTGAAAAATTGTTTAGTGGGGTTTTATGAACCGGGATTTTTCATCTAATGTTTCCTGTTGCAAATTTATATTGCAACCTTCTATGAGTCACTCCCCCTGTACAAACTTTTATAAATGTAATTTTAAACTTGAAAATATCTGTGTTTAACTGCAGTTAACTGTATATTTGTAAGATGGCCATAGAACTTACTGAATGTTTATGCTGTTTAAATTCAAAATTTTCAAATGCTTGAAAACACAATGCAATTTCTTCATAAGGAAAAATAATTATGGTTGTGCTATAAAGTACAGGTAGTGAAGTATTAAAGCAGATCAAAAGGTTATGAAATCAACCCATATAAAAAGGCAGTGATAACTGTAGGCAACTAGGAGAGAATATTGGAATGAAAAGGTGATAATCCAGTTTAAAAAGCTCAGAACAAAAACTGAGAATTGCGATTAATGAATAAAACAGAATTTAGGGGAAGGGGGAAGGGTTAGCCATAAAAATCGCATAAAATGAGTTTGTCATTTCCTCCAGTGAGTGATGGGGACTCAGACAAAAAATGTTAGGTTTGATCTGTTTTGCTATACTTTTTCTTCTGAAAAACAAAAACAGATATCCTGCTGACAGATTCAGGGCATACTTCGCAGCAGTTAAAAGTGGTGATTGCTCTACTACTATTCCTTCCCATTTCGTTCTATTCAGTTATGACTTCTATGACCTCTGTCTACACCTTCCAAAAAAGGATTCCAGGACACCTAACTCAGAGAAACAGTCCTAACCAAACTCATATACAATTATTAATTAGCAGAGCCACTGAAACTACCTCAGTTTGGGGTTTTTTTCATGTTTTTCATGCACTGTTATGCTATATCAGTTTGCTCCTTCTTACTTCTTTTCCTTAAATTAACAATTCTGGCTACCACTTGTTTGTTATATGCTTCACTCATTTCTAACATCTGGCATGGTACCTCAATCATTCACTTTGGCATCAGTACACCACAGCAGAAAGCTGCCAGTAAATACTATTCTGAGGTGTTTCACTTCTTATATACTAAATTAAATCTTTTGTGCTTCTTCATTAATTTGAAAGATTTCATACAAGGGAAGTCCACCAACATATCCATGATACTTCTCTTTCTCTAACCAGAGCCCTGTAATTCACTTCCCCCCCACCAAATGAAAAAAAAAAATCTAATCTTCATTACTATGAAACTATTTTGCTCTAAAGAAGAACTTTATTTTTTTCCACCTTTACTTGCCAGATGTTGACTGCTTCAAAACATTCAGTGTTCCTTAAATGACAAATTTGCCTGAGTTCACATTTCCTCCAAAACACAGAACTCAGATATGCCCGTATTTGGTAGAAGAGTGTCACCAATTGAATGAATCATAGATGCAAATGAAGTCAACCAATTGAGTACTATTTTATCCTTAATATGTTACATTTTCCCAATTGTTTGGAGTTATGGAAAAGAATATACTGATCCCAGATCTCATGATCTGCCAACAGTTTTTATTTATAATTCTCGATCTCTATGCAGCCTAAAGAAATAGTACATTTTATAGCTCATCTGCACATAAGTAGTTCTGTGCACTGAATCAGTGTTTGTGCAGATATCATCTTTCAAGAAGCTTGAATGCATTTACCTGAAAGTTTTTCTGAACTGTAGAAAGGCATTTGTATGATATTTTTACATAGATGAAGCTTTTGGCCAAAATTTGCAACAGAATAACCCTTCAAAACCTTTTGGAAAAATCTTTCCTTCTCATACGTGCAATAGACACCTCATTTAAAATGGTCAGTGTGGCTACACAGTAGGATATCAAAAATCCCGCTCGTCTTCAGAGTTGCTTTCTGGCATAACCCTGGTACACAAGGCACTTCCTTTCCCAGTGACAGACGTAGCTACCTGCACAGGTTTTGCTCCTTCCCCTGTTTACCATGCCAACAGACAGCAGTGTTCTGCAACCCTTCATTTCTTTCCTTCCCTCCCTCTCGCTCCCTTATGACAGGCTGCTGCCTTCCTTGCATGAGACATATAAAGGTCATTGCATTTTGTGGAAAAACGGATCGTGCTACAACATGTAAAGGCAAGAGTACCCTTAGCTGTTTGGAAACTCCAAAGCTAAATAGAATAAAAAAAACTAGTACCATCTCTTGCTGTTACATCATCTGCCTGCCCCATCCTAGTAACTTTTGCATTTATTACCCAGCAAAGAAATAGAGACTGTAATCTTGTTAATGCTGTATAAACATTGTAAAAATAGTTTGATGAGCAGTTGCCCCTTTGGTAGGAAAGGCAGCCACAGCGCATCAGCTGTGATTAGAAAGCTGTGCAATCCACTCAGGAAAAAACCCTTCAGTTTATACTTCATTGCACATCACAGGACAAATTCACAGGAAACCAAATTCACTAGTTCTGCTCCTTGTTAAAATAATTGCAAGTTCAAGCTACCTGCTAATGTGCCTTTAGAGAGACTAGAGTTTGGAAGTGCTGCACTACTTCTAGCTATTATCACCTTTTTTTTATAAGCAATACAGTAAAAATCACACAGTGCAAGTAATATTAACATTTTATATTTCTTTAGGATTATGCCATAATCAATATTAAACATCTGTAGTTAAATGCATAGAAGAAATAAGCACTGAATGTCTAAAAGAGAAGTCAGCTCCTAGTAAGTGGCCTCAGTGAGCATCTGTGGGTTGGTTGTTACTTCACCTGCCCCCTAGAACTGCCACTGGATACTGGATTTATGTTTCTCCCATTTATTAGTAAGTGAATTTCATGTGAAGATGAGGTATTTAGAAGTAAATATGGCAATATTAATAGTAGGCAGTATAATTCAATTTTTCCTTTGCATATCTGAGCTGATTTCACCTATAGATGGTGCATATATAGAAAGTTTCACAGAATCATCATAATATATGCACATAAAATGTTTTTACTAATCAGCAATGCTTTACCTGTAGAATAGAGTTAATTCTGATATGTGCATCACCAGCATTTCTACTATGCCTGGGTGTCTGGTATTTACAGCCTGCTTATCCATTTTTCTAAATGTTTTCTCCTCACCTTCATTCATATACAGTGAGAGTATAAGAACTCTCCAAATGCACCGGCAGTGTGTCCTTAGCAAACACCATTTCAGCCATAGTGTCCTGACAAGGCACATCTGTTTCAGCACAACAACTCAGAAAACACTCAAATAGTGTGGTTGTGCTTTATAAAATCCATTCATTCCAAATAACATAATAGGGCATGCAATATTTGATATAAAATTTCGATTAGTTGTACTAACATTGCCGTGTTGCCTGTGATTATGAACTTCAGTAACCTTGGTGCAGGTGCCTTAGTGTTCCATATATTCTATAATAATGGGCCTCATACACTAACGACATCATGTGTCTAAGCTAGTAGACTTTAGTCTGTACTGTGTAAATACTCTACCTACTTACACTGCAATGTCTTGCAACATATAAAGAATTTTAAGTTTGTTTTTTTCCCATCCAGAGTAAGGAAAAATAAGGCAATAAACTTGACAGTCTGCAATGGTAACATTTTTCAAGTTTGAGTTCAGCTTGCACACTAGATGGTTCTCCAAAGTATAAACCCAGCTCATTCCATATATATGGTTATTTGAAAAAAATTACTGAGACATTGTTTTTTCTTAGTCTACGATATAAAGGAGGTGCACTTTGAGCATTAAGCGTATTTTTTCTAGAAATTTCAGTCAATAGTTTGATGATTTTTTTTTTAAATTTAAAAATATACCTTTCCCACAAAAGCAGATAAATGTGCCAGATTCATATGCAGGAAGGTTTCCCTCCAAGCAGCTTTCCTTCTACTAAACTTCTTATTTAAACCTTCCTTCTGGCTGGGAAAAGAAGAGAGAATAGAACAAGAACAAAAAAAAATTGTGTGTTGGGCTTTAATGTCATATCACAAAAAACCAAATGAGTAAAAGGTATTTTAAACTTCCAGTTCATCATGTACAACCATGGTCAGAATTTGATCCATTGTCTTACCATCTGTTTCCTTCTGGCACTTCCATAGGACCAAGTCTGACTAAAATTTTCAAATTAAGTTTATATGACAGGTATGATCTTTGTGATGTTACAAACATGATCCAAAAATATAAAGTGAAACTAAGGTTCTGAGTTCCTCCCCCAACTTGTCTGTTCTACTGTTTGCATTCTGCTGTCCCAGTCATTATCTTTGGCTTACTGAGATTTTCTCTATCTCCTCTGATTCCTTAGACATTTCATAGCTGCTGGTTAGATTTTTTTTTGGCCTATTACCCATGTGACATGTTCAACCTTTAACAACAAATACTTTTACTGTGCCCGTTGAAAGTACTGTTCGAATGCTGAATTGTGAATGTTTATCACAGCGTTCTTCAGGCCTTAAAACTCCTGTTAAAGTTCTAAAACAAACCAAGTCTAATAACATTACCCTTCTTTCAAGGTCTTCAGAAGGTGGATGGTATGGGTTTTTCTGGCTTTTGCTTAGTGCTGTGCAGCTCGTCTATGAGGTGTTGTTCGCAAAATCGCATTTCAGCTTTTATCTGACAACCACATTTGAAAGTAGCAGTAGATAAGCACTGTGCTGCTACCTGCCATTCCCACTCATGTTTCTGTGGGAAAAGAATGTCAGATTAGCTAAAGCTGGAGGCCAAGCTACACAGAGAGAAGAGAAAGAGAAGAGAGAAAGAGAAAGGAAAGAGGAAAGAGAAAAGAGAGAGAGAGAGAAGGAAGGGAGGAAAGAGAAAGGAAAGAGGGAAAGAGGGGAGAAAGAGGGAAAGAGAAAGGGAAAGGAAAGAGAAGAGGAAAGAGGGAAGAGAAAGAGGGAAAGAGGAAAGAAAAAGGAAAGGAAAGAGAAAGAGAAAGAGGAGAGAGAGAGGGAGAAGAGAGAAGAGAGAAAAGAGAAAAAAGAGGAAAAGAAGAAGAGAGGAAAAAAAAAAGAGAAAAAAGAGAAAAAAGAGGAGGAAAAGAGAAAAGGAGCTCAGACAGGGTAAGCAAAGTTCCCCAAATCCCAGAGCAGTGAAGTGGCACCAAAGCAACAAGCACTTCTGATGCAAAAGAGACTGAGGAACTGCTCTGCACAGTGGAGGACATGGAGCAAAAGAAAAAATGGTGCTTAAATGGTTGTTTTCTGTCTTAGCTAGCCAGGAAAGTGCTACAAGGAAAGATATACACAGTTTTAATTTAGTTTCTAGTCTGAAGGAAGCCGCAAAAAATGCAGAAGCTTATGGTTTCCACCAACATAGCAGAGTGAAAAGGCGAGTGTTCACAGTCAGGCCTGGGCTTGGGGAGACCTCCATGGCCTCAAAGTACCTCCATCACCTACCTGTGATGGGAAGAGTCCTGTTAGAGCAACACAGCAGGGCTGTTTGGGTACGAGTCCCAAACAGTGAGCAGTGGGACAGGTAACACGAATACCCAGACTGGATCCTGGGAAGAGAACAAGTCATGCCTAAATTCTCTCTTGCGTGGGTCCTCCTGCTAACATGGACATTTCTAGCAGTTTTACTATTGTTCATCTATTTATCAAGTTAAACAGAACCAACCCTCCCCTAACACCATTTTCAGGTGTCATACAGACACGGGATTTCAGCCTCTGGCATTTTGCTTCAAGGGAAAGACAGCAGCAATGCCTCAGAAACTGAAACAAGGACCAGGCTTTTTACCTCAAGTTTATTTCTTAAAATCAAACCCTGGCTCAACTGAGTTTCTGCTAACTGTAGTTTGAGGACTGATAGTGAGTGTGATTGAATTTAACAGGAAGTTTAGCCACTTAATTTGGCACTGGGTCTGGCTCGAAGCCTTAGAAACTACTAGGCAGTTAACATCTACTGGGTTTCTGTAATGGAAGGAGATAAAAGCTGGACAGATTTCAGTTTTCTCAACTATAACAGCTATGTTCTACTGTCCAGAAAAAAATGGTTTGTGATGAATTCTTGCAAAGGTTTGAACAGCTGCAAATCCTACGGAAATCATCAAGCAGAGAGATGCTAAAGATGATGTAGAATAAGGAACTGTGCTAAATATGTTAGTCTCGTAATAAAAATTTTTATTGTGCTTTCAGCACTTCATACTTTCTATGTGATATTCAAAATAGCAAAACAGTATTCTAACTGATTGTTCTGTGCATTTTCATTTGTGCCTCCCAGTAAAGCTTTTGGACAGGCTTGAGGGTTATAATTATTTGACAGAGTCCAAAATATCTTCTTCTGAAGTGAAGAAAGCAACCATTGCCTCCAACTGTAAACGCTCTATTACTTCTCTGGTATTTAGGACACTAAAGAAAAGAGCCCGTAGAAAGGGGCCAGGGATTTTAAAAAATGTCAGCACAAGGGAATGTCATCATTGTTTCCTTTCAGTTAAAATCCTCAGAAAAATAAATAGCAAGTATTCATCGCTCTAATAACACCTCTTTTTAGAAAAAAGAAAGGGAAAATCATTCTACAGCTTAAGTTATGTGAATATTATACAAGAACCAAAAGTAAACCAACATAAACATCAGAGTTAATAGAAACTGATGTGTTCTTAAACCCTATTTATTCCAACAAGGGTCAGAAAGGACTTGTTCTGTGTTTTAAGTATGCAGATAACAAAAACTGGGCATGCAGGTAAGACTGGGAATGAAAAGTTTTAGGCTAGAAAATGTAAAATCTTACATGTAACTTCAACACATTGATAACACAAAAAACTTTCAACAAATTATGATCATTCTGTAGCAGAAAACTGTAACTTTCCAAACAAAGATTAATTCTGTCCTTTTCTAACTAGACTAGAATCTCAAAATTCACTTTAATCTTGCTGCAATTGTCTTTCACATAAGTTGAATAAGTTGCTAAAATCTCCAAGACAACAGTTTAGAACTATTTATGATACTTGATATTTCTTCTCTTTTGCCTCCTCTTCTACTACCACTTAGTGACAAATAGTGTTTTTTTTCTTCTGACCTCATACATGCCCTTTGTAGTATTTTTACAAACTCAATATCAAAGTCTTTCTTCAGGAAAAAAGGAAAGTTGAATTTGGACCTTCAGATTGCCGAAGCAGGAACAGAGTAACAAGGCAGCAGGCATTGTCAAACATATTTAATGACAGAAATCTTCAGAGAGCTTTGCGAGATCAAAAAAGAAAGAAATTACCTGATGTATAGTGCCCCGTGGGACTTGATTTTTGTTTTAATTGGGAAATATTGTTCCTGAAGAAGCAGCATATTGATTTGTTACAATCTCTGATTTAAGAGTAGCTTTTAAAAATTGAAATGTAGATGGCATATTTTCTTTGTGAGCTGAGGAAGCCTTCAGAGAAATTATTTTCTATGAGACTCCACAAGCGTCAAACATGACTATTTGTAAAATGCTTAGTTAAGAAGCACTGAAGAGTTAGTAGGAACTAGGGCTTTCTGCCAGGACCAGGTGCAGAACATTCTAAACTACATGAAACAATTAATTTGCAGTTCTGAAAGATATACCGGAGCAGCTGCATCAGGCTGTCTGGTAGTAAAAAGAAAGAAATATTGGAAAAGTCAAAAATCTACAGGAAAGCAAATAAAATCTTCAGTATAGATATTACAGATCAAAGCAAGCAGGAAGCTAGACCACTTTTCAGATTTTTCACTAAAAGGAAGGCATTTTAAGCCAGAAGTAGTTCTTTCTTGAAGAAGAACAGTTTGGATTCAGTACTTGTATGAAGACCAGGACTTATTTTTGGAACTATGTCTCCCCAAGGCCCAAAAATCTATCATCTAGACAGTGAGTTTTCTTCCACTGTTGTTAATTATCACGGACTGTTCCATATTCTTTGGAGCTCGGCTTTAAGCGTATGAGTATGTGCTATGCCCACGATATGCATCTTTCTCTCCTAAATATGAATAACCACGGTCCTGTCTGCATGTTAACTGCATTTGCACCTTTATAGGAAGGACTCTAAATGTTTGAATTTGTAGTTGTCTCACCCTCTAGTGGCAGAGAGGCCTTAGTTCTCAGGGAGGAAGAAATGGGAGATAGAGTTTTTCTTCTACTCAACTGTGCTGTGTTGCCTATTTACAGCAAGATGATAAGGACTGAAATTGTTTTATTGTTTACGAAGCCACAGATCGTTGTCTACAATATGTGTCCGTCACTTCTAATGGAGCAATGCAAATATGCTGACCTACAGGCACTGAAATAATTAAAAAGATGCTAATGAAGGGTAGGAGTACGCTCAGATGTACTCCTTCAGTTATGTGAAATGATTGCTATTAAAGCCTTCCTGAGCCACCACAGCTAGTAGTAGTATGCTACTGCCTGAAGACTGAGATAGAAGCTGTATTTGTCCTCTAAATCAAATTCCCTATTAAATTGTCATATAAACGCAGAAGATAGACACCAGATATTTTTGTCCCCAAGAAGACTTAAACTCATTGTGTAAAGCTTTTATAAAATAGTGTTGACCATATATTAGACGACAATTAAATATTTCCTCTCCTGCTTTTGGGCAGGGCGGGAGGAAAACAGTATTGAGTAGCTTTGGCCATCTGGTATTTTACAGGATTAGACCTTTGGCAACAGAATTTGGATCATTTAGTTTTGTTATTGTTATTTGGTATGTACAGTTGAACCAAAACAGAATAGAGAAGGCTTTGCTTTTGCAAGAAAATATGTGGCATTGCCATACTTACTCATAGGTAGCAATTAAGTGATTGGAGAACTCTGGAGATATTAATCAGCTATTCAAGAAAGGCCTTTGGCCATATTTCAGAGGAAGATGTATAAAGTACAAAACCATGGGGAGCAGTAGGCTTATTTGGCAGTGCACCATCACGTGTGTTAAAACAATTTTACCATTCTTAAAAAGTTTTTAAAAGCATAATTAAAAGCGTAAATATGTTTTTGCCAATAATCAGGTACAGTTCTAACATGTCACATGAAGCTGCGATTTTTCAATTAAGAATAGATTATGGTGCATCATTCTAATTGCCTAATATTCTCCACTTACACGCTGTGAAATATTTTTTACACTCTGGCCAGACTTTGGGCAGTGGGACTTTTTTTTCACATGCCAGTACAAGATAAATATTTCTCAAATTAGGGGTACAGAAAGCTGCAGTGTTTTTGCTACATCCCAAAATCCTACTGGCATTGTAAATGAGAACTTCCTCCTAATACAGCACAGAAAATTTTCATTTAACCATATTTGTAAGACTTGAAGGATACATAAGAAGCACAAAGTGCCTTTAGCTCTGCTCTAAACACCAATGTCACCAAACAGCTACGTTGGAACACAAGCAACATTAGATTCACTATATCCAGAATGTCCAAATTGTAGAATTAGGATGAAAAATGCGTTTTAAACAGTCCAAGCACCATACCATGCCATCAACTACTATTTTAGTACCAAGCATGCAGTTGCATTTTTGCAAAGATATGGCACACATCTGCAGTCATTTTGTAGATTTAGTGATCAACAGTGTCCTCAGAAAGACTTCTGGAGAAAGCAAATATTCAGGAGAGAATAGCTGACAGTAACTGGGTACAAGGTTTAGGCTCCAGAGTGAATCTATTTCTTTGGTTTAAAAGTCAAAGTTCAACCTATTACCATGCAGCTGGTTGCAGTCATTGCCAGATAGATTTGAAATTGTGCATCCTCACTGTCACACCATAGGACATAGGGTGCAATGCTTCCTTGGTGCAGCCAGCTCACTTAACCTACTGTCCCACATGCTTCGATCTTTCTTCATTTGCTTATGTACTTTAAAAGTGTCTAATAAAGATGTTTTACTTAATGATTCCTTATATATAGATCTCAAAGCATAGATAATGGGAAACAGATGACGTGAGCACATACAAGCAAGCTCATTTATGTATATATATATTATATATATATAAGAAGTAGCTTTCAGAAAGAATTGAATTCTTTTGAGTGGGATTGGTTTAATTACACCACAGACTTGATCCTGTTCACAATTCCAGTGTGAATTCGGGCAAAACTTCACTGAAATGATACCAGTAGAGACAAAAAGTGTTTCAAGACCAGAGCTGCAGCAGGACATCTCTGAGCAAAGAAGATGCTATTAGACAGGGGTCAGAGTACATAGGTCCACCTGTGTACAGCCTACCACCTTATTTAATACGAAGTCCACACAGTGAGTATCTGGGTCGTGCAAATAAATCCATTAGAAAACAATAGTGCAACATCAGTACACAGGGAACAACCATATAATAGTGTAATTATAATTTATGCATGTGTCAGATTTTTCATCATACTAACATTTTAAGAAAGTTTGGATTCCTATTTCCCAGTACAGTACACTGGGATTTCACTAACCATACATTAATGGTAATACTAAACTGCAGCTAGTGGCACCAGAAATACTCACATCCCCCAGCCACCATCCTTGCTCTTAGACAATACAAACAACCCTGGTTAATGCCTGCTGCACTCCTTGGACAGGCTGCTGCAAATTATGTGATTAATTCTAATCACGTGCTCGAAGTGTGTAATGGCAAATATTCACCTATGATCCTATTTCCCTTTCAAACAAGGTACAGTGCAAAATCAGGATACAAGAACGGGGATCACAGGGACTGCAGTTTGGAGTAGCACTTCCTTCTGGAGAAGATAAAGATATACGTACCTGTTCAGACTACTACTGCTGTTCTCCATGATGACCTTAAATAATAGGGGATCAAAGTTCAGCTTGGATTAGGGACAGAGTAAGTCTGCAGAGGATTCAAACCAGGCATTCTGAATTTCATCTGTACGCACCACAGTGCAACCAGAACATTACAAAAGGACACTGTATACACCCATGCCCATATTCTTTCTGACATTAGTAACTAGTCAGTTCTCCAAACAGTGTTGCTCAGGAGGCAGAATAACAGCCTTCCGGAGGATGTGAAGAGACACCTCTCTGAACACGACTGCCATTAGCACTACAGGTGAAGAACCACCCTAGGACACACTCCCCTATTAGCCGGAGAGGCACTGGCAGGCTCCGTTCTGACACATGTCAGCATCAGCACGGAGCAGGGGAGCAGCGATGCGGAGACCGGCGTGTGTTCCCACCGGCTTGCGTTCCCACCGCCGCGGTCGCTCGCACCGCGTTTTACAGCCCGAGTCAATTGACAGTCACCACAATGGCATTTATGCTCTGAGCAAACTATTATCCTACTGAAGTGACCATGTGGAACTGCGTGCAGATGATGACACTGGGTTTTAAACAGTTAACATGGTTGTGAAGGTATTGTTAGACGCTGCCCCCCTTTCCTCTTCAGGCTTTGGGTTGCCTGAACATTTTTACCTAAAAGGAGGGAGCAAGAAACCACTTTCACCTGTGAGCAAGGAAATCAGAATCCAAAAATCCCTAGAAATATTGGCTTGAGTTTGAAACAGCTTTTTTTCTACAGCTTTCTAAAAGCTGCCCAGGCTGGTTCTTGCTTATCCTCTTCATGGTTCAGACACGAACTGAAAATCCTGATTGCTTCATATTTGTACATTGGCAGTAAAAACCACAATCTGGGCATGCTTTATTGCTATCTCTGTCTCTCATATAGCTACTTTAAAGTTGTGCTGAATATTAAGTATTATAATTTGGAAGCATAGAAGAAATAACATCTGTTGTAACCTGAAATACCAAAAGTAGGCCTTTTCGTTCCATGCCAGTGAGGAAACTAATAACATATGTGCAGAGTGCATTTATATATGGCAGTGACATATCTGCAAAATATTCAAGTTATAGTTTCATCCTTTGTCCGTTTGTACTCTTGACCATTTTTCCAATTGCTTCCATCCATAGTAATGCTAATTCATAAGTAAATGTAAGCAACTGACAGCAAACAAGGCAAAATTCAGAAGCTGTAGGGATATTTCACTAATTTTCTACTACACATATCTGAAAACCTTTAAAATCTGTTAGAAGGAAACAGAGATGGTATAAATTATACGCTAAACTCTGATTTTATTAGTTTATGCCTCCAGTTAAATCCAGCACTGCAAGTGACCTCATTTAAATATATCTCAGTGGTATCACACAGGATAAGGAAGTTAAAGACATTCATACGTGTTTTCACTACCAGGATCATAGCACATGGATGCAAGTTGGAAGTAGAAAGAGGAGCTTAAATTAGTTTTTCCTGTCAGAGTTCTGCTGCCCATTACCCTTATAGTGAATTGCATGGGATGATTGCATGAAGGTCAGGTTCGAAAGGGCTTTGAGAAACCTCAAAGTGGAAGGTGTCCCTGCCCACAGCAGTGGTGTTGAAAGCAACCTTAAAGTTCATCCCCTTCCAACCCAAACCATTCCATGATTCAAAAACCAGTCTCCAGTGTGGGAGAGCTGGGTGCATCCATGAGGGAATGAGCCTGCAGACCAGGGGGAGCCACCACCCCTTGCACAGGGGGACAGGAGCTGGTGCCAGCTTTTATTTTCTAAGCAGCTTTAACAGGTGCCCTTATCTCTGTCCTGGGAGTGGAGGAGCCCCAGCTGCAAAATGGAGCCCTGAAAGAAAACAAAAATTACCAAATCATAAAGTATTCCTTTCTTACAAAAAGACAGCCATTCCTGAAGACCCATGGGCAGTCTGGGATAGAGTCAAGCCATGCAGCATTCCCACTCGAAGCAGGACCAGAGGCAGATGAGGCACATGAGGCACAGCACAGCTGAAATGGGTGGGAGGGCTCAGGTGGAGATAGTCAGGGGATGAGAGTGCCCTCGTCTCAGCAGGGCTCCTGCCACGAGACCATGTAGGCACAGGATTAATAAAAGGAGAAAAGGTTGCTTGAAAAGAGCAGTCAGGAGTGCTCAGCCCTAGTATTGCTATCCACTTTAGAATCTCATACACAGTTCAGGCAGTGCTGATAAGGCTGCTGGAGCGATGCTTTTTGGACTGGCTTCGCATGGGCAAAAATGGGACAGAGGAAACACAGGTGTTCAAAAACAGAGGGGTGGGGATAGGGGGGAAGTAAAAGAATTTGGAGGATTCAGCTTGCTCGAAGTAAGAGGTTTTCATAATGAAGTGTTACTTAATTTAGTGGCAAAATTCTTCAGAGCTCAAGAGAGAGGCCTTTGAAAACGAGTTATTGGAGAGCCTGATTCTGAAAAATAGGTTTCCCTGTTACTTTTTTAAGGAAAAAAGAAAAAAAGCCTACACATATTAAAACACTTCTGAACTGAGTCTTAGTTCAGTAAAATTGTTTTTTTTTTCACTGATGTTATACATTACTTCATTTTTTAGTTTTTCTTAAGACCAGGAAGTCTAGTAGGCCATTATAAGATTAAGTTTCTGTTTCAGTAGATCCAAGTAAGGAATCAAGGATATTTAATCAAAAAGCTCCAGATTTCACCAGAACTCAGCGGTCCATTCTAGAAATGCGATGAATTCAGAGAGTTTGAATAGATGCAGAACACAAACATCCTTTTGAGCTCTGCAGTTTTAATTTGTTTGTGCTACAATACAAGGGGTTAAAAAAGTCTCAGAATCTGGATGTTATTTATAAAAGGTCTGAGCACTACAAGTCATATAGTCTTTTATGATACTGTTTTAGTGGTAAATTGTGATTTAGAGAGCTTCTCGATTTAGATTCTTCCACAACACCAAAAGTGGTTAAAATTAGTGGTTTGAACCACAGATTACTATGTAGTTGCTGTCATGTTAGTGCTCTGTTACAGGTTAAATAGAGAAGAAATTGATTCATTCCAGTCAATTCTAACACTATTGTCTGTGTAGAAAAGTTCTGGACAGATGAACTATTTCTAATAGGTCACAATGAACAGAAAAAGCTCTAACTTCTTAATTTACTCCAACCAGAGTCACAAAAAACGTATCTGTCCAAGGGTTAGATTTTTAAGAAATGTTTTGACAAAATGGGGTAGGAAATTACTTCAGCTGATGTAGTTACAGCTTGTCTATATAACCTCATATATAAGAAGCAAGGCATCTTCAAATAATAAAGCAGAAAGAAAGCTGTAATATCAGTCTTCAAGACTGATAAAACCTACTTTGCAAGACTGATATTCAGAGCCTCAATGCAGCAGCATTTTATATCAAATGTGCTAGCAGGTACATAAAAGGCACATAATCCCAACGTACTTTTCAATGTCCATTTAATTTTCTTTTCCGTAGCACACTCTTTCTTATAAAGTAAAAAATATTCTTCTGGACAGCAAGAAAAGAAAATGAGAGGTGTGTCTGACACTTGTGGCTGCAGCCTGAGCAGTAATAATGCAATTATGTTTGCAGGTAAAAATACTCACCTCCAAGCTGCCAAGTTTGTTACTTTCTAAACTGATCTTAACTGTCCCTACTGGCACTACATGCATGGTTCCCTATTGTGTGGAATATGTATTTGTTTGGGAAAGTTAATTATCCTCCATGAATTAAACAGAAATCACGAGCCTGCATGTCTTATGTCTAGATATAATAGCAATTGGTGCTTTCAGCTTTCCTGATGTTGCATTTTATTTTACTGATTTTAGGATATTGGGCAACAATTTTATTTTTACTAGATAATTATTCCTGAAAAATTCTTGTTACAAATTAGACTCTATTACACCTCAGTTCTGGGATCAAAGTGTGTGTAGCAAAGCAATCTACTTGATCATTTACTCTCCAGTAAGTCCAAATTCCTCAAAGGAAATGGTGAAATAAGAATTCATAGGATGTTAAATAAAAAACTACCACATCTCTCCCAGTGACTGCTTATATTTGCAATCTGATAACCATTTCTTAGCTTGTTCTTTCCATTAATTATTTGCTATAAGCAGCAGTCTCAGAGATTCAAAATGCTGCGTATCTGTTCAGTCTCAAAAAGAGAAGTGTGTAACTGAAGTGCAAAAGGGAAGCATATATAACTTTTATTATCTTGCAGAAAAATAATTATTGACAGTATTTTTATCCTCTGTTAAAGCCCAATTTGAAAAGAGAGCAAACTGGGAAATAACACTAATTTTCGTGAAGCTAGATCTGACCTTAAGTCTAGCTCTCTGCTCCTAGCAGTAGCAACTACCAGAAATTTCAAAGGATGGTTGTTTGTAACCCCTTTTCCAAAAACAGAAGCGTGCTTGAGCCAGAAATCAGTGCAGCTAAAAAAACCCTATAATATTAGCTAAAAATAGAATTGTCCGTATTTTATATAATTTGTTATGACAAAATCAATTGCAGAGGGGAACACCTTACAGCAACATGCAAGCCAGGAATTAAATGATTGTAGTAAATTTGTTTTTCTAGATATTACAGGAAAAACTGGCAAAATAATCTGTACACTTAGGTATATTAAGCACTACATTTTTTTTGGTCCAGAGCTATGGGGAAAAAAACAACAAAAAACCAACATACAAAAGTACAAACTTATAAAACCTACTCCAGAAAAATGTAAAGGAGTATCAGAACAAAAATTATGACAACTGCCTTTGCTAGAACGTGTAAGCACGGAGAGTTGCTTCCTGTAGGTTTGAATGACTTAAATAAATATGAAAGTACTGGTTCTCTGAAGGCAAGACAAGGATATGTATATAGGTATGTGTCGAGATAAGTCTTTGTCAAGTGAGAAGCGCAAAAGAATTGTTCAACATTGCAGAATAACTGAATAAAGTCTCTGACACTGCAGTAGCTTCTGGAAATTCCAGTAGTATAATTTGTGTCCTGTATTTGGCTGAAGGAGGAAGAAATATTTTGAAGTCAATTTAATGCATGTGCCAGGTGCTTGGATTAGCAGCTCCGAAGAATGAAGTCCAAAGCACAGAACAGCATTTCTGTCCTGTATATTCTGTCTCATTCTTAAGGTTATGCTTTCTTTAGAGACAAGAGTGTAATTTCATCTCCGTGTTCATTCAGCTCCTGGCTTAAAGCCCACGGAACCGGAGAGAGAATATTTCACCAATTTCAGTGGGCTGCAGTGTCAGCCTCCTGTCATTCGACCTGGTCCTGCAAGCCATTTCTCTGGCGAATCATTCTGAGTGAGATGTTCTAGGACTGCGCAATTTGACTTCTTTTTCAAGACTAGGGGAGCAAAGAAATGCTGTGTCTAGACATGGATATGTAACCACTAGAAAGACCCCCAACATATTTCTCACTCATGACAACACTGAAATCTACATTTGTCTTGCATTCTCTCAAGTTTTGCTTGAAATTACTCCTTTCTTTCTTTCTCAGATAATGCTATCCTTTGAACATGTTTGCTTTCTTAATGCAGGAGATAGTTCTGAATCCTTGAAAAAATTTGGATTGTCTAATGATACTAGTCAGGTTAACTAGAGCGCTGTGTGAGAGACTGTCCCAAATAGCACAGTGTTGTTAAGAAAAATCAATCCTTTATGCCCCTAATCAGACACAGAGAAATAAAGTTATCCTGGCTTTATTTTAATAAGTGATGATTTTGTCAGTATTTCACCAGGATTATTTAATTAATTTATTTTTCTAATTTAAGTGAGGTGAAAAATGCAACACACAGACAAGTATCTAGACTAGAAATATCTCTGTTAAATATTAAACCAGGAGGAGAAGAAATTCAACTTACTGAAGAATGGAGTGACTTATAAAAGAAAAAGTATGGCACATAGGTTCTTTTTCTTGGTCTTAATCACCACCAAGTTCTTTACTGACTGAAATAATTGAAATCTGTAAATTTTCCTGTGGACAACAGGGGGAAACCCCATTGAGGCTGACATGAATAATTGCTTTCTTACATTTACTTACTTTCTACAGCAATAAATATGCATAAGGCTCAGTTTAAGAATTTCACATATACTTAAATTTCTGATCAAGCTGATTTGAATTAAGTTCACTATGCTAACCTTTTCAATAGAACTTTACAACACACTATAAAACTGTTGTTTAAACAATTCTTCCCATAATTACCACCAATAAATGATACCTTTTTATTGCCATTAGAACACTCTTAGTTACCAGTTTCCAGAGATCACTGCAGTAATCTGTACATAACTTTGTCTTAGTTGTTAAGAATTGTATGGTTTTCTTTTTAGAATTCTGAAACTGGAAAAGCTTAAGAAAACATGCAAAATGCTGAGGATACACGTAAGTGAAATATTTAATGTCCATCATTCATAAAAGTTACATTGTTTACATAGGGTTCATTATATAATAAAAATGTCATCTTAACGAAAGATTTTCTAGCAAATCTTTTATATGTTAATTTGTTTAACATATGCTTTGGCTATACAGCTAAATAGGAATATTTTAAAAAATCTTTCTGCAAATAGTTGCTTAACAGTTACAAAACCTCATTACTAAGACGTGGTTATTGTTACACTTGCTTGTTGGCTTGTAAAAATCATCTGTGATTTGGACTGGGAATCTTAGGACCAACTTTTTGTAGCATACTTGCTCATTGCATAGTGACCGTGTAAACAGCTCAGGGATCCACAAATTATATCCTTGTACTCTAAAAGTCATTGAGTATTTTCCATATTGTTCTGCTCGTGTTTTCTTATGCTGATGAAGAATTTGGGGATTGTTTTATTGATGATGATGGGAATTTATTTTTAAAACATGTCAGTTTTATACAGGAAGTTAAAAAATTAAAAAGTTAACACCAAAGGAAATAATTTTACACTGTGCAACAGTATTGCTACCTCATTTTTTTGATTTTAGATATATATAGCATATTAGAACTGCACTGTACTGCTTCTTTTCAAAAGAAAAGTTTAAATTAGTTGGAACAATTGACTATGTGTTTACATAAAGTTAACTATGTTTGCATCAAATAAAATGTTTATTAATGAAAGCTATCATACAAGAAACATCAAAGAGAAATTCATTATACAGAAATGTACACTATATGTGACAGATGGAAAAGTGCATGCAGATTTGTCTCATTTAAAAAAAATTAATTCGGAAACAATAGTACTAAAGTTACTGGGTTTTGATTCCTATGATCTTGGATGAGTGAAAAGTTCTCTTTGAATTTACAAAAATCCATTTAACAGATATGACTAGTACACGTTAGCAAGCAAGTGGAATGAATGCACTCAGATTTTATTTTACAAGTACTTGTGCTTGACAAATGTGATTTTTTTTTTTTTTTAAGAAAAGGTTTCGTCGAATATGGGCTGGGTAGATTGCTGCCAGGTTGCTCTGGTTTTATACATAGTTTCTCTAAATTTGTTTTTGATACCACACAATTTGTTGAAGCCTTCAGTTCTGTTAATTAGACACCATGAAATAACATATGTTTTGTTAACATTCAGGAAATGACATCAAGTCTTTTATTTTTATTTTTTGGCTCAATAGATTTTTAAATGTATGATTATCGTAACCTAATATTGTCTTTGTCTTCACTGCAGTGGATTTCCGATCAAACTTTTCCCCTTCTTTTAATACTTTAGGGAATTTTCAAACGTCGGGATGTTTGGCTGTAATGCCCCATGATTTGTTCTCCCTGAAAGAAATCATAGTGACAATTTATTAAACTACAGAGCAACCTGGCTTTTCGGGGTCTGCAATTCTATTTTGTGTTCAATATACCTAGCATTAAATCTTGATTCATTTCATCATACTATTTAGGTTATATTTGTCATGCAATTACTTTAGCTGCTAGTTTTCTGGCTCTTTTAGAAGTCTAAGACAGGGTTTCAATATCAAATCAGTGGGGCATTACTTTGCATGTTCAAAACAGGAGCTTAAAAGGCTAAAATCTAAATTGCACCAGCAGTAGCATATACATCGAATATGAAGAAATTGAAAACCTAAGAGGGAACCATATTTTAAAAAATTTAAAAGGCTGTGTTTCTGTGTTTAATACCAATTGTTCATAGGTACCATAAAAGTAAAGAGACGCACTGGTACACATAGACTTTAAATTTAAAAAAAAAAAGAAAGAAAAAAAACAACAAAGAAAAATTGATGGGAAATAAAACTCCTTAGATTCAAAATGGTTTATTCACACAAATTTAATAGGATATATCACAATTGTTTGGTCCATAAATATTTAGGGGAAATAGTTTCTATACAATGCATTTATCAATAAACAAAGAAACATGGACAATTTTGCTAGACCACTTACTGTACTATAAACACGAAGCTCAATATATAAGATTATTGGATTTATCAACTATATCTGAAAGAGTGCACAACTGCTTTCTATGACATGTTTGTCCCCTCTAACAGGATACACCATAAAAAGAGTTTCAGAAATAAGAGGTAAAACAGTACAAAACTAGTGAGGTGTCAAAAGGGCTTAAAACAGTTAATTTAACAAACAACACATATATCCTGATTTTTCACAAACTTACTCCCAAGGTATATCATAAGGCACATAGTAGAACTGAGTTTTAATTAGTCTACTTAATAAAGTAGATCTCTAGTACCATATATTGTTCTGTCAAAGAACAAAATTTATAAGTATCAATATTTTTACCTGTAAAAGTGTATTAATAAAGATCTCAGCCTTACCAAGGTCGTTTGGTCTGGTTAGTGGTAAATGCCCATAAGGTAATAGAAATAGGAAAAGTCAAGATTCAATATCCGTAGAAGATGATAACCATACTTGCTAAATATATAATGGCAAACACACCTTTCTTCTATTACAGTGTTAACATCTCTTCCGTCATCTTTTTTTAAAAATAAGCTACTTTTCTGTGCTAATTTTCTAAAAACCCTGAGCAAAAATTACAATAATGCACTTTAATGTGGGCAGTGAACTGTCAATATGTAACCACACATTTATACAGCCAAAAAGGACACCTTTAAAATATATTAAATAGCCACTTTGACCACCAAAAAGAGATTTGATGGTGTTTAAAAAGTGGGGTATATGTGCAAAGTTATTCTTAATCCACTAAAAGCAAGACATAGATCTTGACTGTTTTTTGTTTGTTTTTGTTTCTGAGACTCTCCACAATCTAATTGGTGTTCAACTACAATAAAAGGATACAAATGAACATTCACCACTGCCCAGACCATTCAGACTTTTAGCTTAAATAAAACTAAAAAAGAAAGATCACTACTGTAAACTAAGAAATGTATTCAGATCGGCATCCACAAGGCTTCTGAGTTTATCAGCTTTAAAGTTATTCGCTGCCAATTCCTGGTTTTGTACAATTTTTGCTAACAGTTTTTTCTTTTCTACAAAGTTTAAAAAGTTAAAGTATATGTTAGAGATATTAATGAACTAAAGATTTTTAAGTTCCTGTGTTAAACCAAGTGTCTGATACAATCTCAGGAAGCATCTAAAGTAAATTCAAAATAGTAATGAATAAATTGTACTGAAATAATTTTCCTTAAACATCTTAATAAATTATATTTTGCTTATTTCCATTTTCCCTGGAAAAAAAAAAGTAGGATTTACCAAAAATTCATTTTAATAATACATGTGCATGCACCTTCCTGGAAATTATTTCTGTGCTCACTAAAGTAGCTGGGCAACCTCTTGTGTGCTTTGATGGTATGGCATCAAAGCCATGTAGCAAACTGCAATTTTTATTTTTTTTAATTCCAAATCAGAGCTGCTTGACAGACAAAAATTAAAACTGCTCCCTATGCAATATTTCAGATCAGTAGGACTCCTCACCTGCATTGTTATTCTGTTATTATTAATTTCATAATATTCTTATAGGAGCGAGCTCATTCTGGAGGGTTTTTCCCAGATCTTGTCTTCTTAATGTACAGGACACAAATTTGAAGAGCAGCGGCCTGATCCTGCCATCCTCACCCACATGCACTCTCATCACTGGGTCTCTCCAAGTCCTCCATCCAGGCATGGATTTCAGTGGTGGCCAAGGACGTCCCAGCTGGGTGAAGAACTGGCAGAGGAGCATTTAGCTATCCCAGTGAGATCCCCAGTGCTCAGGGAGGATCAGGCTTGTGACTTATGCATTAGAAAAGAGCACTGGCACTTCCAGTCTGACTGTTGCAATGATTAGTTTCATTGATTCTGTATTTGTTATTCAACATTTAAAAAAATAAATCATACAAAACTTTTAGATGCATTATAAAAATGAAATTAAATTTAGGGTTCTTAAATGCTGAAAGTGAACATACAATCCTGAAGCAACATTCTTTTAATGCTGGCTTTTATCTGGTTATGGAGGAGGGAAAGAAACTTTTTTTGTTTGTTTTTGTGGTAACAATCAATTCTTTTCAAGGTTCTGGAAATAAGTAACATACAATTTTAAGAGGCACTTATGAGAATGATTCGAAACCTTCTCTTAGGTCATTTGATGAATTTAAAAAATTTGAGTACAATTTAACAACAATAAATGTTCATTTATTATAGCAACATATGACTTCAAACTCATTTGCCAAGTGGCTGCAGATGCTACACATCAAGCTGTTTATTTTCCCAAATATTTTGTGGGTTTGTTTGTTGGTTTGTTGGTTTGTGGTTTTTTTTTTTAAAAAAAAAAGGCTTGAAAATAATAATAATAATTATAATAATTATAATAATAATAATAATGAAGAGTAAGAATTAAAAAAAAAACCAAACTGAAATGTTAGAAAAGATTTGTTAAGGTAGTTTGTGAGGGGCTCCCGGATTCGTGGCTGTCCAAGTTAGAGGTCACTGATGTCACTACAGTGATAGTGGGATTGGTCAGGTCTGTTAAAGTGGTCGCAGTGCCGGGTGGAGTGAGTGCGCCGCTGTCTGCTGAGGGCGGTGCCGGTAGTGAGGTGCCGTCAGCTTTATCGACACCCCCATTCTCCTGCCGCAAAAGGTTCCTTCTGAATTTGGCTCTTGCGTTTTGAAACCAAACCTGCAAACCAATCCCAATTGATTTCTTTACCGATGCTTGTTGTTTTGCTCATTTTTGTCTTTGTTCTTGCTCTTAAGTCATTTTTGATGTTTGTTTTTGTGTGTGGCCCATCACCTAAGTCATTCTACAGCCATTCTTGCTACTGGTGGTACCGCCTTTCTCACAGGCCCAGTGCTACAGATGCTCACTGGAACATCACAGCCCCACGTGCAGCCCTTTCAGAGCAGCCCTAAGAAAAATCTACTCATTCAATCCCCAAATGAAAGCAACTTTCTTGATGGCCATGTAGTGTTCCTTGGGTTGGGTAGCTTTGGGGTCAAGACACATGATAAAGATTGAGGTAAAGGGTGAATGAGCAGATTTTTGCCAAGGCTGAAAGTTTATCTGAAAGATTATTTGAAAAGGCTGAAGGGGAAGGAGGGGTAATTACACCATCTCTATCATACAGACTGTTGATATGGGTCACCTAGTCTTTCTGTTCTGTAAGGTTCACTGAAAATGTTTTAGGTGACATGTAACACGGACAAGGAATTACCGCTAATAGATTCTCCTACCTCAATCTCTGCCCTTCTTTGGCACTCTGCATATAATACACACCTCACTTTAACTTCACTGAGCTAGCAACACCATATAGGGGGGTTTTAACATAATTTGCCAGGCTGCCCTTCATAGGGAAGTGACTTTTGACTATGTAGGCCCTTAATGATAACAGATGTCTAACAAGCATTGAGAGAGGGAGCCAGCTGGTCCTGGAGGATCATGTTGGTCAAAGCTTGTTGGTCATAGCGGGGGATCTCTTAGTGAGGGGCCACATTATCTACTTTTGGGGAGCCCAAAGGCTTCACCCGGTGTGCATAAAATTAGTATATTTGCTACTTCTACCCTTAGTGAGATCACCATGGAGAGACTACCAATCCCAGGATATCTGCTGGGTTGGTAGACTCTGAAGACAGTTTCTTCATGTCGAGGTTGCCACTAATTATAAATCACACTTTCGGCTGCCTTGGGGCAGTAAGGCATACATCCGACACTCCTGCCACGTAACACCATACCCCTCTGCACACCCACTAGGGACACACCTAGCAAAAGTATTTCTATGTATATTGCTCTTATTACACATAAGGGAAACACTATTGACTAGCAGGGGTAGGGGGAAATGCTGTCAAGCCTGTGATGTGGCTTCTTACCTGCAGAACTCTCTTGGTCAGGCCTGTTTTCTGGGCAAGCTGCTTGAGGTCCTTGGCATCTGGGTTGTGGTTGATAGCAAAGTAGGACTTCATGGTACGAAGCTGGTGGTGCTTGAAGGAGGTGCGCATGCGCTTTGTCTTCTGGGATGGGGGATAAGGCTGCTGGTCTCTGTCCAGGTGATCTGCCTCATTCTCATTACAACCTGTCCAATAAACAAAGTGGAACAAGGAGTTAGTGGCCACACATCATGTAGGATAAACGAACTAAGGCAAAATCTTAAGTCACATACAGTTTAGAAGGAAGCAAACAAGGAAGGAAGAAAGGGCTAAGATGGTACATGGATAAGTACAAATGTGATAATTAAATTAGACCCAAAAAGATCCAGAATATTATTTCCTATTCTTAAAACATGCTATGTCCCCCAGACCTGTTCCTACTAAGGGCAGATTTAGAAAGTTTTCTCTCCTTTAGCATTTAGTCTTTTCCCTGTGGTGATGGTTTTGCTTTGGGCGTTCAAAGAGCCATTTGGAATCTCATTCAGATTTTGAAATCTCACTCATTGAAACACTCTTAGCTTGAGAGAAGAATAAAGGTCAAACCAGCATTTTGAACGTTCCTGAGCTTTTCCCCAAATCACAAGCACCTATAAAAGGAGATGTATAGCAGGAAAGTTTCTTATGACAGTTCATCAAGAAAGCATAAAATCTGGAGTGTTTTTGCTGATAAAATAAATGCTTTTGGACTCTGTATGGGAGTTTATATGAACTGCTCAAACACCTTAATCTGTAAAACATGCCTAGAAAGCAGTTGCATCAAGGCTTGATTCAGTCCCTCAATCCCAATCCCAATCAGCAGTAGTTGATACTGATATTAGTTGATATTAGTTGATACTGATTTAGGACATTTCTACAAGCAACCAGCTAGGGGCTGAAAACTTGAAGAGAGCTTCCCTGATTTCCCTGATCCCCCTGATTCAGGATTTTCAAAGTGCCTATGAAAGATAAGTTTGTTTCAGATCACACTTTTATGGGTGTGAATTATGTACAAGAGTTGCAGCTCTTTGGGAAAAGTGGCATCATTACTTCATATTGGGGAAAGAAATAACAGTATTGGCAAAAAAAGTAAGAAATATATATTTTTCTTTTCAGCTTAAACAGAAGGGTTAGTAATTTCTAGGATCTCATTTTGTAAAGATAGCTCAGTCTCACAGAAGAAAATTAATGTGTCATCATAGCAGGTAATATTAATTAAAGAAGATCTAATTAAAAATGTTTCACAATGTCTGTAAATTAAACCAAGTTTCATTAGTTGTTCATTTGGACTTTTGAACTGCCTTCCAATAGTTACTGGATTATTTACAAGGCCTAGCTGATCCCCACTCCTAATTTAAAGACAGAGAGAGAGAAAGAGAGAGAAAGAGACAAACCGCACAATACAGACAGACTGATGTCAGCAGTGCTGAAAACAGAGACAAAGCAACTTTAAACCAGGAGAATAAAAAGTTCTTGAAGATGTTTTCTCTTTTGAATTATAAGACAAGTCAACATGAACAGATGCTGGTAAGACAACACTTTGACAGAAAATCAGGTGAATATTTAATTATAGCTAGCTTTGCTTCTAGTCTTGGTAAGAAGTATATCTGCACTTTCAAACAAAGTAAGCTGACACTTCTGAAAATATCAGGAGTTGAAAGTTGCCTTAAAAACAATATCAGGCCAGATTTGGATTGTATTTACTACTTGTTTTCACAAGCATCACACTGCCTTCAGTCGAACTGCGTGGGCCGTAACTTATGAGCTGACATAAATCAGAGTACCAGACTTCAGCCCTCAGATTTTACTTCAGAGCTGCAAGCTGCTTGTTTGTGTTGTTTTCCCTAGGTTTACAGTAGCAACACAAACTTCCTCAGGGTCCTCTGTCCCGCTTACTGCTTTTGCTTCTGTACTCCTTTTTTTTTTCTGTGATTTACTTTATTTCAGCTTTTATTTTCAAGAGAAAATGGGAAGAGAGCTCCAAGCATCCTTAGACAGTCCTGCACAATGATTACAGCTCACTCTCTATTTTACATGGGTGAAATAGTGTTATGTGGTTTGGCCACATCACAGAGCAGAGTTTTACACTATCTCCTGGAAAATTAAGGGGAAGAAAAAAATCAAGCAAGACATTATTGCTCATTTCTTTGCAGTAGGATTGGAGGGTTGTTTAATTTTGCTTTCAAAGAGCTAAAATAGTTTACCCCTTATTGCCAAGAATTCTTCAAGTGAACTCTTCATAGTTTTTCACACACATACATAGAATGAAATAAAGTAAACAGCTCTTTGAGTAACAGCTATGTAAATATTTTCCTAGGCAAATCTTCTTCACCATCTCATTTCTATATCCTGTGAGCTGTAAGTCAACACAGTTTCCCACAAAATACATATTAATTCTATGATATAAGAGGTAATATAGAGAAAGCCTTGAATGTTTTAAGTACTTTTGAATAGTTTCTTCCATTTTTCACATTAATTCCAGACAGCTCACAGGTATGAATGACTTTTACCTCATAACATTTTGAGTTATTTATTGTTGTGTCTCCACTTTACAACCGAGGAGTCGGGAAACAGAAACTAAACTACCAAACAAAATACAGAAGAGAAAAATTGTTGTAGATCCGGCAGCAGGGTCGGATTTTCCATTCTGGCCCTGGGCTCAGCTCCCCTGAAACATAATGTGGACTCAAATCTGAGCCAGGGCCTGCAGGATGGCCTGTGAATACACACACGCTTATGCTCAGCTGGGGGAAGTTGTTATAGCTTCGCCGGAGTTTCGTTTTTAAAGGTCGGATTCGTTTCCCATAGTGTCTTGGCACATGGGTACGGACACCCGCGGGGGTGGCTGTGTCGGTAGGACACCGCCTTGGCTTGCCTGGGAAGTTAAAGCCGTGGTGCCCACGGAACACGGTGTGCCAAGAGGAAGCTTTGGCTCTCGGTGAGGAGCTGCCAGCACAGAGCGCGGTGTCTCGGCCCGGGCGCGCTTTAGCGCAGAGCCGAGTCCGGGGCAGGGCTGAGCCCGGGGCCCCTCGGCCCTCCTGTCCCGGGGGAACAGGGGCAGCACCACCGCAGCCACGGCCGGGACCCGGCCCGCCTGGCCTGCCGGATGGGCTGCGGGGTCCCGCTCCTGCCTTGGAAGCGCTAATGGTGTATCCGACATTTAATTTTCTGTGCACCGCTTGCCCTTTGTAAATAATTACGTGCAAGAGCAGTTACCGAGTCACAAGGCAGGGAACGAAAAGTGTGTGTAGGGAAGTGGCTGCCAATTAGTTAGAGATTTTTTTTTTTCTCTCAAGAAGAGATTTCATCGACTGCAACTCATTTCGTAACCGTTACAGATTTTGTTTTCCTCCCCTTGGATATGGAGCGCAGTGGCTCGGTGGGCTGGGGTCGTTTGCACCGGGTACACAGTTTGGCTGCAAACTGTACTTTCTCGAGACCATGTGTCAACCCTGGACATTATTAGATAATACTTACAAAAAAAAAAAAAAAATAATCAGGGCCCTAACAGAACAAATTTCTCAGCCATCTAGCCTGAGTCCAAAGCATCAGATTCGAGCGTTTGTTGATTTGTTGTTGGGGTTTTTTATTCTCTCTGCCCGTTGCCCGGAGGATTCTGTGAGATCTCAATGCAGTGAGATGTATTTTCATAACGGACTGTGCTTTTTAATCTCATTTGGAGTCAGTGGTACATCTTATATGACCCGTTGTTGTAAAGAAGGGGAGTTTTAAGACTAGCACACAAAAGATATGTCAGCTTTCGCAAATAATGTCTCTCTTGAGTCCTGAACTGAAGTTTAAGGGGTTTATCCTACCCACAACTCTTCATTCTTCTCTAATTTCTGGTCCTAATTCTAACTCTAAATTATCTCTAGTAATATTTCCCTTTATGAATTTGGGGATTCGAGTGATAGTGTGTGGACCAGGGATAGCACAGAGAGGAGTGCGGGCGCACAGAAAATCCACCATTCGAAGCCTGGGCTGAATGAATCCTGGCTGCGCTACAGGTTCCCTTTTCTTTAGCAGCTTTCAGGATTGATTGGAAGCTGCTCCGTAGCCAGGGATTCCAATGTCATCTTCAATTAACAAGGAACAATTAGCGCAGTGATTACCCTGGCTCCAAGGTCTACGCATCAGAGGAGATGAAATCGCCTTGCACAGCTCCCTGGTTCCGAGCTAAAGCCCGTTTCACGAGTGACCCCAGAGGAGGTGCCGGGGGAGGGATAGGGAGGGCAGGGGGGCGGTGGAGGATTCCTTATGGATCTCAATGGCAGCGGGTTGAACTCGGTGGAGGGGAGAGAGCTCCTGGCCGATAGCGGTGCACTGCTATCGACCGCGATTGTCGGAAGGGGAGGCCTTGACCCCTGTCCCGGTTGGACCAGCGGTTCGCAGCCCTGAGGAAGGAGCCCCCGGCTCCCTGCCCCGGCCAGGACGGCTGCCCGCTTCGTGGTGAAGCACCTTGCACCTCTCCTGCTTCCCACAGCTTTCTCTCCTCGTTACTGGCCATCGGGAGCTTGAGTTTCACTAAATAATTTTGGAGTTAGGAGTTTGCTAGTTCGTATTTACCCTCACTGCTTTCGTCTTCCGTCTAATGAAACTGCCTCAACTGCTTGACCTGAAACTCCTTTGCCTCTGGCCACTTGCACTGTCTGTTTATACACGGTTTGGGTACTTCAGCGACTGGAGTCAGGAAAGATATTTAATACAGGGTAACACTTTTTTTTTTTCCTACTGCTGAGAGAATAGAAACCGTTCTCTTAATTATATTCGTTAGTGTTTAGTTACATGGAACAACATGTATTCGTTGACCTCTTGTACAGTTTGATCATTTATGTGCCAGTAAAACAGAATTATTCAGCCTGAAGAATTAATCACTATAAATTGAATATCTAAATCGAGTTATGTGCATAGTACATTGGCATTGTAGGAGCCATATACTATACCTTTTATTCTATTTTTTTCTGATTCATTTGGTTACTTCTAATTTGAGGTTTAAACGGTGAAATACAAATAAAGATAAACTATCTCTAAGATTCCTATAGAGAAAGAGCTATGTGGGGTTGGGTTGGGGTTTTTTCCATTTTCCTTTTTTTTTTTTTCTTTAGCCTGGGAAGTGGCTACGTTTGGGTGTTTGACATTAATAGGCAAAGACAGCCTTTGAGGAGGGCTGCTGTTAGCTTTCCTGCAAAAGCTCCAACCCTCAGAGGGCTTTGTTTGATTTTCCAATGGTTAAGCAAGATTTGGCCTGGCTGAGTTACTCAGCACTGCCTAGCTGAGAGTAAGCCCGAGAACGCTCTGTTCGGGGGAACGGGAGGCAGGCTCGGCGTGTGTTTCCCACCTGAGTTGTAGCTGACGATGTCCACTCCCAAGGCAGGGCTCTTTCTTTTCCTGGGCCTCCCCTTCTGGACCGTGCCAGTGCCGTTAAAGTAAGGCAGGGCCAGCCCTCCGCTCTTGGCAGCCAGCTCGGTGTAGCTCAGCTGAGGGGGATATTCTCCTTGCAAAAGGGACTCGAAGGGCCCTGCAGTAAACCAGGTTGTCCTTCATGCCAAAGTGATCGCCCGTGGTCAGAGTCTTGTTGCAGGTCGTGCAGGTGAAGCAGCTCAGGTGATAAACCGACTCCCTGGCTCTCATGACCATTTCGGAGGCTGAGATCCCAAGGTGGCAGCGGGCACATCTCTGCACGGAGAACCTTCTGAAGGAAACGGAAAAGTGGGCATCAACTAGAGCGGCAAAGATAGAGCTTGTCCCGGTGCCGCTCGCCTTCTCTCCCGACCACGGGAGGGAGCCTGGCCCCGACCCTGGCCCCAGGACGACCCATGTCACCGACTGTGGCCCCTGGCCCTCCTGGTGTCGGGACACCCTCCGGGAGCCGGTGCTGGGGTCCCAGGGTAAGGAACTGGCCCTTGCCGCCGAGCTGACCTACTCTCTCAGGACTTGGGCGAAAGCCCTCCCGCTGCCCGTGCGAACGGACGAGGGCAGGACGGGGTGAGGGAGATCGGTCCCTGCTCTCCTGGCATTCCTGTCAAGACCAGAAGTACCGCCGGGAGCTGAACCCCGGGACAGCTGTAAGGCGGATCAGGATCAGCAGTGCCCGGTCCCGGGGCCCGGGCACCCTCCGTGGGGCTGAGCGGGGGCGGTGGGTCCCCGGACCGCGGGAAAACCGGCAAGCTGCGGGCAGAGGGAAATTTTTGTTGGATCTTACGCTGGTATTTACGGAGGGAAACCGCCGGGCAGCGGGAGAGCCTTCGCCTGTTTGTGTACCGCCACACATGCTCAGTCAGCGCGTCCCCTGACGGTCCGTCCGGTTTTTGAACGTGCGAGACTTTTCGGAGGGGACGCGTTTTCAGGATTAAGTAATCGCTGACTGCGAAAGCTACCTTTGAAAGCCCATGTGGAGAAAAGAGCGTTTCGGTTCATAATGTCTTTTGAGGGGATGTACTTTTGAACCCATAGGGACTTATTGCTGTACCTGTAGTAATCCTCCTTGCAGTAAATACTGCCGTCCTTGGCAAAGCAGGTGAGTTCTGACTCCAAAGCCAGTTTACATTCACAGCACTTAAGACACCTGAGGTGCCATTGTTTGTCAACAGCCAGCAGGTAATATCTGTCTGAGATCTTCCCTCCACAACCAGCACACAAAGCAGGCTTCTCGGGGCTCATGGGGGGCATGTTCTGCAAAACAACCACACCACAAGGGATGAGACAGGGAGAGGAAGACAGGCAGGCAGGTGGGCTGGGGACGGGTCCTGCGCAGGGCCCGGGGCTCGTACAAAGACACTGCTCTCTGGGACCAAACTCTGCTCCCGGCGGGAAGTTTAAGGGGGATCCGGGACCACGCTAGTAAAGTGTTACCGCGATTCAGCTTTCGTGTTTATACCACCTCCTAATGATCTAAGGTCATGTCAATACCCGAAGGCAACTGATTAGGCCGTAGTAAGAAAAGCAGAGCTCATTCTTTCCTAAGGTACTGAAGTTAAACTCTGAGGCTTCCCCGTTACTTTAGCGTTTTAATCTCAGAGCACTTCACAGGAACAGCATTTGAAGCAGGAGAATACCGTTTTCCTATTCTGAAAGTTTATGGCAGAGAGTTCAGGCTTGCACTCATTCTACGGCAAATCTTTACCTGTATTTAAACGAGCAGAAACCGCATCTCTAAAGAAAGTCAGGCCATTTAAAACAGGAGTAAGAAAAAGAAGACAGGTGGATGGTGTAAAGAGCAGGGAGCGTGAACGCTCACCAGCACGGCCAGGGACACGGGCAGAAAGGTGGCACAGGCTGGTTTCAACTCAAACTAGCATCTTTTTGTCAGTAAACTTCTGCAAGTTCCCATTGATCTGCTCCTCACGAGGAGTGTCGCTCGGGACAAAGGGAGATGGAGGGATGGCGGAGACAAAAGCTCTGCCGTGAAACTTGGGGCAGCATTTACTGATAAAGTAACAGGAGAAAAAAAAAAACCCAAACATCTTGTTCTAAAGTTGCAACTGTTTTAAAGTGGCAACTCCGCATTCATTTTCCAATCCGAAGTTGTGTTCCTCGCCCCCCCCCCTTTTTTTTTTGCAGCAATTGAAAAGGCGAGTTAAATTTACATTGCAAATCCTCATATAACAAAGCGTGAGTTTATTTAAGAGGAGGGGGAAAGGACCCTATGGCCCAAAGCCTTAAAGTGGTTTTTCAGGCCGTTACTTTGTGTGCAGAGCCTTGTGCGCGATCGGCGGAAGCCCTACAAGTTGGAGAAAGGGAGATCTCGCTTTGCACAAAGCCCAGCGTGACACTCGATTTCTCCGCCATCCTTTAGTACATATCTGAAGACTTTGGTCCTTTTGACTAAGAAATGTTGCTTCTAAGCAAAGTGGTAGGCCGGCGTAACACTGAGAGAGAGCGGTGCCTCTTTGTGTCAATCACACATTTCAGACCAAAAACAGCTACAAAAAGTAAGCAGTAGCGGTCTGAGGTTTAATTTAGGAGGCTCCAGGAGTGCAGAAAAAAAGCAAAGCACACCTCGGGAGCTCCGGCCGCAGCCTTGCTCGAAGGGGTAGAGCGGCCGCAGCCGGCCGAACAGGGGCAAAAGGCTGCTCCACCGCAAGGGCTGAAAACCCGTCCCTGGTACGATCTAAAATAGTTTCCCCGTTGCTCCAGAGAGCACACGCAACAACATTGACTAGTCAAAGGTATAACCGAGCCTGGCCAGCACAGCACCCAACGTTACGGGTGGGTTTACAGGGAGCCTCGGAAGGGTTTCGACAAGCAAGGGGTGGCAGGGAAGGGGAAGGGGGAAGCGGCGCCTTTCTCTTCCCAGGGTCAAGGTCTGTCCCGGTGCCGGTCCATGCTTGCAGAGATTCCCTTGCAAAAAGTGCCAGCTCGTTTCTTACCGTTTCTCGGCCGTTCATCTGTCCCCCTTTGGCCAGGCGGGACTCGGTCTTGGATCGCCTCTCCATCTCCTCCATGATTCCTTGGATGTGGCCTCCGGAGATCCCGTGGAAAAGCATGGCTGGGGGACGGAAAGGACAAGTATTTTCTTCTGCTCTGCACCCCACTATTTCCATATACAGACCCCAGAGTCTTTAGATCATCCAAAATGTTTACACCGAGGCGCACAGCGCAGGGGGGAGGTTGCAATAGGAGCTTCTCTTTGCACAAGCACCGAGGGCTTCCTGAAGATGTGCAGAAACAAACAAGGGGGAGAAATGTAATAATAATTAGTTCTAAAAATAAAATAGTAAAAGCGAGCTAAAGGATCTGTTACTGTTCTGGAGAACTGGGGCTCCTGACTGGAGAGACTTGGACCTGGGGCAGTAGAATCGGTCAGGAAAGGATATAGTTTTGAATACAAAGAAAGCAAAAAGAAGTGCTATTTTCAGCAGTCCCTGGTTGCTTTAAAGTTCCCAGTGCCTGTAGGTTGGATTTGGGACTGCTGCTTTCCGGAGCTCTGTCCAATTTGTTAAGAGACTAAAGCCAGCCCATTTTTGATAATTTAGTAGGAGGAGTTCTCTCCCTTGAGCTGCCGCTGATTTTTATTCAGACAACAAAGACCTGTCATACTCCTCTCAACCCCTAGTGATGGGCAAGCAGTGACAAACATTACGGTCGGGGCTGTGGGTGGGGTGGGGTTTATTACCTCCCCCAACACGGAGTCCCGGGAGTTGGCGGCGACGGCGCCTGGCGAGGGGCAGGGTGGCCCGGGGGCCCCGCTCCCCTCCCGGGGGCCCCGTTCCCCTCAAGGCCGCTCCGCGGGAACCTCCACTCCGCGGGAACCTCCTCTCCGCGGCCGCCCGGGCCGGCACCGCCGCTCCTGCCGCCCCCGCGGGAAAGGGAGAAGGAAGAGAAGCGCCGTGGCGGGGCAGCCGAGGCGGGATGGAGCGGCCAGACCACTCCCCGGGCCCGGGGGGCCGCGGAGGAGTGCTAGGGTGGGGTGGGGGAGCTTCGGAAGCAAGAGAGTTCCGGGCAGATGGAGCGCTTACCGGGGCGCTGCCCCGCGGAGCCCCCGCCCGCACCTCAGCAGGATGCGGCCCCTCCGCGGGCAGCCTGCGGGGACAGCCCCGGCCGGGGGGTTGCCCTGGGGGACCACCACCCTACCTCCCTCTCCCGCTCCCCGGCCGCGCACTGCGAGTGATCACTGTGTGTAGGGGACTGGGCGATGCATTCCTTCCTGTCTAATCTCTCTGTCTGTTCCCCTTCCCCTTCTTTTCCCGTTTTCCTACTTACTTTTCACACCACTCTTCCTTTCCTTTCCCTGAAACAGCTGCCGGCTGTTTCCTGACACCTCGATCCCTACTGAAGGATCTTCCTGGCGGCAGTCCTGCGCTCCCTGCTCCCTGGGGGACACTCCACACCAAACCCGAGTGCGACTAGTGAAAGAAGTACCCCAGCCCCCACTTCCTTTCCAAAGCATCCCAGAGACATCCTCAGGGGCTCCTCGAGTCACCTCTTCCATGTAACCCAAGATTCAGGCAGCCAGTTTCCTCCCTTCTCTTTCCCCCTTTAGTAGCTAAAATTAATGTTATTTGCAGATTGAATGTTGCTACATTCCTCCGAGTGCCAGAATACAGCTCATAAAACACAATTTCACACAAAGATGAAGTCAATCAAGTGAAATAAGCCTGGATTTTTTTTCTCTGTTGGCACACTAGACCCTGGACAGCAGGGCTGCTATTTACTGTAAGTAATGTAATTAGCCCTTTTGGATGGAAATCAATGTGTTGTATATATGTGTGTGTTTTAATAAGAGAGTAATAGCTATAAAACCAACGAGACTCAAAGGGCTAAGGGAATCTCCCTTAAAAAGGGCAGATCCCTCCACAAGCCGTAGTCTCCTGCAGAGCACTCCCGGTCTGGAAAAAAAAAAAAAATCTGTGTGTGGGTAATAAGGAGGGAAAGATAGGCTTTCCTTGGAGAAAACAAGTCAATTAGCACAATAAGACATCAGGAAAAAAATAAACAAGGTGATTCGATCCGGGATAAGGGAGCTGTTCGCTCGGGATCCCCAAATCCATCCCCACCCCTCCTTTCCACCGCCCCTCCGCGACGCCCCGGCTGCTCCAGGAGACGGGCGAAGGTGCTTTCCTCTCGACCCCAGTCCCTCCAGGGAGCGGTTGCGGGGCCCGCGGCCTTCGTGGAGCGGCCTGGAGAGGGGGGAGAGAGGAGCGGCCTGGGGAGTGGGGAGAGAGGGGCGGCCGCGCTGCGGGAGGGGGACGAACCCCTGTGCGCTCGGCAGGTACCGCCTGGCTTGGGGAATTGCAGCGATTTCTGTCGACAGAGGTCAAAAAATCTCACTTAGAGATGAGTTTATTTCTAATCTTTCCAGTATAGTCTTTCCTCTCTACAGGCACGTTCAGGGTTTGTTTCGGCTTTTTTCCCCTTCGAACTAGATTTTCCCGTATTCCTGTCCAGCTATGTTGTCGGGGTAACTCACCCTGCCTCCGTTTCGTGTTGCGTCTGTTCTCCTGGAATGGTCTGCATTTCCCGTGGCGCCCGGGTTGCCAAAGACACCTGGCGTGTGCCGGGCTCAGACCTCCGCCACCCCGCCCGCCCGGGCCGCCCCCGCAGACCCTCCCGGAGGCTCCGCCGCCGCGGTCCCGCTGTGACCATGGCCCTGCCGGGCTGAGCACCGCCAAACTCATCGCGTCCGCCGGCAGCGGGGAAAGAAGCGGACTGGGGAAGCCCCTGGGCGACCGCCGAGCCCAGTTCCCTCCGAGGGCTAAAGTGGGGACACCGAGCCCCCCGAACGTGCTGTGCCCCCGCCTCTGGTGCTCCGAGTGCTGGCACCGCTCCTCTCTCCCCTCTCCCCTCTCCTGCTTATCTCGCATTTGCTCTCTCGGGTTCACCGAAACACTCTGCAGGTGCGATGTCAAAGTATTGGTCCAAGGCAGAGACACCGAAAATATTGTTTGTTAAATTCTCGTCTCTACCTTAGCGACGACGCGCGCCGTTAGGAGTAATTGGGCAGACTCATAACAAAACTCAGAAATGACTGAGCCTCCTCCGGTTGGGCACACTTAATTAATTAGAGGGTCCTTTCTTTCTGCTCCATCAGGTACGGTTAAGGATACGCTACTAGCTACTGCTGCTACAGTAAAGGAGGCCAGCGGTTTCCAAGGCGTTTTCTGATTAACATCCTAATGCTGGCAGACCACTTCTTACCTAAAGGGACACTAAAAGTTTGTTTCTAGCATCAAACGTGACTTGTCCGTTTCCAAAAGGCCTGTAGGAGATCAAGGTGAATTTATTTCAATGTTCCTGAGATCTCATTCCTCGCTGCGAACTGATGCTCCGCTGCTCTGAGGCAGGCTGGTAGCGAGAGGTTGCCATTATAGCACGAGGGGCTCCGTACAGTTTTGCTGGTTTGTTTGGGGAGGGGAGAAAAAAGCTCAAAAAGAACACGACAGGGAATCTAAAATCCAGATCTATGAGCCTGTCCCTCATGAATCCATCGGCATTAGCAGTTCCTCATTGCAGGGCGCTTCCATCTCCTTTCTCTGCAGCATTTGGGGAAGGATACCTGATGTGCAATATTCAGAATATTTTAGTAACATGACAGGCGCTCTCAGTTTTTTCCTTTTTGTAAGGCTCTACCCGGGCTCCCCAAGCTAATGAGGGGGGGTAGGAGGGGGGTGTGTGGAATACATCGCTGTGGGGATTTCCACAAGTCCAGCGTTTGTCTGCCCACGCAGGGCTGGAGAGCTCCACGAACATCCCGCCGCGCCCTGCTGCAGCCCCTGCCCACAGCCCCTGCCCGCAGGTCCCCGGGCGCTGCCTGGAGCCGCTTCCACCTTCGCAATTAGCGTGTGCCCTGGGCACATTTCAGCGTGCGGTCACTGGGATCCGCTCTGCCACCGAGCCCGCGTTCTCCCTGGCCACGGGCTACCGTCTAAAGCCTATCACAGCGTGAACGATTGTGTTTAGTTCGGAGGATTTAGGGCAAGGTCTACATGCAAATTAATAATTGACCAACAATAATTAGGAGAAAGGGGAGGGTGTTCAGGCGGGGGTTGGGGGTGGGGAGGAGGGGGTGTTCTTTAAGCAGAAATGTTTTGGATTTCGCCTGCCCTATTTGAGGCCGTGGCGTGTCCCGGCTGCAGGCGTAGGGCACTGCCCGGGCCAGCCGCCTCCCGCCCCGTAGGGCACCAGGTCTTCACACCCTCTCCGTCAGCACCTGAACTTTTCAAGACACTTCCAGTTTAATCATTTCCAGAAATTTAAAGCGCGTAGTAAAAACAGCAACAGGATTACGATCCTGTTGCCTGCGAGTCGGGTGGTTAAAGCCAGATCTATTTTTAAATCCTAACACTATTTTCTGCTCTACGAGCTTATGGTAGAGTACAGTGCTATTAATGAACAACCTCATCTCTTTGTGAAGTCCGCGGGTACTACAAGCAATCTAGACACAAAGAAGGAAAATCTGAATAGAGTTATATCTCTCGACGATGGTCAAATATAGCTAATGTCGTTTTCAGCATTCAAATAGGTTGCTTTTGGGAGGTTTGGTCTTGTTGGGTTTTTTTGATTTTTTTTTTAAATTTATTTTTTTAAGCCCGACATTATTTAAAAATCCGCTTCAGAGTCATATACAACATATTTTACCACCACCATCATTCTCCTCTCTCGAGTCCTCTCGAGTGTACCGTGGACCAACTTTCGGATCACTGTGTTAGAGACATGTTAAAAGCCAGTGCATCGCAGGCAGATTCGAGCACCAACTCTTCTCCTCCCCAGCCAGGCTGTGGGGGCTGGCGGTGCGAGGGACACAAGCGCAGAGTATCTTTAACCATAAACGGCATCGGATTAAAAACCCCCAAAACTCCAATGTGCTTGTACCTCCCGGTAATCTGAAAACATGTCAATTAAGCACGTATTCATTTGCTTAAGGAGATGATATTAAATAATAAACAATTAGGTGCTTTGCATGGTAATCCCAAACACATATCTCCGTGGTCAAGCGCTGTGACTGACCACAAACAAGTGATCACACAGCCAGAAGAAAGCAGGAGAGGCAGATTATTGTCTAACATGAAACTGTTCACCGCCCAGGACCTCAGCACTGTCAGCTTCTTAGTTGTCTGATATTAACCGTAATCGGATTTGTACTCCGGTTGTAATTAAGCCGCTGGAAACCATCATATTTTGCTGCTTTCGAAAAGGACTCTCTCACAGACTAGATTCACAGACAGGTGAAAGGAGCCATTCCATTGAAAAAAAAAATAAAAGAAAGGCAAAGAACACGGGCTTTTTATTTTTTCTTTTCTTTTTAATTGAGCTGAATGGCTCAGCCTTCCCAGGCTGCTATTTTTCTAGATTAAAACATAGATGCATGAAATGTTATTTGTGAATACACCTGGGAAAACTACCATTCTGTGTTGTTAAAAAACCCCAAACAAACAAACAACAACACGCCAAAGAAACACCACGCAAATTACATCCGTGAGGTCCAAATAGCTGCAGTTAGCAAAGACTCATGCAGGAGCTTACCTTGAGACCTTAGAAGCTTCTTCCAAAATTGTACCCTCCTTAATGAGTGATGAGGGATGGGTTTTGGATGGAGAAGAGACGCAATGATCTAGCCAGTAGATGGAGGTTGTTCCTTGTTCCTAGCAGAGGATCCCTATGTTAATTAAAATAAACAGGCTGCTTGGTGGAAAGATTTTTTTTTCCTCCCTTCTCTCCCTCTCTCTTCCCCCTCCCCCCACCATAGTCTCTGATATAGAATTGACGTGAATTTCTAACCTCTGACCTCCTGCCAACACACAGATACCTGCCTTTTATTTTCTGTTTGTTTCGAAATATTTTCTAAAACAAAATAAATAAATAAATAGGAAGAATGAATGAAGCAAAAAATAAATCCCACCTCTCGATTTTGGCTGGTTTGCTGGATTTTCTTGATTAGCTGTCTCAGCTCCTCAGTAATCAGGTGAGGTGTTAATGGGGAGCTGGTTGTAAATAAAACTAATAAAGCAAAGAACATATTAGGAAATTAAAAAAAGGCGAGGACTGAGAGGCTGTTAAAAATATTGTAGCGAGCTGAGCGTTTCCCCATCACGTCGTTTTTTTCGTTCTGTGCTTATTCACAGCTGAGCAGCAAACCCCGGGTTGTTGCCATCTCTCCACATTTTTTTTTTTCAAATCACACTGAACCAGCCATGGACTGCATCAACCCTTCCCACTTTCATAAAAAGCCTCTCAAATGGAGTCGCTAAACAGCAAACTTCAGCCTGATCTGATGTGATATGATATACGGATTCATGGAGCAACCTCGCTTTGCCAAACCCGATGAAACTGTGAGTTGTCATGCAATACTACGCAGTCAAACCTGGGATAATTGTAAAAGTGAACCCAATTTAACCCATTAGAATAAATCAGATGCCAAGATGAATCGGAATCATTGCTTCTTAGGTGACAGTACTGATGACAATTGATCCACCGGCTCAAAACAATAGAAAAATATCGGGTCGAGAGTCATTTCGCGTACTCTCCCTGCTCGGGGGAAGCGGGGAGCCGGCGGGGAGGCAGGAGCCGGCTCCCGGCCGGACTGCGGAGGGGCTGCGGCCGCGCCTCCCGCCGGCCCTGTGAAGCGGCTCTCGCAGGAAGGGGTTCACTGAGAGGACCCTGTGGGGGGAGCTGTTTCTGCAGCAGCCACACGAGATGACTGCTCGCTTCGGCTTTGTTTGTTTGCCCGTTTCTCTTAACTCCTGCGACAGTTTCAGTCCTTCTCCCCTGAGCCATGTCTACGTAGACCCTCAGGTCTACGTGGCCAGCTTAGTAATCTATCACAAAAAAAAAAAAAAAAAAAAAAAAAAAAGGGAAGCAAGGGATGCTAATGATCTTCCTTGGAGTTTGTCAGCGGAGCCCCGGCAGCGTGCGGAGGAGGCAGGGCGGTCTCGGCTTCCCGCCGGGGTGCACACCGGCGGGGGGGTGTCCGGTCGTGCGCCCGGGGCAGGGCGGCGGGTCCCCCAGAGTCTCGGCTCTGCCGAAAGGGTGGCAGTTCGGCAGCGGCGGGTAACAGCGCGGTGGCACCGGCAGCCTCTCTCCCCGCCCCGGGTTCCCTCCCGGCCGCCGGGGAGGCCCTTTGCCCGCCCTCCCTTGGGCAGGGGTGGGTGGGGAGCGCGGGGAGTCCGGGGAGCCCGGGGCGCTCGGCGGGAGCAGCGGCATCGTGCCTGCTGTCCCATGGACGCAGGCTGGCAGCAAAGGGCACATCCTACCCGACAGCAGCAGCTCACCTGGAGGAACCGGCCAGGGAGGTGTCGGGCGGGTCTATGTGGTGTGTGTGTGTGTGTGTGTTGTGGTGTTAGTGTGGGTACTTCTGGAGGAGAAACTAAAAGCCGGGTATGTCTCTGCAGGAGTAGTGGACTTAGGGCAGGGACCGTGAGCTCTCATTACGCAGGGTTTGCTGCGCCGGCTCCGGGGCCATGCAAACCCGTCTTGCTCCCATGGTCTGGATGGCGAGAGCTTTTAAAGTAAGGTTTTCGTTAAATCCGCTGGTGACCAGGAAGTTTAAAGCCATCCCGGGCAAAAGTGGGAGCAGCCCCGGTGCAGGGGTAGCTGAACCCGTCGGTTTGTGCGTGCGGGGAAGCGGTTGAGCACGCAGGGAGAGAGGGGCCTTCATGGGACGTGCTGTCTCCTTAACCTCCCTGAGAGCAGCCGCCATCTGCGCCAAGGTACAACAATAAGAATTATTACTATCATAATCACCACGGTGCTGTTGATGCGACTTTGAGGGAGAAGCCCAGCCCCACGGCCCACCTCCGGCTCTGGCTCCTCTGGACGCCGCAGCCGCGGGCTCTTCCCCGTTCCTCCGCTTGCTCCCTAAGTCGCCTAAAATATTTTTTCCCCAATTACCGGCGCTCTAATGGGAGCAGGAGGCAGAGGAATATGCAAGGCTTATAATAAGCCACCTGCTGCGTCACGTCTAACTAATGTTATGCTTTATTTCATTACTGCTACCGCGGCAGCAGCATCGGCCGTGCGTTACAAATCCCCCACCAGCATGACAGCCGGGAGAGGATCCCGGCGGGGGCCGGAGGTCGGTCAGCGACAGTGACCGATGCTCGGTTCCTGAGCACGGAACCAGGACCACGGGCGGTACCTCGGCGCGGGACTGGGTCCCGGCCTCTGCTTTGGGGCGCACAATTCCCTGGGTCCGTTTAGAGCTGTCTTTTTCCGCAATGACCCCTCTCCCCCTCTATTTGCATGGACACGCGAAGTTATATAAACAGCAGTAATAGTCTCATACATTAAATCAGTATTTGTTATCAGAGCTATTCCGAGTCATTTCAGATATTTGGAATCAGTCTGTTCAGTGTAGCTCCAACCTATTGACTTGCCAGACGAGATGTTCATGTGGACCCACTTGCTAAAACGGTGAAAACAGACTTTAGCTCTAAACTGTGCTACTCTCCCATCTGACGGATGTTAACACACAAATAAAATCCATTTGGATGTTTTGTGTTACCAGAAGGCTGCGCTGACGTTCAAATGATCTAAATCTTAGCATCTGGAAGCCTGTACCAGCATCTTTTGGAATAGGTTTCAAGACATTTCGTTCAACCCAAGTTGAGGAAGAATCAAAATGGGACACCAGGAAACTGGCAATAGTTTCCCGTCTAAATGAAACTGGCTTTCATTTGAAACCACTAAAATGAAGAAAGGGAAAAAACCCCCAGCAACCAAAAAAAGCCTTTCTGTTTACTACAGCCCCTCTGAGAAACCCCAAACCCTCCCAGCCAAGGTCCATGACGGAGGTGCTGCGAGGCATCGGGATGTCCCGAAGGTCACTACCGCCTGCGAGTCCTCCCGCTGGCAGAGTGGTCCACGGCGAGAGCAGACCGGCTTCATCTGAGGGACACTGGCTGGGCTCGGGATTCGTTTAGGATTTTCTGAGTGCAGCAATTTATCGACACTATGATAGGACATGTTATGTGAGTGCCATTCAGCCTTAATGAAGATCTGTTGGAGAAGTCGAGAGAACAATAAATACAGCTGCCCGGATGTCGGTGACTTAGCAGGAAATAAAGGAGGGCTCCGTGTTAATGAAACAAGATGCTGTAGCGCTTGGCAAGGGCCTCGAACGTCCAGGAGTGCTCAGCACCTCCTGGGTGCTCATGAATATCTGTGGTGTGTGTTACACTTCATATTATGTTTGCAAACAGAATTCTTTTGTCTTTCAAAGGCTTTTACAAACTTGGACACCAAACAGACCGATGTTCAGTCAAATACAAAGAATTTAAATTATTCAGGAACCCAAACCATTCCGTGGAGCCTTTCTTCCTACCATCCCCATCTCAGTGCTGGGGATTTAATCCGGTAGCAAGTGTGTCAGGGAGCCGCCTCGGCCCTACCCCAAGGCGGTAGGATCATCTCCCGGGGCTGGGGGGCCGGAGACCCGGTGGCGGCTTCCCCGGTCTCCCTCGGGAGCGTGGTGCTCAGGTATGGCCAAGCTCACTGCGCAGAGACGTCGGAGCATCCCCCGGAGCAGTCGAAGGGGATGGGCTTATCCCAAAGGGCGGATTTTCCCGGTACGCGGCGGGAGCGCTCCGCCGCCCGGGGAATCCGCCTCTGCGGTGAGGAGCGACAGCCGGGCTCGGTAGTGCTCACACACACAGCACAGCACACAGCACAGCACACACACAGCGACACACAGCACAGCACACAACGCCGTCCCGCCCTGCCCCTCCCGCCCTCCCAACGGCCGAAACTCAGGGGCATCGACAACTCTTGGTCGTCCCGCTGCTTTACAAAAGTAACGTTAGATACACCTATGGGATTTACTGATCGTATATGCTCCATTTCTTAGTTTCTTTTAAACTGAAAATAATTGTATTGAGGGATTGTAACCCATTAATCGTAGCGCAAAAGAAAGGGAAAGGAGGATCAATGATGCGCCGTCTAAAACACACGTTCACATATGGTTCAGTTTGTGTTTTATGACAATTAAAATGCATTCACTGTGAGTCAGGATAGGTACAGCAAATGCCAGTATCCCAGCAGTGGCAGCCATAAAGAGATGATGAGCTTCGGTTTCGCAGCCGCTCTCGCAGAATGTAATGTTAATACTCACACATTAAAAAAAAAAAAAAAAGAAAAGAGTTGAAGCGCTTCTTTTGGACTGGTCTTTCACGTTAACTTGGTCGTATGGGCACTGCAGAAGAAATAAAACAAGTCCTTATTGCATTACTCAGTAATCAGTATGGAAAAGCCCAACCATGCTTATGGTTAACAAGAATTGTTAATGATATATAAATCATTTGATCTATTGTGCCCTCCAGTCTTAAAGGAAATAATGGCAACCCCAAGCAAATGGTCCTAATTAGTGTCCAAGAAACCACTTCCTAAAGTATCCTTCCAACTCATTCCAGTTTAACTGTCCAGAACAATCTTTTGTTCTTAAACCCCTGTATTTTGCGTGTAACTACAAAAATGCTCTGCATACCTTCGCTTTGAAAATAGCTCATCTCAGGGTACAGCCCAGCACCGGGAGCAGAGGAGAGGACGAGATGATCTCACACTCTGACTGTTGCCTGTAAATAGGTCTCGATTATTTGAAACTATTTCCCTAAAGCCTTGCCTTCTGACAAGCCTCCTTAGAGAAGTACCAAAGGGGATTTCATCAAAAAATCGAGTCTCTGCCGCCACTCGGACTGCAACACAAAATTAGAAAAGAAAAAGCTACAACGGATCCAGAACCAAGCTGTGCATATGCTTTCACCCACTCTTCCCACCATTTTCAAGGGTGATCTGTAAGTTAAATGCATCGCGGGTACACCCGTATATACCACACCTGAGGTGGTACCCAGGTGATGTGTACCCAGATTCGGGCACACTGGAGGAGTAACAGAGCTTGGCCAGTGGGTTATTGTGGCCTTGATCTTATCTCCACTGCAAACAACTCAACTCCCTCCGTTTGCTACCACGGGAGGCCTCTTTCTCAGACGTACATAATACAAACTGCTATTTCTCATTAGCTGGAGTACCAAATCCTGTTGCTTCATGAAAATCGTCCAGTCTTCCACTGAGTCCCGCATATTCTGTCACTTCTATACCACTACAAAGCATAATTCCTAAAGTTTTAAACACAGTGCTGAACTACCTTGGACACAAAACTGATCTTGGTCCTTGGTCCTATAATCTTGCTGTTGCTTTGGTGTGGTGGTTTTTTGGTTTTGGTGGTTTTTTTTTTTTGGTTGTTTTTTTTTGGTTGGTTGGGGTTTTTTGTGGGTTTTTTTCCCCCTTCTTTTTAATGAAAGCTGGCTGGAAACAGACGTTCTGGCATGGGTTCTCTTCCTGAACGTGACGGACTTGCCAAAGGAAATAGAACTTCTATAAAACGACAGTCAATTAAATAGCTGCTGTGTAGTGCTCTTCATGCTATTTCCAAGAGATAACGCTAACGGGAAATGCTGCAATCTTTTGACTAAGAAAATCCGTCAGCGACCTTCCCTGGACTTAAAACGTCCTGACTCATTTAAAATTAGGGTAAAACACATAAGATGTGTTGCCAACTCTTACTACTCCAGCATAAATGGCTTTACTAAGTCACGGAGACAACACACAAGCTGATGCCGAAAGGCCAGGTTTCTTACTCACGTGTCTGCGCGCACAGAGAGCCACAGCAGTTACCCCTCTGCAAGCGGGCAACTTCGGAGAGCACTACAGCCCCAGCAACTGGATCCACTGCGTCTGCTGGCCAGCCTGAAAGCAAAAGCAACCAACCTCGGCTCTCTGGAGCTTTCAGCTCTTTCAGGTTTCATATTGCAAGCGAGTTTGATATTGTCCTTTTGTAACTGCTTAAAATGAAACGCTTGTTTGGTGATTCATGATTAAATGCGTTTATAAAGAAATTATAGTCCGTTATTCACAGAGACTTGGCAAATCAATGGATGGGGACAGGTTATAGAAGCGATTGTGGCGGCTCTACAGCTAACATTTTAGTGCAGCCACAGCCTCACCGTTCCCCGCCCGTTCCCTCGGGGTACCGTTGGCAGTGCCCCAGTCAGCCCGGGCCGTCGGTGCAGCGGACCGTGACGGATCAGAGCCCGGGGGCCGCCCCCCGCACCTCCCGGGGGGAGCGCGGCTGGGGCTGCTGCGGCGGATGTGGGGGGGGATGGGGTGTGGATGGGTGCGGGGCGGGGGTGAGGGGACGGGTGCGGGGTGCGGAGTGCGGGGCTGAGGGGCTGCGGAGCTGGACACAGCAGCGTCGGCGTCTGCCGGAGGTCACGGAACATACACACTCCTTTCACTTTAGACGTTGCCCCCTCTTTGACACTATTCCTCTTCCCTTTCCAAATTTCATCTCCTCGACTTATAAAACACTTCAGGCAGTTATTAGAAAGAATTCCTCATATTTTACTGCTTTTCAGAGCTCCTTGATCAAAAGCAACATTTATCCCTCCAAGCCTCCGCGCTCCAACGTGCCCCGCAGTTGCCAGCCCGGGGCCACCGAGCCACTGCTGCCCGCGGGGGAGCAGCGAAGGCGCCGGGGAGCGGGAGATGCCACCGGGGAGCGGGACCGGGAGCGGGACCGGAGTCACTTAGCACATCTGCGCGCCGCTGCCGGGCGATTATCAGGTCATTTCTTCCGTAATGCGAACCATGCGCTCACGTATTACATCAAACCGCTAATTGCGAATGATACGTGCGGTAACGGAGGTCAGCGGCTGCAGCGAGCTGGGGCTCAGGGGAGCGCTCCGGGCAAAGTTTGCTGGGCAGCCCCTTCCCCGAGCCGCGCCGGCGGCCTCGGGTAGCGGCCGGGAACTCTCGAAGGGAATATCGCCGCCCGGGCACGTGCCGGGGCGGTGGCAGCCCCTGTCTGTCCCGCCGGCGACAACCCCACCGGCGTCATCCCACGGCACCTCCCGCCCGCCGCCGCCGGCCCGGCTGCTGCTCCGGAGGGAAGCGGCGCCCCGAACGAAAGGAACGGAGCCTCAGCCTAGGCCCGTTTGTGACTTCTCTGTGAGGGGCTGGTGGCCGTGTTTAGGTATCTGGGTACTTTTTAGGGATGGCTGGAATGCCAAATGCCACACATCCGGAGCCACTACTAGCAAGGACTCCCTAGTCGGGATATGCCTGAAATCAGTGTCAGTGAAACCTTAATTTGTGTTTTGGTATATTTTGATACCACTTTAAATGGCACAGTTGCACAGTTTCTCTTTCCCCATACGTACCTCCTTAACCCATTTCTTCTGTGAGTCCAGTGTTGATTTTCAGCGTGATCTCAGGTTGCACATGGTATTTCTCAGGAGACCTTTCAAACCTCCTTCTTGAGCCTTCAGCCTCAGACCCATTCCCAATCATAATGCCTTTGATGAAGCATTTCTATTTTCCTTGTCCCAGAATTCTCAGCCTTGACATCACGAGTTTCACCACAGTCAAGTACCTCCAAAAGCCCAGAGCATGAACTGAGAGGCTCAGGCTTCTCTCTGGAATTGAAGCCTTGCTGCTGGACTGTTTGTCCTCAAACTTTTTGTTCAGCCTTTTCTAGTCATCTACGTGGATTTTGCCTTTTTCCTGAAGTTGTGGGTTCAAGGTGACTCACCTTCCTTTCTGGTTCCTCTCCTGTTGCCTCTTCCAATGTAGTGATCACCTCCTCACTCCTTTATTATTTTGCCTTCCCAAACATGATGGTTCTCAGGGAACACAGCTGCTCATCAGATGTCCCTTTATTCCTCCTCCATGCTGAGTGTCAGTTCGTTTCCTCGGTTGAAGTCTACTCTCTGTTCTCTCCCACTAAAGTTCAACCCTTGCTGATTCTGTGTGTAAATCAGAGGCTTTTCTCTCCCACAAGTTCTAAGGCCAGCAGGAAGTGCAGACAGCACCAGAGAAAAGGCTTCTTTCACCGATTCCAGACCGAGACAGTCTGGGAAGACCCGAGAAAAGTCCAGAAGAAAAATTGCAGATAAATTTGCGCTTTACCCTGAATCTGGGCATTTCTACTGAAATGGAGTCATCAGAGAATTTAACTGCATGTATTCAGCAGGTATAGCAGGATATATGGGTACATGAAAGGCATGGTTTGTTACAGTTTATGACTTGGCCAAATTAGGATACATTTTCACTTATTTGGCAAAAGTCACATTCCCAACAGAGAGAGCTCCTAGTACACCATCTCCCTGCCAAGTTCTTTGCTGCTCCAGAGCAGGGGACGCAAGCATTGCTAAAAGTCTTTGCAACTACTAAGATGAACACAACAACATACTTTTTTCATAATGTTATATAAACTTAATATATATATATAAAGGCTAAATCTTTTTTTTTGGTAAAATTTTTGTAAAATATTTACCCTAAAGCAAATAAGAGTCTGGAAAATAGGAGCTTAATTTATTAAAAATGATAGAGTTCTAAGGAGCTGAAAACAAGTCAGCTTTATAGATAGTGAGCTGCTGACTACACTTAAAAATTTATGAAAAGTATATTGTTCAGCAGCAGTGAATAACTCTAAATAATTCTCTTTATGATTGAGTGGCTGCATCAAATTGCTTTCAAGCATTTAAGTTTATTTATGAATTCATGTAGTGTTCTGTGTGGTGCCTTGCAGGATCCAGAAATATGTACAAACATTGTGCCTAATCTGGAAGCTTATTTTCTTTCCTAGGACTGTCTTTACTTGTTTGATGTATGCATTATCAGTCTACTTAATAATTCATATAAATTATGAACCTTCTACCTGAGGTCACATTCCATAAATTTATTTCCTTAACAATGACCTTTAGAAAAATAATCAAGGAAATCAGCAGTTAACCCAATTATATAATCTTAATTCACCTTACATTAACATCTTGATTTATAACTGACTGTGCAGGTTCCTTTTAAGTACCCAGTGACCTCACTGGTGTAAATCCTGCACTGGGAGAAGTGACCCAACTCTCTGATGCTGCAGGCTCAGGATCCTCTGGAACTCCTGCACCTAACTTCAGTGTATACATCTAGTTCTTAACAGCCACAGAGCTCTCAACTAACTGAAAATCTATACCCTATATACCATATTATGGAATTTATTTGAAAAAAGTGGTATTTGGGATAGGTATTGCAGCTGAGTTTGGATGATGAAGAGAAGATTGAGAAGGCATCTGGTAGAAGGGGTGTTGATGGAGTGTTGAATGACACTACTTATTTTGTCCTTACAGACTGAGTTGGTGGATTGTGTTGTTTAGCAGTTCTGACCATAACAACAAATAATGATTTAAGAAAATCTATATATAAATGTCAAACACTGAAGATACATTAGTTTCCCAGCTAAGTAGCCTATTTTATAGGTCTGTGAGTTATATATTTCAGTTAACTGAGTGCAATAAAACCAGACTTGCTTTTGCAGATGTCAGTCCCAGTTCCATAATCTTTGCAGGATTCAACTTCAGTAGCAGTTTGACAAATTCTCATTTTTTCAATTTAAAAAAAAAATTATAAAAATGAGGACTTTAGTTTAATTCATTTATTCCAAGCCACCAAACCTCTACTTTTTGAGAGAGTTGAAAAGCATTAGCTGATAAGGCCTGTACTGGTCCATTTGGCCATAAGTGTCTGGAGGTGTGAGCAAATTGTTTATTTTCAGAGAATAACTGGTAACTGTGTTCTTGATATATAGAGCAGGCCTTGACTGAGTGGTGCTGGCTTTTCTCATTGCAGACAGGAGGCCCCAAAGATGTGAAGGCAGAATGTTCTAGCACAGCCTTTATTTGGTCCTCTATAAAAATCAGTGCTTTGATAACAAGGATTTTAAATCAGTTTCACTGGTGAAAATCAAAAAGGAGTGTCACCATAAAAATTTGAACCCTTTATTTCAGTGGAAAGATGTTGCTGAAATTTATTCTCATGTGGCCATATATTCCATTAAATTTGCACGGCTGAACATGATGAGATATTGTTTAGGGCACTGAAAAGAGGCCCATACAAAAGGTCCTATAGCTGCTGTATGTCTGAAGACTACAGGATGGTAAATTTTCTGTTGCAGTCTACTGAGTCCACTGAGATGATGGGAATTTTTCAGAAGATTGTGTGGAATTAAATCTTCAAAAATGTTAATTCCTTAGATCTGTTGCAGAATGCACTACCTTTACAGCACATTTTGGGAGCAGTGGGAATGAGTGTTGCCTGTCAAGAAGGGCATATTCATGGAAATATATCTTGCTTTGGCATTTGATACCTCCATATACAACCCAGAAAACTGGCATTTTTAAGAGCAGTAAGAAGTCCTGGGAAAGGTGTAGTAAATTCTTTGAGCAGGCAGCCTGGGATGCTGTTATTTCTCAGTGCCCATGGCCTGGGCTACTCAGGCACTCAGTGTGCAGTGTTTTGTTGTGGTTAGTGCTTGTTTATGGGCTTTCCATACATGTGACTTCTGAGCCAAAGCATTAAACGTTTTTACCTACTTTTCTCATGGTTCAGTTTGTTTGGCAGCCCATCCAATGCAGCACTCCCTAAATAAGGACATGTTGACATGTTGCACATCATTCAACCCTCTTCTCTGGATGTTAGGAGAGTTTCAACCCCGAGTAATAGGAGCTCTTCCTAAAGCTTTGCAATTTACTTAGTGGAGTCTTTTCCTTCTAGTGGCTGGCACTAATTTCCTTCTGTATTTTTCCCTGTGTTCCGTGGAACATAAATCAGTATTTTTTCAAATCACAGTTACAGACAGAAAGCCATCTGTAACAGACATTTGGAGAACATGCAGTGTATCTTATTGAGCATCTTTTAATAGACTCTGCTTCTTGGTATGGAGTAACCTTCCTTTGAAGAGAATTAGAATTTTTTTGTGAAATGCTTTTTAGTGAACCTTCTCACATTCTCAGCTGTCTACACGAGATAATACAGTCAGCTATGAGCTTAGCAATGATGGATATTTCTAAATCCAGAAAGGAAAATAGCCTTTCAATTTGCATGTGCTGATATTAAAAAGCACATTATAATACTAAATGGAACATATCTATTTTTGGTAAAGAAGCTGGGTTAGTATGTATACTACTTCATGGTATGGTGCCATTGTGACATCTGAGCACAGTAACAAAAAAGTAATTAATCAAGATACAGTTGATGTATACTTTAGCTTTGTTTAAGATTGATTATCTCTGCTACTATCTGACTCTGTTTTCTCTCTTGGTGTTTCTCTCATCACTCTTAGCCAGAGAAAAAACAGGTAGTTATGCAGTTATGAGAACCTGATGCCTGCTAATGCTGCCTTAGTTTATGATGATGTAAGACAATCTTAGCAAAAATGAGAATTAAATTATGAGTATCATCTCAGGCCCGCTGACTATATCAATGTAAATCCTCTGCACAGCTCTTCATGAACAATAGACTGTCCAGTGCCCACAATGCATTTTGAGATCAAGAAAACTGGGAAAGGGGAGCAGTCTGAAAAGCTCAGGGATCTGAGGGATTGTTGTAGTGTCAAATTCTCTTTAGCAGTAACAACCCCTGTGATTTTTACAGTGAGCAAGGAAGAAAAGAGCATAATAGGGAGTCTGCCATTACATACATGATTACTCACTGCTGCGGCTTTTCCTTTGCCTTATTTTTTCTTGTGTTGTGTAAACTTACCTCCTTTCTCATTTAAATTACTGTATATTTATGGTACGTAACTGTTAATAGGAAATCACAATTTTTAGATCAAAGAGTAGCTAGTGAATCAGAAGCACTTGTTCAACAGTTGGCGATTGCAGTAATTTGCTATTATGTATTGCACGTGCGATCACCAACATACAAAATTAGAGCATCAATATTAGCTAATTGAAATGCTGTATATGGTAGCATTAAACGTGAAGGGCCTGCTTTGCTTTAGCCTGTGTTTCCCCTATGACTCATTGCTTCTTCTCTAGCACATATGGAGCAAGTCCATTGCAAGAACTAACATTAGCATTTCAAGGACTTGGCAATTTTGTTTGTATAAGGCATGTGGGAATGTAAAGGGCTCCACTTGGGAAGAGAGACTCTGCAAGCTGGATGAAGATTATGCTCTCTGACAGAAAAAAAAATCACAGTCTTCTAAAACTATTTTTAATGATAATAAGTGAAAACACAAATTAAATATTTGTGAGTGCTTGTAGAAGACTTAGAGTTATCATGTGACTTTAGCTCCAGTAAGGAAAAGATACAGCCTTTCCTATGTTTTTCTAGGTCCCTCCTAGAGCAAAGGAGTTAAGCTAATAATGCAAAATAATAAAAAAGTTAAGCTAAATAACCTAATTCAGTCTGTTTCAAACTAGCATTAAATTTTTTTATTCTTTACCTGTGACTTGAACTAGCAGCCATCAAAAATGGGCAAATAAAACACACTTGTTTTTGATATGAGGGGATTCTATCAGGACTGCTTTCTGTCACTCTGGAAAGATCATTTAGTGGCGCATACAGTAGACACATAATCAATGGGATCTAGAATCTGTTGGTTGAAGCCACCCTGTTGCTGCCTACAGAGACTGTATACATATTTGTGCACAGTTTCTTTTCATCCCTGTAGGCAGGAGGTGGGAGTATCCTATCACTCTTTTGGACTGAATGTTTTATTACATATCTTCTACTGCCCTGTGGACACTGAAAAATATATTTTTATCAGTAGCACGGTTCAAGGGGTGATGGTACTGGTGGAAGCTCCAGTTAAAAAAAAAGGATTTTTACCATGTTGTTTCTGTCCCAAATCAATAACACAAACCTCCTCACACTACTATATGGCAGAAACTCCCAGTTATTTGGATGAAGGTTTACTCAGCAAGATGGTGAAGACTACTGGAGAGAATATGGGTGGATTAACTAATTTCAGTGGTAGAAATGAGCTGGAGAAAATGCTAAGGGGATTATTCTGTGTATGCATATATGGGACATATATGCATCTTTCTCCTGCACCTAAATAAGGTAATACAAAATATATGTGGCAGCTAGAAGAAGTAATTGCCTGGTCCCTGAGGGCACCAACAAGCCCTCATGTTCTGAACAGCCTCACCTGGATACTACCCCCCACCCATGGGGCCCAGGGCTCTATTTAAGCTCAGCCCAGGTTGTTATTCTCTGTTGTAGTTGTATGTAGGTGTGGTGGTTTTCACAGCACCACTGCTGTTTTTCTGCTTGGCTGTGGATCCTGCCAATCCAATGCTGACTGGCTGGTGTCCTGGCTTGACCTTGGATCTGGTCCATCACTAAGGCCCTGCCTGGCCACCGGCTCCAGCCTGCCCTGCTCCTGTGCTGTGGTGCTGGAATGGGCTATGGATGTGTGACCCTGCACCCAGAAGAGGTTTCCTCGCTCCCCAGGGGGCTGCTGGTGCCTTGCAGTGCCCTACCAGGTATGCCAGAAAGTGAGTCTGTTTTTGCTCCTCAAAGGCATATCATCTGTTGAATACACCTGATGGAGAATTTCTGTCAGTAGGAAAGCAATGGAATTCATACTATCTGAAAGGAACCACATCAAGATTTCTGCTACTGAGGGTGTTGGTGACTACTGGACTTCCTTATTACTGAATTAATTTTTTTTTTAAAACTTTGTTTGGAGGAGTGGAGTATGTGTATTGGTGGCTTTCTTTCAGGAGAGAAGCATTTGGGAATGAAGCATTGTAAAGCTGTATTTTATTTTCATAAATAACTAATTGAACTGAGAGGTGACTTCTGCAACTGCCTCACGGCTGCTGGGGGACTTAAGCAAAAGAAGTTGACAAAAGTCTTTATGATTGGTATTTAATCTCACCAAAAACTAAAACTTTTTCTCGGCTGCTGCCTCCAGAGGTAGGTTTTGATGGTGTAATTTGTTTCTTCAACACTGTAGGCAACTTCTTGCATTGAACACGTGGGTACCTGACCAATGGCAAGATACTAGCTCTCTTTTAATGGATTTTAACTTCCTCACAAGCCTGCCTTCCCCTTACTGCAACTCCAAGGCCTTTAGTCAAGCTCTTAATCCCTCCTGACACTAGAAAAGAAAAAAAATAGTTTGGATGATGTTTGAACCAGGCTGATTGTTAAGTGTGAGCTGCTGCTGACTGCGGCTGGTGCAACTCTGAACTGGGGTCTGAGGAGGTTGTGCCTCACACAGACGAGGTATGGCATGTTGTTCCCATCACAACACTGGGATGCAGCTGCTGGTCCCCATTTAGGCCTGTTTGCTCTTGAGTAATTGTTCCTCTAATATTTCTGTGTTTTATAATATTAGTAATTAAGAATGGTTGCCTTGAGGTAATTATCGCTATTTCTTCACAACACGGTGATGACTTTTTTATCTGGTTTTTTTTACACATCTCATTTTAGAGGGACATCATTTTGAAGCACTAGAACCAGGAAAATAAGCATGGAGCCTTTCTTGTAGTTCTCTTTACTCAGCCCTGTGCCAAACACCAGTCAAAGTCTGTATGTGTACTTCAGGCTGTTGAATGCAGTTTCTTTTGAGTGCTTCTTTGTTATGACTTAGAAGAGCATGGTAAACAATCATCTTCATATGATCTAAAGTGATTAGTACTAATACTAAGACTTTTATGGCTTGTACCTGGGAATAATCTCAAAAAGTGAAGTACTACTCTTATTTTTTCTTAAATTTACTTAAACTGAAAGGAGAAATTGGAAGGTCTGTGTTACTCTGATCTTCAGAGAGCTAGAGCCACTGTTGGGGTGAAGAGCTTTGTTTATGTTCTACAGAGTCTTTTACTATTTCTGTGGTGTTTCTATTAAAGTTTTTCCATTTGCTCCTGTACGTAACTTGTGAGGTCTAGGATCTGATTGTCTCTCCCCGGAGTTCTACCCATGTGTGGCAAGAGCTTTACAGAACTACTAAATAAGTAAATAAAGCTCTTAGCTTGGATAGTCAGGTGTCCCTTCTTTCTAACCTATTTAGCCTGTGTTCTGGATCCTTGTCTCTAGAGAGTTTTCCTCCCTTTCCTTGTTGCCTACAGGATGATAAGCCACCTGCCTGATTGGATCAGTGAAATTTACTTAGTTCTTGCTCAGAGGAATCAATATTTGCCAGTAGAGTATGGATTTCATGTGTATGCTGCCAGTTTGATACAGAAGTTTTCCTTGAGGTAATGCTCCAGGGTAGTATGCATCATGAGCTCTCTTGCTGTGTATATGGAAAAAAACCTGAGAAGCACAAGTTTTCCCCATTGCCTGTGCCTGTTGGTAGCTGTTTAACAGATCTCAGATTGCAGAGTAAGGTTTGATTAGTTATTAAGAAGCACTATTGCATTTATAACTAATCTGCAGCCTTCATGTTTTTTCTTATATTATTAGAACAAAAGCAACAAAACCAATGAAATAGAAGTAAGCTACTGTATCTTTTATGCTGCAGCAAAACAACTCAAACTCCAAACAACAAAACACTGCCTCCCTCCCCACCCCATACCTTAGGGTTAGGAAGATAAAAGCTCTTTGTTTTCCTAGTCAATTAAAAATAAAGCACTCCTAACCGTTGTGAGGTCTGTAAAATTCCCTGTTTCAACCCCTCAAAGACATCACTCTCATTGCCTTTAATGGGTTGAGTGTAGCCTTGTGTGAGGAAGGACAAGGTCAGGCACAGCAGCATGCCAAGACACTGAGGGTTTTGAGATTTCATATATGAACTTCAGATGTCTTTTCTGTCTTCTAGACTCTGTCCCTTCAACTGTATGATAGTACCACTTTTGCATGACACAGAGTTGCTAAAGAATCAAGTTTGGCAGAGTCCTTTGACTTTTCATATCCAGTTTACTGTTTAGTTGCTAAGTACTGTTGTGAAGTTACATTGCTCATAGCACGAGGTATGTCTCTTATTTCTCTTTCTCTACAGAAAATGTGCTTTAAAAATATCCCTGGAGCATTTAAAAAACAATATCCAAAATTAATCCATGTCTGATTGTAGTCTGATACACAGTACACCAAAGATGAGTTTGTAGTTGTGCAAGTGGCTTAAAAGAGTGTGAACTCATAGAAATCTTGGATTATGCAAGTGTTTGTGTCCTTTGTGTGAGGGCTAAATAACTAACTCCTAAGTGGGAAGTTTGACTTGTGCTATAGTTAAGATCTTATCTGTGACTAAAACAGATTAGTCCATGAACTGTATCATTGTCTTTCTTGATATTGTGACTGGTCCCTGTTTGTGGAATGATGGATTATTTTATGGTGTCTGGTTTGTGTTTTGCTAACTAAAGATATTTGTTTAGAAGAAAAAATGAGTTCTCATTTATGCTGTGGAATGAGTTACTGTACTACACTGTTGAGAATGATGGGAAAAATAATTCCGAGTAGAAAAAAACACTTGATGTGTATGCAGTGCAGGAGAGTGAGGATCTGAGCTTGCTGATCCCCTGTCCTGTGGGGGCTCTAGCACTCTCCACAACCAGGTGTGTCAGAAATGAGACAGACTTCACATCTTAAGAGATTTTGGCAGTGAATGAAGGAAAAGCTTAATGGAACACTTCTAAAATCAGCTCCTTGAAGTCTTGAAATACATGAGCATTTTGAGAGCTGGAAGCTCTTAACTAGTTCAATTGCTCTTGTTGAAACCATGGGTCATCTCCAGTGTGGAATTCAGCCTTGTTATCTGGTGGGATGGGACCTGTGTGGGTGAGCAAAGAGCATCAGCCTTCCAAGACAGAAAAGCAAATCTACAGCAGAGCCAGCCAGCCTGCTGGGAACTAGAGAGAGCAGGGGCTTGACAGGCTTTGGTGCAACAAGATGGGAACACAATTTTAAGAAGTCACCAACATAATGCTTGGTCTGTCACAAAACCAAACCTTTCATTTCAGATCTAAATTTCATACTGGTTTGGTTGAGGACTTGATGCAATTGCTTACGTATCGTAATTTGCCACAGAGATGAATTCACAGAGGGATTGACCGAGGACTGCACACCTCAGCCTTGGGGCAGGCCTTCCAATACCTCTCTTAATCATCTTAAATTATTGCTTTTACACATGGCAGATTGATATATACACAAAGAGATCTTTGCATGTGCTTTTGAACTGTGGCTGTCTCTGCAGTGAAAAGCGATTGTTTAAGCACCAAAACCACACCAGAATAATTAAAGTAGAATTTGGTCTCAGTTCAACTTGGACTGCATGAGGAGTTGCAAGGAAAAAAACCAACTGACTGCTTTTCAGAGGTGCTCAGCTCATGCTTTTTAGAATGCAAAAAAGGTTAATTGTCTTAAAACATGAGGTGAAAAAGGACAGGAGATACACAGCAAACCAAACCCAAGAATGCCAATGATTTAGCTGGAAAGGGTAACCATCTTAAGCAATCACTTCTTTTTCCATGAAAAGGGAACTGTCAGGTAGATGGAGGTACTTGGAACAACGCAGTCAAAGTCTTCTGTTACCAAAGTTTAAGATGGAGTCAGTCATCAAGCTTTTTGACTGGATTTTAAATTTATACCAGAAAGGTATATGAAAAATATGACAAAAAATCCTTTAGTAATCTAAAGGATCCAAACCACTAAATGAGCTTAAAAAAGGTTAAAAGAAGTGGGGACCTTCCCAAATTAAAGATAATGACTAAAAATTTCCTAGACTTTATTCAAAAACTCAGATGTATGCTTTGCTTTCGCTCAGCTCTGGGAAACAAACTTGGACAAGATTAGAGTTTCTTTAGGACTGGGATTTAGAATACTTCTGTGTAGATTAACACTGGCAATTACACATGATAGACTGAACCATAAAGAAAGTGTTATTGCTCTCTGATGAAATAATCTAAAAATCCAGTCTTGGTTTTAAAGCTTTCAGAGCTGGCAGCAAAACTACTTCATGGGATAGAAACAGAATTGCAGCCTTTCAGCTGCATTTTATCTGAGTTACAAAAAAATAGAGTTTTTCTAGAAGACTGACATCTGGAAAAGAAAGATCTGGTCTTCATGGCCATCTCGAGACCTAATACGTAGGGACTATGTTAACTAAGATGATTTTAAGTAAGACTTTGGTCAGGCAACTGGTTATGTTTAATATATATACTGTTCCCCTTGACTATGCTGTGTGGGGATTCCCTATGTAGACATTGCGTATTTAGACTCTTTCCCTATTTAGACACCACTACTGTAGGTACCCATACTTCAGCTGCCAGTTACTCTGTAGTCAAGTTAATGTACTCATCTGAAGTACAATTAATCTCTCAAACATCTGTCCTTCAGTGAAGTTTTTATGCTTTTGAGGTACTTATTTCTCCCACATGAACTTCCTCCCACTTTGGGTGTGGGTTTTCTGAGATCTGCAGTTCAGGAAGATGTGATTCTACCCATCTTGTCCTTCCTATGTATGCCAAGTATGCTGACAGCCTGCTAATTTTGGGTGCTGGATGTTTCAAAATACACTCTTCTGCTACTGTAATTATAACTTAACATGAAAACGAGTGCCCTTGGTCCCTTGTGTTCCTTGGGAACTGTTTGACAGCAACGCTTCAGCTGGACATTGAGCCTTGATATGAACATGTATATTATCTCAAAATAAGCAACAGTTCTTTAGCCAATGATATTTCCTGCATATAAGGTTCCTTGGTTATTAGGTGTTCATTGGTCTAACTTGATAATTATTTTTTTTATGTATCTGTAGCTTGGCAATGGAAGTTTCTGGAACATAGGTAAGAAGCACGAGTGCATGAGCTGGATGGATGAGCTCAGGAGTGCCATTCATGAAGCGTGGGACTAGGAGCAACTTGTGGGAGAAACACAGTAATGAACATTCAAGGCTTGCATCGTGTTGCAAGGAAAAATAGGATAGGAAGGAAGACTCATAATAGAAAAAGCAATATGCTAACCTGTCAAAGTTAGCTCAAAGAGTGATTTTAAAATACATTGGCAATTACAACTGCTACAGCAAAGCAGGAGATTTCTTACTGTGTGGGAGGTTTCCATGCCATGTTGAAACACTTTAAACTGCATGGAATTAAAATCTGGATACTCCGTGTGTGGAAGGGTTTCCCTAGGTTGTGTTGACGGGATTGATATGATATAGAGAATGTATGTACCAATTTAAATGTGTACTCATTTCTGGAGTTGAAACCCAGCTTGTGAGCTGCATGACTAGTCTTCAAATGCCTTGATAATAATGAAAGAGAAAGATAAACCATGATTCAGCTCTAATTTATGTTAGTTACACACTAGTAAATCAACTGACAGCAGTGGAGTTAGTCCTGAATTTTTGTGATATAAGATCAGAACTAAGAAGAGTTTGTGTGATTGGAATTTGGGCTTCCATACTCATCAATTTGTATCACAAAGACTACATTATTCAGGCACGAGTTGTTTCATATTTAATATCATATTACATATGTCCCTTGATGAACAAAGGACTGTAATGTAATTGGGTTCAACCATCAGGTTAAACCCTCAAGAGAACAGAGTTCAAGCTGTTAATAAATTGCTGCAGAATCCTGACAATAAAATTGAGGTTTGGAATTCCATCTGTTGTTTTAATAGAGATAGAGAACGATTACTTAAATATTTTAGAAAGGCTTGGCTGAGTAATAACCTGAGAGATGAGGTAGGATGTATTACAAGTCTGAGCTACTGATTCATTGTGAGGGCTTTATAAGACAAACAACAGGAAACTACTAAAAAAAACCTTCAATTTTTATTTTCTCAGTCTCTCAAGCTTCCCCAAAAATTCTTTATCCTGGAATAAGGCTTATCATTAAAAATTATGAAGTTGGTATGGTCTTAACTTATTTCTGGAGGCATTATTACAATAATATTGCAAAGTCTAATCTTAAGTGCTTCTAAACTGAAACATCTTGCTCTGAAGCTGTCCAATGCAGCTTTATTGCATGGTGTTGGAGTTGTTGGTGATGGAATGAGAAAATAAATGATGACTGGCTGATTTGAAGCTGAGTGTAGAAGCTGGATAGAGAAGGGAGGAATAATTGGGTGAGTAAACAGAAGAACTTGTGTATAAGAGGAAAATACATTCATTAGAGGACATGTAATTTGGACATTTCTTGTTCTCAGAAAGAGCTGAAGACTATATTTTAGCTCTTAAAGAGTATAGAACTGATTAGATATGCAATATGAAAGCTAGAGATGCAACTATAGAGTTGTAGATTGGGTGAAGGTTTGGAGGCAGATGATCTTTTCCCCAAGACTTTCTTTGTAGATGCGTCACTGAAGTGATCAGAGTGCTCTGCCAAGATGGTGTTGAAGGCTGGCCCCCTTTACTCCTGTGAAGCTCCTCCTTTGGGTGACAGCACCAGCTGCTCAGCAGCATGGCTGGAGACTGAAGGAATGTTGGCTGTGTTAGTGAAAAACAGTCTACCTTTTTGGCTGTAATCAGAGTGCCATGGCTCACTGCTGGCCTGAAACTTGGGCAGGCAGCAATGGATATTGCCCATCAACACTTGGAATGCTTCATTATGAGACATAGCCTTGCTTCTTAGGTGAGAGGGTATCAAGATTTCTTTCAATTGAAATCAAGCTCATGTTTCTCTGTCAGAATGTACATTTTTGCATAACAGAAGGCTTCTTTACTGAAGTATATTCAAAGACTTAACAGTGTGAGGTTTAAAAATACGTCATATTGAATTTTTTTAAAACCATTACATTTTTGTAACTAGGTCATCTATCAATTAATTCATATCCCTTATTGCTCAGATATTAATATAGATTTTTTATTGCATTAATCTCCTGTAATATGAATATTTTTGCTTCTAAAATAAAACCCATTAAGCATTTGTTGGTTCATACAAAAATACAATAATCTGATAGCCTGATTAGATGTTATTTAATTTGATAATGGTGCACCAGTGACTAGAGGGAAACTGTTAAATAAACATGGAAAAATTGCTCTATTAAATAACAAATAAATTATCCTCTTTAATCTATCCTTAAACAGACCTCCCACTTCCTTGGCAGCATTTTTAGGAACAGATTAATGAAATCTGGGGGATAATTTGCATATGCAAATTATACATGCAGTTACTTTTTGTGGTCACAGCAGACGTAGGTGACAGTGTAACTGCCTTTGAGTTTTTTTTGCCAAAATGTAAAGGTTTCCTATTGCATTTGGTGAGTTAATTCACACATTTCCAGCTCCTCATGTCCAGAGGGAATGAACAACGATGGCAAAGGCATTCAGGACAGAGACAGTGCTGTGGAGGACCGGTCCGTATGCAAACTGCCTGTGCCTTGGCTGGTCAGACTGGGAGCAGAGGGCCCCTCTCCCTCCTGGGCATGTGGAGGTGCTGGTATGCCCTGACTCCACCAGAGTCTCGGGAGGTGAAAACATTGGACAAAAACAAATGGAGAAAAACCTTGCTATCAGTCCTGCCTATGCACTGGCTTAGGAAGAGGAAGGCTGGGGAAGAGGTATGAAATGGAGCAGTGGGAGCTGTTGTGATGCAGGGCTGGCACAGGTGTCACACACCGCAGGGGGATGTCCATCTGAGGCAGCAGCACAGACCATCTCAAGGAGAAGGGCTGCAGCTTTCTTTGTGGTGCTGGAGGAGCAGCAGCACTGAGAGGTGTCAGGGCAATTTTTGGTTACTGTTGTAACTTGCAGTCCTTGCAGAGAGAAGTTGCTGCTGTGGAGGAGTGAATTGGGATTGGTATTTGTCACCGTGGGTGGTACCATTCCAGCAATGAAGGTGTTGGTGAATCTTTTCACATGGCTCCAGGGTTTGTACAGAAAACAGAGCCTGTGTGTCTATGTGCAGTGCCATGCCTTCGTGAGGCCCTGCAATGCCCAGAGCTGCAGTGTGTGCGTCCTGTGATACCTCCACAGTAAATTGCATTTGCTTCAGTGGAGTTGCTCCAATTTATGCTTGAACAGAATTAGGCCTTCTACATGGTTTGGATTCAAATTATTGCTTGTCACAGCCACTGTGCAAAGTCATCTGATGTTAATTCACTGGAGTACTGTGGATTGTCTGTGCTCTCATCTTGTCTCTTACTGTCAAAGAAATATCCCAAACTGAAATGTATCCAGAACTCATGCACAGCAGCTCCAGTCTCTTTCCTGCAACTCAAAGGAAAGGAAAAATCTTTTGTGGTACATAGTGACCAAAAACTAGGTAGTAAGTTAGGTATAAACTGTAAGAACATTAAAATAATTCTGTGCCAAAGAAATAGCTTATAAATACTCCTTGTGAGGATTATGCATGAAATGAGTTAGCAGGAATTACTGGGGTTTTTGCAGCTGGAAAGCATTCGTGTATATTAAATATTTTCTATTGATTAAGTGCAGCCTGTCTGTAAATCTCTCTTCTTAACTTGCTTGCTGCTGTGTTGCCACTCTTACTGTGCTATGCCATGGGCTGCTCTTGCTCTTTGTCTGACTCAATTTCCTTCCCCCCCCCAGTTACTTGGGAGTGACTAAAAGTCTTGAAAAATCATGATAGAATGTGATTTGTTTTACAAGTCTGGAAGAGCTCTCTATAGAAGGCAAGATGGGACCTGGAAAAGGGTCTTTGGGGATTGCAGGTACTGTATATGACCCCTGAATACATATGTGGAACTCATTCAGTATGAGGAAAAAATGTGATAGTATGGTTAATTATTATGTACTTTAAATAACTTTTTAGAAAAGTGAAGAATAAACTGGAAAGACAGTTTTGATGCTTTGTCTTCATGTCAGATGGTTTAATATCAAATAGTTATATGCATATTTGCAGTTAAAGGTTCATACTTTCAAAATTCAAGAGAATTTCAGGCCTTGCTTCTGTTTGCATTATCATTCACATGCCCCTGGCATGCTTTAAGGGACAGTGGCTTGAATCCCATAAGAATAAAGTAATTTAAAATGGCAAAAGACATGTCAAAATATATAGTTTCTTATTCCATAATGGAATAATTTGACTGATTTGTGCAGAAATGAAAAATGTATTTACTATGGTGCATTGCTAGCTAATAGAAAAAAGAATTTTTTTATTATCTCAGTAAAAATGTTATTCTTTTATAAAAAAATTAGTATATTGGACATGGACAAGAAAAATTTCTTGTGCTCTTTCTGCCCTTTATTTCCGCAAAAGGGTCTTGTGGCTTGAGCAGGTAACTAAACTATGTCACAAATCTAGCCTAGATTACTGATGAATAGCATGGCCTTTGGCCACAAAATTTTAAAATAAGATAAATTTTGACTCTGAAAACTATCTGTATGCCAGGAATTGGAGCTTCGTGAAGGCTGATCAGTTTTTGTAAAGGGCTTTCAGGTTCCTCTGTATAACAGTGTAAAGATGCCTAGCATTCAGTAAACAGCTCACAAAATCCAGGGTGTGAGAATTTGGAAGTGCTACTCTGAAAATGCTAACTTGAACTTGTCATTACACAAGATGTGGAGAAAATGCCAGTGGGATCATTCATGGGATGAACCTCTTTTTATCTACTGAATTTAAAACTGCTTGAGATGTTGTCTGGTAGATCCTGTATGTCTAGATAAAGTATCAGTGGATAGGATGCTTTATTTTGGGAGTTAATGCTTATTTACAGCTCATCTTAGTCCTCATCCCAAGCCATTCTGTCACTAATCTTTGGGATTTCAAAGAGCAGTGAGTCATCCAGAATGAACTGGCACCAGTCTCCTCAAACTGAGGTAATGGTGCTGTGGTTGGATGTATCAGGTTTCTTGAAACCCCAGTAAAGTACACACAGAAGCATTGCCACTGTTGGAAAATGTGAATCAAGGAGCTAAGCTCCACTTTTTACAGGTCTCCCTTTACTTTCTTTAGTAAACATTGAACTTTAAAGGACCGTAGTAATTATTTGAAATTATTGAATGTTTCATGACTTGGAATATTTTTGACTAGTGGAATTCTGGAGCTGTAGCTGGAGTTGAACTGTAGATTCATCCCAGGAATGATCAAAGGTAAGGTAACTTTTGCTGCTGTAAAAAAAACCCCCAGCAACAACAAAACAACAACTTGGCCTAGGTGTTCTCCTCTCAAAGATGAAGGAAATAAGCACTCACACCTTTGTTTCTGTGCTTTCTAGAAGAGCTGAGCTGTATGTGTGGGCAACCAAGCACCTTGATAAACCAAATGCTTACATGTCTGTCTGTGCTTATATTCTCCATCTGCACCATGAAAAAACAACCTAGTATTGTCAAATATCTAAAAGCTTGACAAAATCTGCTCAGCAGGCCTGGAACCAATGAGTTCTTAAGCTTTTTGAAGCATCCAAACTAACTTTGAACTATCAGGTGGAGGAAGGCTGTCCCTCAGGAGAGGAGGGGGAACAGGGAGCTATGCCTTCTGTGTGGATGTTATAGGGCTGGGGTGGCTCTGGGCAGCAGAAGTCAATAAGGTTCAGACACCAGTATTCATTTAAAAGGTGATGTTCCCCTAGCATCTGGGATTAATACATGCTACAGAATGATTCATAAAACTGCACGGAAATGATGTATGTTTATCCAATACCTTTGGCACTCAGCACTATTCATAAAAATGTGAGTGTTCTGTTCCCTTTGAAATAAGGACTTGACAGTGTATAGGGTTCCCTGCTTCTTGTTAGCATCTCATCTAAGCTAGGAGTGGACAGGGAGCATTTTAATTTCTCCTGTGTCTCAGAGGAAGGGCAGATCAGTCTATTTCCCCATTATCCTGCCTACTAGTGGTCCTACCAATAAAGTTATAAGTGGTAATTTTTCTGCTAAAACTGCTCTTGCATGAGTTCAAGATCAACTATGCAAAAAAGTTTGGTAGTCACTATAGAAAAATGTAAAACACCAGCACTAGAATTCTCTCTGGACTATTGTCAAGCCCCTTAAAAGTACAACAAATGTTACTGAAACAAGCAAACCCAAAACAAACCCCAGTATTTTAAGGCAAAACCAGCCCTGGACAAAACTAAGTAGAACCTCAGAATTCATTATACATTACAAGGTACTTATAATGTACCAGCTAGCTCCAGGTGATCTAGGTATTCCATAGTAACAACCTTGAAGCATTTTTATTAAATGTTTTATCATTAAAAAGCAATAGTTCAAACTGTTGCTTCAAACACAATTTTAATACCTGACAGACTATGAGAATGCTGGAAACTGAACCTTATTTTTATAGTTACTCTTATGACAAAGATTTTTAGCAGAAAACTTTGACTCTAAAAAAATCCATAAAATGACGCTTCCCAAGTGAAGGAGTGGGATTTCTTACAATGCTTTCTCACAAGAGCTCAATCCCAGATGGAACAGCTCCATTATACCACAGGCAGCTTTGAGCAGTAGAAGGGGGGGGAAATGGCTGCGCAGCCTGTTGGTGCTCTCAGGCCTTGATTAGAAAACTGAATGAGAACCTGAAACTAGTCTGAATTAAGAATTTATATGGAAAGTTCTAAATAAAGTCAGCAATTCAGTGGCAGAGTATTTTGGAAAAATCTCATCTTACTGTCAAATTGAAAAAAAAAAAAAGAAACCAACCACTTCATAGGACCAGTTATGTTTATAATGCAAAGTTAAATGACATTGAACACCCTTTATCAATGGCCTCAGTAAAACAGAAGTGGAGGTTAGTCTAACACTTGCATTCAAGACCCAAAGATATGAAGTCACACACAGCCTGACATGACAGTTTTCTGTTACCTGGTGACAATCCAGAAACCGCCCTCAGGGTAGCTCTGTGATCCTGAGCTGTTTGGTCAGTCATCTGGGACATAGGAAACCAACTGCGACATTTCTGCAGTGGAAAAAAAATAAATGGAGAAACCTCAAAACCTCTCATGAAATAGTTATTTTCTGCTTTGCTATGTTATCCGCTAAACTTGTCCTTCTTCATTTGGAAAGCATGGATTGCTCTGCAGCTGGGGATTGAACTGAACCTGGCATGGGTCCACAGTGGAAGAGCACTGTATTCACCCTGGTAGCTGTGACAAGTGCTATTCCTTGTGAATTAGCCTAGACTCAGGAGACTAATACGGAGCCTCGGCACGAGTAATCGCTCAAATGCAGAACAGCAAAGCTGTGGGCGGCTTGTTGCATTAGCACATGTTTGGGTTTAGTACATGTAAAGTGATGCTGAATCAAGTGAACATACCTCCAGGGCCAGAAATAAGATCTTGGCGCTGGGCTGTAAGATGGCCTCAAGTAACACCGATGTTAGTGAGGGGAAGGACAGGTTTTTTTCCCCCCCAAGTTAGATGTTTGGGAGGCAACTGCTGGAGCTACAAATTGCTTCTGAAACAGCTTGAAACCTCACTGGTGGTGGCCCTGGTCATGAGGGTTACTTCTGAAGAGAAGTGGCTCAGGTGATTGGAGAAAACTCTCATCTGGAGCTGTTTTGTGTGATGCAGGAAATGGGGCCACCTTCCTTTCAGACTTACCTTCTGCACTGTTCACTTCAATTCACATCCTCTTTCGGCATTACCGTGCTGGGCAGCTGGGAGAGAGGTGAGCACAGATTTTAAGTGTATTGAATATGTACAGAACAGAGCAGCAGCAGCTGCACTGAGCAGTGCCAGAGCCCAGACCACCAAGCAGCAACCCAGAGCATCTGCTCTGTGCCTCCCTTGAGCACCAGTGCTGTGCTGCTGCAGCACTGTGGTACTGGGAACAAATGGCCCTTTTCATTGACCGAGAGGCTGATGCTTCCAGAAAGCTATGTGTGGCCTGGGGGAGACTGCAGTGACCCAGTAGAGGTCTGAAAGGGAATGTTTGTGCCAGTGTCTGATCCCTCTCCTCAGTGTGTGCCTGCTTGCTTGCAAGCAGATGCTCTCCCTGTACTCGCATTTCCTGCTTGGGAAACTAATTCAGTGTCTGTGTGGTGAAAGGAAAGGTCTGAGAGGATTGAAATGAGAGTGGCTGTAGCACTTCCTCAAACTAAGCACACCAAATGGACTCTTAATCTCTAAAATGACTGTTTTAGTGGAATACAAAATAAAGTGCCCCTCAAACAGAAGTTCTACTGCTGCATCAGAAAAATTATAATTTAAATGTTTTATAAAAAAACCCTCTATCTACTGTGCCATTACTCTTGAGCCTGCACTTCTCAGTAGCTGAGTTATGGTCCCTTCTAGCTCCTCAGAGGTGGAGCTGCAGCGGTGCTTGGCCAGAGGTGATCCTCCTCTGCCAGCTCTGGAAATTGCCTCACCATCTGTGGGGCTTGTTCAAATGACTGAAAACTACCCCAGGGTACTCTTTTAAGCCTCTTCCAAATAAACATGTTCATTTACTGCTAGGAAAGGTGTAATTTCCCTGTCTCTTGGGCAGGTACTGCCTGACGGGTGTGCGGGTGCCAGCACAAGGGCAACAGTGAATATGCCAGGACTCACCAAAATCATCCTCTTTCCAAAACAAGATGGGATTCCTTATTGAAGCAAGTATATAAGGATGGTGGACAGTGATCTATGTGTTGATTTGATAATAATCCTTGAGAATGAAAGATGAAATCTGCCTATCTTTAAAATCGGTGGAAATATCTGCTAAATGCTGTTATGGTGTTTCACCATAAAAAACTAGAGGTGTCCATTAACCCATCAGGCTGTTCATACCTTGAGTCCACATGAATTAACAGCAATTTGCTAGTGCAAGTTTTTACTTTTTTTTATCTGGTAGCCTAGAGAAATATCTAATTCTGTATTCTAGGTAGGTGCATTTTTTTTTCTTTGAACTGATAAGAAAGCAAATGTTGCACTCTGCTTTCCTTGGCCCATAACAAAAGGAAGTGCTCTCTCAGCCAGGCATGCTTTATAGGAGAAAGTAGATCTAAACTTAGAAATACTAAGAGGATGTAGTTATCAAGTGATGCAGAAGTCAGCATCTCTGTCCTAATATTTATAAACCCCAGCGCTCTTGCAAGCCAACACTTCCCCTCATTTTCCTTTTAGACTATGGGATAAGACATGCCTATCCATGTGAAGTTTATATTTGCCAATATTGCAGCTTGATGCCATCTAGAAAATGTGACCTATTCTATTTTTTTTTTTTTGAGCTTAAAAATCTAAAGCTGCACTCTTTCATCTGCACGGGATGGCATGCTATAGAACCAAAGACACTCTAGTCTCAGCTTCATGGAGCCTGTGGTGACAATGCAAATGTAAAAACCTTTTGCAGGATTTGAAATGTAGATTATATTGGTATTATATAGGACATTAGGGACATAAGAGTCATTTGGCATTGACTTCATATTGGTATATTTATATCCACATTTTTCTATTTATGATTGTTTAGGAATAGGATCAGGAAATGGATATTGAAACATTACTTGCCAAAAGCAAAGATGACTGAAACAGATGACGTGATCTTTAGAGTAATTTTTTACAATTGGGGAAAGAGAGGAGTAAAGGAGAAAACCAGTTTACATGTCAGTTCTGTGAGCTTCAGAATAGAAAGGCCAGAAACTACAGTGAGAAACAATCTGAAACAGTCAGCAGCATTGCTTTATTGTAAGGAATGATGATGATAAACTTGGCTACAAAGACAGTGAGAAATTTTGTGGTGTAAAAGATCACAGTGCAGAGTTACCAGGTTCACTGGACTGAAATCAGAACTGAAATTGGATGCCAGCAGAATCAGACACTTTGGCTCCACAGAAGAAAACTGGGCAAGAAAAAAAGATTTTTTCATCCAAATGCCATGGCTCCAGTCCCTGACTCTGGGAAAAACATGCAGAAGAGCTTGGTTATTGTTTTCTCTGAAGATGTCTTGTACAACTTGAAAAAGTACAATAAATCACATTTACTTATTAGGGTATTTAGAATAGGGCAAAGCACTAGGCTAAAGATAGGAGCACAGGCTCTAGGTTTCTAAGTGACCTTTTCAGTCACTGTTTTCTGCCCTGATCCAAGAAGCTACACTGTCATTATCCTTTCACAATTTACTTTTCTGAAAAGAAACCTTATTTCCTCCTTAAATCTTCAGGGAGAGTACATTTTTAGCCCAGTTCCTTGAGCTGTTGGTATTATAACTTTGGCTAAAAACTTTTGGTAGTTTGGGAAACTGTGATCAGCCGCCCTCCCAGCCTCGCTTTTCCTAAGCTAGATGAACCACTTGCTTCTTTTTACCAGAAATATCTCACCTGGTGTGAGACACTTTTGTTTACCCTATTCTGTGTTGGCTTTACCAGTTTGTATCAGCTTCTGTGCAGAATCCAAAACTGCTTTTGGAACTGGATATCATCTGGCTCCTTCTGAAGTCCTTCCCCTACAGTTTTCCTCACTTACCAGTTCCAAATTGTTTTAGCAAATTTTAAAGAAAATTCCAAGACTCTAGTGTTAATATTCTTGATGACTTCAGGAAAGTTTTCTTCACTTAGTTTCTCTTCCTTAAAATTTGCTCTTTAGAAATAAAAATCAGTTACAGACCAACATTTGTTTCTTTTTCCTTTCAACTAAACTGTAAGCAAGTTATGATAACTTAGTTCAAATTTATTTTGCATGTGCAGCTCTTCTATAACATAATTTCTAAAAGTCTAAAATAGCCTTGTTTCTTGGTTTGATAATTACTTCATAAAGAAATCTGTCAACTGCCATGTTCAGGAATAACTTTGTCAAATCATTAGTAGAAAACACTGGTTCACTTGAGCAAAATTAAAATAGTTCATTATAGAATTCATGTTAGTGTTCAGCTTTCTAATATGAAAGTGGATTTTGATAGTAGGTTATTGAAGTGATCTCTCAAACCCCTTCTCATGTTTCTTCCATATTTTGAAAAACTTTATATCTTTAACTATGCTGCCCTTGCTTATTTTTATTACATAATTGATAAATAATTCTACCTCCCTGTAATGTGTTTTTAAACACCTTTTCTTTCTTAACATTAGCTGTAGGTACCTTTACTGAGGTTAGGGTGAGGTGTTCCTTTGGTTTGAGTATCTATATAATGTCTTCAGTCACACATTAGCAAGTTTCTCTTCTTTTTCCTGTTCAAGTTTCTTGTATTACACAGGACAGTAAGGGCAGAAATCCATTTTCAGCTACACTGAAGCTTTATATATAAACTGGGACATTTAATATCTATTGAGCAGTTAAATCTGATTGCCATGGACCCAGGCCTTTATCTGCTTGTGCGCATTTGCATGGTTTCAGCAAGTGCTAAGGGCTTATGCATGGGTAAGTGAAGTGGCTAGATCAGGCCTCCAGCTAACACTATTAATTCTGTACTATGATCTGAGGTGTCCTTAGAATGAATAAATATTTATGTGGTAATTAACTAACTCATGATACTGACCTTGTGCAAAAGGCCAGTAAAAATTAAGAGATCTGAAAATTAAGAAATCTGAAATACTGGGGCAGAAATCGCATTGCCATGGTCTGAGGTTGCTCAGTGCTAGGCAGTGGATTTTTTTATCTCCCAGTTTTCAGTTCTTTGCCCAGGAAATAGAGAATAATATTTAGCTTTCTCATAATGGTAGTTTGTGGGATTAGTTTCTGTAGGCTGCTGAATTCGGCAGATGAGGATCTTCATAAATCAGACAATCTAGATGAGAATTGCAATCTGGACTCCTCCTTTGGGACTCTTTTGGAAAGCAAGTACATTGAGACATTTTCTCTTGGTTTATTGTATGGCAAAACCACTATAGAAATATTAGCTAGTTTAATTTTTTTTAGCATTTTCAGTATGCCCTGTCTCTTACAGAGACTATTATTCATGACGAGATGATCAGAAAGTTGTGGTTTGAAGTATGGACTGTTTGTTCCTCATCACAGTTGTTCAGGGCTCGTCCCAGTTTGTTCACACGATTGTGTACCCGGAGACCAGCTGCAGTTTCAAAGTGGAGCTGCTGTGCAGTGGTAGAAATCTCTTGGAAAATAGATAATCTGATATATTAGTTTATATCAAACCATGAGGACTATTATTCCTGCTGTTCCTGGTCTTCATCATCATGGCTGTCAGCTTGATATCCTTTCGAATCAGCTGGGTAGACAAGGTTTAAAGCCTCGGGCATATTTATGAAGCAGAAAAAGAAGCAGCGCTCCAAGGCTGACTGACAAAAGTAGCCTTCTCTGTCAGTGAGTGCAAAAGAGAGGATGGAGATCACGTTGAGTTCTTTTTATTTTGTTGTGTTTTTGGTTTGGGGTTTTTTTTTGAGGGGGGGAGAGAGGGAGAAAGGCAGTGGCATAGCCTTGTTCCATTTTGCTTAATAAAGCTCTGCAAACCTTTAATGTACCTCTGCGTCCTAAACTGTAACAGCAAACTGAGATGGCCCTAAATTTGACCTTGTGAACTGTTTGTGTGTGACTGTTATCAGCCAGGTCCATGTCTTACAAACAGTTTTAATAAGTGTGACTAATTGGAACCAATTTCTTGATGATCTTAGCTAGAAGATTCTTTTTAGCAAGTTTTGCTAACCACAAAATCTGCCAGCCACTCCAAAAGCATATGAAGTGTTTTGGAAGAGAAAAATTTCAGCCAGATTATAAAGGTAAGATTTTAAATCTGTAGCTATCTAGACAAATAGGAATACTGGAAATATTCCTGAAAACTTATGCATATACTTAACCTTAAGCATACGCATACTTCTATTAACTTCAGTGGGACTATATATATTTCTAAAGTGAACCACCTGTGTGTTTGAGAAGACCAAGCTAATAAGCTTCTCTGCATGCAGAATTTTATCCTGTGACTAAGTCTTTGTGTATCTTGCTGTAAATTTACCCTGAAGCTTGCCATAAAGTCAGTGCTTTTAAAGAGTATATTTGAAGAGCTCCAGTAGAGTCTCAAGGCAGTTATAATACTGTGTATCTGATTTACTGCATGCCATTGAATTAGAAGGGTATTTGAAAGGGGATTTATGTTAAAATAATGTAGACAGTGATTTAGAGCATGGATTGTGGCCATAAGTATGGGCAAAACAGAAGAGTTTATTGCAGCAAACAGCTCATTGCCTTCTGCGGAAAAAAAACAGAAGTAGAGAACTTGGAGATTGTCATCTTGGCTGAGTATATCTGTTAACTAAAAATACTGGTCAACACATGGCTTTTCAAAGTAAAGAGGACTTTCAACAACATTTTGTGTAACCAGCACTGGATAGAATCATCAATGAGCTGGAACAGTGATTTGGAAAGGATAACTATGGAATCAATAAACCAGCTGGGACAACGAGTCCAAGAAATACACATTTCTTGGAAAAGGACAAAGCATTCTGGCAATAAATGCTGTAAATGAGAGTAAATCTGAGAATTTTGCCAAATTCTTCAACAATACTGTGATGGCTCCCGAATAGACACATGCCTTGACCTGATTAGTAAACATTTGGGTTTTATACAAAAATGTAGAAATGAAATCTTAAAATAATAATTCCAAATCTTTTTTTATAACTCTCTAGATCACTCTCAGTATTGTTTTCCTAATTTCTTATTGGAAGCTTAAAATACAAGACCAAAACATCAGCTGGCATAAATTACCTGACTTTTGTGAAGATGGACTGATATTAATAATATGGGGCATAATCTGTCTCCTTCGACATGTCTATTCTCTGCCTTTAATTACAGTCTGTTCTTGTGGATTTAAGTAGATTTTAAAAAGCGTGAGGCTGTTCTGAAAAGTGAGAACATTGAATTTTACGAACGGATATAAAAAATGTTCATATATATAAAGTGAAAACTATGAACCCCCCCCCAAATATGAACTTGCATTGGGAGACAGATGAAGACCACAGTGACTCATTTGGTTACAAAGCGCATCTGACCGAGTACAAAACACTCTTCCTGTTGCTGCACAAAGGAACACTTTGCTGTGCCGGAAGGTGTAAGAGGCGGAAATGGTGAGACTGAGTATAACTTTTTGGTTTGGATTACTCCAAATAACTCTGTTACAAACAGCTGATTTGGGGGTTGCCAAACTTATCAGTTGACTTCTTAGGTTCTGCTTCTTTCTTTCTTTCTTTCTTTCTTTCCTTTTTTTTTTCCCCCATGCTAACATTTGGAAAAAGAACCAGTAATGATCCCCAATGTGAACCTGGGCTGCAATTCTCTGCTGACAGAATCTGACCAGACAGCTTCGCCCCTGAAAAAGATCATGGATTCATTCTTAGAGTCTGAAGTCCCAGTGCAAAACCTTCCTGGATTCACTGGGACAGGCAGCATTGCTTTCTGTAACAGCAGCCTCACAAGTGAAGTTACTCGCTCCCCAGGACTGTAAGGATACAGTGGATAAAAACTGATACAGGACAAATGCTGAGGACAGAAAAGTCTATGCAGTGAAACGATGCATGAAATATTAAGAGGGCGGGTGTTTGGCAGCTTCATTAGGAGGTCAGGGGAAGCATTCTGCACACCAAGAAAGGATGAAGGCAACTGTGTCATGGAAACTTGACAAAGAGACCTTTGTGTTCTCCTCTCTTGTTTGGTTTAACATCGTCACACTCCTCTCTCTTCCCGGAAAATCTTCTCAGCCACAGCAGAGGACCCTGTGTTTCTGTTTGGGTGGATGTGCAGTTCCCTCCATCCTCTACCCCTGACACACTAAATCAGTCTCCTGCTGGATCCACATGGATTCACACAAACTATGGGAGTGGACAGAGGGTGCTCTCCTGCTCTTGTTTCAGGCAGGCTGTAAATTCAGCCAGACATTTCAAGATCAATTATTCTCAAATTTGTGTTTATATACAAGCTAGTGAATGAAAGATTTTGAAAAATTGAATAATTTTTTTTTAAAATGGGAAAACAACTTTATCTAAGTGCTCAAGGCTTTCTCTGACACGTGTACCTCAGTCCAACATGGAGAGAGTTGATGGCAGGAGCACAGATGACGGAGCTTGTAAATAAGGGGCAGTAGAGCTGCTCAGAATGTTGGAATTTGAAGAAAAGGAATTATCTGCAAAAAGAAGGAATTTGACAACACGGTAATGTGGAAGAGAAAAACATGTCCAAGAAAATTATTTTGACAATATTTGGAAAAATGTCATAACAGACACGGTTGAACTGAACTTATTCAGCTCAAGATTCCTTTTTTGGACATCAAGATTGCAAAAATGTTTAGTAATATAAACAACCCCAAAAATGATTGCAGAGAACATCAAGAAAATATCCTTTGCAAATGCTAATTAACATAGTCAAGGTAAATTATTAACAATACAGACAGAAAAAGCATTTAAAAATTGTAATTATTTCATAGACAGATGAATAGGCAGTAAAATCTAAAGAAAAGCTAAAGACAGAGAAAACCATTTTTAAGGTAAATTAATCATAATGCATTGAAGATATTTTTCTGCTTCTGTTGAAGCAGAAACAGTATTGCTGCTGCTTGTCACAGAAGAGTGCACTGGTTCATATGGAAACAAGAAAGTAAAACTTTTTTTGTTAGAGAGCTTTAAGAAATTTTCCACCACTAGTGCTTATCCTCTGAGTCCCTTTGCCTCTTTCCAGGCACCTGTTAGCTCCTTAATGATTCTGCTGAGGTAAATCCACTGTATTGGATGAAGAAGACAGCAAAGGAAGCAAGGTGCACAGTGACCTTGCAGATCACGGGTCAAACAGTGCTTGTCCCAGTTGTTTAGGATCCTTTTTGCCTTGCAATCCAGCTGCAGGACAGATATTTTCAATATAGCTGCTTCTTAAGCTGTGAGAAAATTGTAGATTTTGAGATTATGATATCAAGAAAGATATTCTCATTTGGCAGACATTTTCATGGCATCGTTCTGTAAATGCTTTCTCTTAGATGCATAGCTGTGAACAGTCACTAGGACACAGGGGTCCCTTGTCTGTCCCTGGTTAATTCACTTGGTTTTGGTGAGGGTGGTTACGTTAACTGCAGGATGATTTTAGGAAAACAGTAGCTACAGTAGCAAAGCCCTGTAGTAGTTATTCTGAGTTACAGATATCTCACCTGCAGCTGGATACAGCAGATGGACTGGAGGGATGCTGATTTGTTGCTTCCGTTACAGGTGGCTTGCACTGATTCTTCTGTTGCAGGGAGTGAAAACCTGCAAATATTAGGTTTGAGAAGTGCAGTGAGGTTGCTCTCTTTGTTTTGAATGGGTCCAAAACAACATAGGTTAGACAAATGCCTCTACATTTACCGGCAGTGGATGACTCTGGTCCTCTGCCATATAACTGCGTGATGAAAGAAGATTTACTTCATGGATAATGCCCAGATCTGTTGAAAATACTAGTTGACTTCCTCAGCAGATCAGAAAGCATCTTACAATAGAGCATAAAAACACGTTATTACTTTTCTGGGTTGCTGCTGTTACAAGTTGATGACTGCATGATGAAAAATTTAAATTTTCAGTGATAACATTTAACAGAGACAGTCTCAGGAAAACAGCAGAAGGAATTGCAAGTATTTGGATAAGTGCATGGGCAGTGCAGTTAGACTATTTCAAGAACCTCTTACTGTGTCCATTATAAAAACAACTTCCATGATGTGAGAACACTGATAACACACTTTATACTGTACATAAATTTAATTCACTCTGCAGGTTACAAAACTGATAATAAGTTGCATCACATCAGCATCGCAGTATACCATGTCTCCAGGCTAAACTAGAAGACTGTTAAAAGGTCCTATAGTCCAAAACAAGTTTTATTCACTTAACTAATACTTGGAAATACCCTATAGTTTTATGGTGGAAAGGAATTATTCCTTCTCTCTCTCTTTTTTTTTTTTTTTTTTTAATTAACTGTACTGAAGAATTGGTTAGGCCTAATTGTCATCCCAAGCTTATAAACTGAAGAAAGAAATTTCTTTTGCAAGATTCTGTAACACATTTGAGGAACTCTCATATGGATTACATCCCGCGAGTCTGCTGGTGGCTGACATATGTTCTGTGAAAAAGAAAAATGACGTATTGTTCTATAAAACTATTTCCTGTGTCTTCCCACTTGCCAAACTTACTATACGTTATGTGAGGAAAAAAATTTTGTCCAAAGGATTTTACGAGAAGTGGAAAAAACAATTGCAATTGACTGTATTGGTAATGGATATACTTGTGTTAAGTGTAAATGCTGGTACCAGGAATTCTTTTTAAGCTCTCTGAAATGCTTTCACTTAGCATATTTCAGATTGACTGGTTTGTACTCTGTATAACAGGCCCAATCTTGATTACATATATATAAATTGAATGTTAATAATCAACACCAGGTGAGATGAGCAAACCATGAATGATAGCAGTTTTCACAATACTTTTTGAAATGCACATCAGTGAAATCTGGATACAAAATACCATGTTTAACAGCTGCCATCAAAGAAACTTAGGAGATAATAGAGTAGAAAGAGCATGTCCTTGGACTATTTTACAGAATGTGTAAGAGGTACTTGAACGAGGAATTTTTGATTTTTTTATTTCTTTGTTTGCTTAGAAGATTGCAAGAGAAATAAAAAAGTTGATTCTTGGAGATGAGGATTTCAAGACTATTGTATTTCAATATAGTCCATCAGATCTCATGTGTTGCTACTGATGGTATTTGTACAGAAACATGCAGAGATTAACTACCTCAAGAAGTGGTGGTGGTAAGGATGTAGTGACCTCTACTTCTTCAGGGTCAACACCAAATTCAGGACTTAGGATGATGACCTCTTGATCTACATTGTCCTATTGACTGCAGTTGCACCACAATTCTGCATTTCCTACTCACTATAGTGTGCATGATGAAGTTTTTCTCTGGTATCATGTAATGTGCTGGCAGGAATATTTGAAGTCTAATCACGTTGTGTGCATAAAGCTGAATTTTTGTTTAGTTCTGTTTTGAGTGCTTCTTTAGCACAGACCCTGGCATTCATAGACAATTTCAAACACCCTGTCTGCTAGAATGGTAACAGAACCATACACAACCAACCCGGGAGGCTTCTGGAGTGTATCAAAGACATTTTGTTGAAGAAGGTGATGAATGAACTGATTACTGGACCCATTACACAGAAAGAAGGAAAAAGTGGTTGAAAATGTGAAGGTCAAGGGCAGTCTTGGCTGCAATGACCATGATACTGGCAAATTCCCATGGAAGACAGACCTGGAGGAATAAGGAGCACAGGAGAACAAGTTAATCCTCAAGGACAACCTCCTCAGAGCATAAGAGCAATGTATTGCAGTATGCACAAGGTAAATCAAGAGTAGCAGAGTGTGAGCATGGGTGAAGAGGGCGCTCCTGACTGAGGTCAGATGCACAAAGGGAGCACACAGAAGGAGGAAGCAGTGATGGCTGCCCAGGAGGTATACAGAGACACTGCTTGAGTGTGCAGAGAAGGAATTACAAAATCCAAAGCTCAGCTGAGTTGAAATGAGCAAACGATGTAAAGGGTAAAATGGGGTTTCTTGTGCCTATATGTCTGGAAAGAGTGATCAGTGTCAGCCTGAGTCCAGTGACCACACAGCAAGTCTGTTTGGATGATGATGGTTCAAGGTCAAGCCAGGAAATCAGGCCAGGAGGTCAGGATCAGGGACATATGAGACTGGGCACTGACACAGCTGCAGCACAGCTGCAGTGTCGCTCAAGCAGAGGCCAAGCTCAAGTGCCTCAGCTTGGAAGCAGCTCCCAAGGGATGGAGAGGCAGGCAGGCCCTTGCTGAGGTTGCCTCTAGCTTTCTTCCCAACAAACAGCTCAGATCAGCAAAAAGGCTGACTTTGAACTCAGTCAGCTAAACTCCTGAACCAACTAAAATCCTGGCAGGGGAGTTGATTCAAGGCCCTGGTGCAATACATGCTGTGGATTTGCTGTCCAGAAATCAGTATTGCAGAACAAAACCTGAGGGACCTGGTGGCCAAGGAGCTGAATGTGAGTCAGAAACATGTTCCTGCAGCAAAAAAGAGGCTGCCAACACTCCAGGCCCTGTGAACAAAAGGACAGTCAGCTGCTGAAGGGGAGTCATCAGCACCTCTGCTTCTTTACTTTGCCTGCTTTTGGGCTCCCTATCACAAGAAACTCACACACTGAAGCATGTCCAGTGTCTGGAGTTTGTGATGAAGGAGGGGAGGCTCAAAGAGCTGTGCTTGTTCAGTTTTAAGGAGAGGTGGCTTCAGGGTGAACCCCCCTCCCGTGTACGCAGCTACTGAGGGGAGGATGCAGAGAAGATGTAGCCTGATTCTTCCCAGAGGTGGACAGTGGGAGAACAAGAGGCAGTAAAGATGTGTTGAAATAGGAGAAATTCTGAGTTGACACAGTAATTCATTTTTTGCTGTGAGAGTGGTCCAGCACTGGAGCGAGCAGGATTCCCAGGGAGGCTGCAGTATCCCCCACTCTTGAAGCTACTCAGAATCAACCCCGAGCAGCCTGCTCTGAGTGGGAAGCTGGGTGAGGGGACCTCTCACGTCCCTTCCCACAGGTGAGATTTCCTGTGGCAGCAAGGTGCTTTGGTCGGTGTCATGATACAAGTACTAGGATAGAGGTTTGTACTTAGTAACTCTTCTAATTCTCAGCAACACATACACATTATTCTGCCCAAACATCTGTTAATAATAGAGTATGAAGCAACATAACTTTCTAATGGAACTATTGAGAAAAGCAACAGATGGAGAATTCTGTGCAAAATAAGTCATATCAGTATGATTTAATTTTTCTGTTTGCCTGGGACTCTGAGAATAAAACAGCCTGACCCTGAGGCAGACTTACAGCAACGTTTGAGAACTGCTGAGAGCCCTGTTCCTTTCATCACCAGCGTAAAGTGAAGCCCTGAAATAAAACTGTGAGGTGACTCCACAGCCTAACTGTTGTCATCTTTCTGAACTCTCTCAGGCACATCCTCTCAAATACCAAGGAGTATGGTGTCCTACCATTCTTCTGCTCTCAAACTGCACGTACAGCTCCAGTGGTTAGGGTAGGCAGCAGGACTAGTTCCAGTAAATAAGGCCATCAGCTGCATTAACACAGTAGGGTTGTACTGTCCCAAGGATAGCCTGTTGGCCTTGCTTTTCTTGAGCTGTCACTTCCTTCTTCCAATCTCATTCTTGCCAGATATTAAAATCAATAATTTCTTCAGTAAGCATACTAATAAATATGGTAGTTCCCTGTATTAGTTAATTACTGGGATTACACTCACATCTGTTGTGCTTAGAACCTCTCCACTGGTTTTGTGTCTTTGGTATTGGATGCAGTGGTAAGCCAACAATACATATAGGGATCTAAAACCATCTGTCTGAACTATTTGTAGCTATTTAGCACAATGATAACTGGGTCAATTGTCCTAATATCTCTGAATGAAGAAACCTGTAGAAGATGTATTTGACATTTCAATGATTTACCTGTGATCCAACTGCATAACAAAGTGTTATAACAAAAAGCAGCTTAGCAAGTCTTCCTCAAAAAGCTTCCTGTACACCTACATTAGGATTCATAAACTGCACAGGGACACAGTTTTTCCTTTTTAGAAAAAAACCTGGTTTATGTTAGAAAGAATTTGCCTTTTCCAAAGAAGAAAGGTTATCATTAATGAATTATCTTATGCAATTAATTACAAGCAAAGCACCACAATAAAACATGAGGACAAATCACTGGCCAAAGAAGCTGGCACTGTGGGTTCCCTGTCGTGTCAGACGCAATATTAGAACAGAGCTAGGGATATTGTGCAGGATATTCTGACAGGAGAAACTATACAGTGCTTTTTCATCTTTTAATGCAAGTAAATATAAAAATACACCATCTCTATTGGCTATTTGTATATTATATACTGTTTGGAAACCTGAAAAACTGGATTTTTATAACTAATTTCCATATAAAACATCTGTCATTTATATACTCTTCCATAATCATGCCAGTGCACACAGAGGGCCTTAATCCATGGCAAACAAACAGCTGGAAACTGTTCTTTTAATATTTAGTATTGCTTGATTTACTGCTTGGATTTTTTTTTTGCTAGACGCAGCAGACAGTCTCCAAAACAGCATATACACTTTTAACACATCCTCATTTTAAAAAAGTTCAGTTCCTAATTTTATGGACATTTGGTGTCACCACAAGAAGTCCACATCCAGATGATTGCAACAGTATGACATTTTTATGTTTGATAACAGAAATCAGTTTTGTACTGTTTTGGATAGAACTTTCTAAAAAATAACTTTCAAATATGGTAAAAAAGTCTTGCTCCATTATAGTTTTAATGAGTACCATATACATCAGGCAACATGCAACCTAAAGAATTTAAAATATACATTTGAGAAATATGAGGAGTATATTCTTGCCTAAAGAGAACTGAATTTATTCAGCAAGAAAGCGCTCAATCTGGTACGAAAGTTTTACTTGCAAATGACTTGAATGAGTGATTTCCTTCTGCTGAATCCATGCATATTGAAAGATGCCACCTGACCCTGTTGCTTCACTAAAAAATTCTTCCTTAAGAAAAGTGTCTGCTGGGCTGAAAAAAAATTCTCCACAATAATCATTAACTGTGGGAAAGAATTGGGTATGTTCCCTTAACATTGCCATCAATGTTTCTTGAAACATTCTTGGAGGTTTTTTGTGGAGGTTTTTTTTTTTTTGGTTTTTTTTTTTTTTTTTTTTACTATGCAAAGAAGAGAACAGCTTCTTTCTTTCTTAAGTATTTCATTTCTTTGAAGTTCCTAACAGGGAGGCCAGTTGCAAGGTGTCTGACTCGCATCTAAACTGGAACTGGGCAAAGACCACTGCTTGTTTTCAAACAGTCCTATGAATAATCACATCCACTGGAAGGCACTTGGTATTCGCCGGCTGAAGGCTGGATTTGGGTAGCAGAGCTGAAAGGTGGTTTGTCCTACTGTTAGATTCTGCCAGCTGTCATGTCTGAATAAATTAGAAATCCACCCAAATTTTCTAAATTGACTATGAATTGAGGTTAATATGCATAGAAATATTACTAATCTTTAATTTCTAGATTAAATTACACATGAACCACTGATAAGACATCAAAACAGCATAGGTAAAGCAACTCTGGTTAAACCTTACAAAGGCTTATAAGTATTTACTGGATTCATACGTCACACCTTCTGTAGATTATAGTGCAAATCTAACTAATAAAAGGTATTATGGGTCAGTCTGCAAGGATTTGCAAATACTACCAGTAAACTAAATCCTGAACTAATACAGCCATATTGTGAACTTGAAAACTTTTGAGTGTCTTGGCTCTTAAAGCTCCATAGTTTGAAGTTATGTTCATAATAATTCCCCCATCTCCTTTGTTAAACTTGTAATTAAAGCTGACCTGATTCAGAAGACCTGCTTTCTTAGTCTTGTTGGTAGGACACATTGATTAGAAAGCCAGGGAATCCTCATTTTTATATAAGCAGTGATCTCTGCCCAGGAGTTCACTGATTAATTAATGAGTGTGTTTACCTGAGTGTGTGTGTGTTTGGGCAGATTAGCCTTTGTGCATAGCCTGGCTGCAAGCACAATGACAGCTAGTGGAATGCTGCATCCCTGGCACTTAATGATAACATAGCACAAGCTTCACATAAAAGTCCTTACCCAGCCATGTCAAGGTGTCACCTTTGGTCATGTCTACCTTAAATCATCACCTGTTCTTAAGCAGGAAAACTTAAGATTTTTATAGTGGTTTTTTGAATAAATAACACTGAAAGATGAAAAAAAGATGTTTGTATGGATCATGTAAGGAGTCAATAAAAATATAGAATATTTACAGACATGTGTTTACTATATAAATGCATTTAGTAAATAAACTTGACAAGCTTCTTGAAAGAGATCTATTTCAAATCAATTACTATCTCTAAAGAAGCTGAATGATGAAATGACCTAATGTAGGTATGTGGTGTTTCTTAAACATACAGTATTTTCTCTGTTATGTATTGTCTCATGGCAGTATTATGGCTAAGGAGTTTAACAGGGAAATTGATATTTGTAAATTTGGAGATTTGGAGAACTTTGCATAAGGGAGATTACATAGTCACTCATTTACAACTGGGGATGAGTACGGGTCAGAGTCAAACAAGCTGATAAAAAAGCTCCCCCTCCCCCCCAAAAAAACAAACCTCCAACCCCATTAAAATGAAGAACAAACTCAGATTCTAAGAGATGCTTTCCAAGTCTATGAGTTCTGAGAAGGTGATTATTTTGATAGGAGATGTACTGATAGCCACTGAGATAACACAAACCTACTGTGACTTATTTGATGGAAGGAGGATTAAAAGTGATCCCAGTACAGACAGACTCAGTGGTAAGTGAAGAAGTAATTCTTGGTATAAGGTATAAATTGCTGAGCACACCAAAGAGTTCTAAGAAATATTTTGCTATAACCATACAATAGGAAACTTTATCCTTTTTGATTTTGCCATTTTTGACAAACTTATAGGCATTTCCAGGGGAGAACATCTCTTTCAGCAAGCTCTGTTAACAATATTCTGACGGAAATCCCTTTATGGGTTTCAGCAGCATTTAGGAGGAAGACCACTTTTATTAGTAGTATGCTTTACTACTAAATAAAATGCACCTAGCTAGTGAGGACTTCTGAGATACTTAAGATTCCTTAACTGACAGTATGTGTGCTCCAGCTTATGGCGGTGATGAGACTTCTCTTCTACCTCAGAACTGTGTAGCAAATAAAAGAAAGCCTTGCTGGAGTTAGTTGGGGTGGGAGATTTAGATCTGTACCGAGTTGGATTCAGTCAGTGATCGCTAAACCCCCTGTTATTTCATTGGGTGGCCTTTGCTTGTAGGCTAAATTCTGTTTCCTGTGCTCCCCATGAATGTCCCTGCACAAAGCAGGGGTGCTTGCAGTTTGCATTGGGAGGATTCAAATTCCCCCATGCTAAAAACTAAACAGAATAATTCTTGTCTTCAGAGGGTTTGTGCTTTTCCATTCCCTCTGTCCCTTTTATGTTTTCCCTGCCGAAAGAAAATCACTAAATGTGTGAATGTAATGGTTTCAACTTAAAAAAAAGTAATTGGATTCTCACGGAACTCCCCTTCTTTGCTCCACCGTTTCCAAGCGACAGGATACATGGTCATTTCCTGTCTGTTTCTCATCTCCCTTTTTGAGATCCCTGCACTGCACCACTTTTATAGACCCAAACCCACGTGGTTTTGATTTGGCAGAGAATGGCAGAAAGGCTATGGATGCTATGTTTTGGGATTTTGTTTGGTGTTTTTCATCTACATCTCCTGTTGTTACCATATTGAACTTTGTTGTTAACGAAAAAGTACGTTATGTGTTTTATTACGCTGTTAATAAATCTCATGAGGTTTGGGAATCTCATGAGGTTTAATAAGACCAAGTGTAAGGTGCTGCAACTGGGTTGGGGCAACCCCTGGTATCAGGACAAGGGGGAATGGCTTCAAACTGAAAGAGAAAAGGTTTAGACTAGATATTAGGAAAAAATTCTTTACTGTGAGGGTCATGAGGCACTGGAACAAACTGCCCAGAGAAGCTGTGGATCTTTGGAAGTGTTCAAGGCCAGGCTGGATGGAGCTCTGAGCAACCTGGTCTACTGAAAGGTGTCCCTGCCTGTCGCAGGGGGGTTGGAAGTAGATGATCTTTAAGGCCCATTTCAACCCAAACCATTCTATGATTCTATGATCCTTGAGATAAAGCTGCCTTGATGGCACTTCCATCCTCTTCTTATCTGATTCAGATGAAGTAGACTTTCAGGTATTTTTTCATCCAACCTCTTACTGCAAAGCATTAATAAATTTGAGAGAAAATTAAGGCTTGTAGGTCCAAGTCAATTTACATTGAGACCTCTTTTACTGGCAGCATGTAAGAGCTGAATAGTGTCTATAATTATCTATATCAGTTTTAGAGATCCTTTATATTACTGGAGTGCAACAAAGATGACTAATGAGTATTCACCATGGGCTAATTACAACTGAAGACTGAGTAGGAATTTTTATCTCTAAGTTATCTGTCTTTCAGTTGCTCATATCTATGAAATAAATGTTCATCACCCCCACCTCCAGCAAATCCTCTTATATCAGTCCCTACGCTAATTTTTTAGAGATAATTTAGGTAGAGTTCAACCATTTTTATGTTATACAAAACATATAAAGAAGAAGGCTGTTGTCTTCTGGATTACCTGGTAGAACAGTTGACTCTGAAAAGTCCAAATATCCTTTGCTTCATAGTTCTAATTTGGAAAGGAAAACCAAAGAGTAAAGAAAAGTAACCTAGACTTCCAGCTTCAGAACATACTAAACTAATCGATTTTCTGCATGTCTACTAGGCTTTTCTTTCAGCTTTTCCTTCTTCCTTAACCCTTTTCCAGGGAAAGGCTGAAACAAGGAAGCAGCAAGAGGTATTTTTGAACACCAACACCTTTCCTAAAACATCATCTTTCATTAAAAGCTGTTGTGGTTGCAAAACAGTCTTGAAAACATGAACTAAGTGTAACCTGGGCACAGATGTCTGCTTAAGCTTGCACAGAGTCTGAAATAATAGCTCTGAGAGATGTGAGCTTCACCTCAACAGGGTGTTCTGCTGTATGCCTTCTATTTTAAATGTGAACTTTCTCTACTCTTCCTGCTCTTCCAGGCAGGCAAGGTTTGGTCACTGCATGCAGTCAATTTACTCTAGTGACAAAGCATATATTTACTTTGGGAAAGAAACCCTACCTATTTTTTCTCCAATTACGATAAAATAAATTCCAAGGGACCCAATGGTTGTATCTGCCAAGAAAGACCACAGTCCAAGAGTGGCTGGAGTTGCACAGTGGATCAGCTTGACAGGCTACCAGACTACTCTTCTGTTTGTAAAAGTGGCAAGCATCAGCAGCTTAAGAGAAGAGAGAAACAAATTCACAGTAGGCTTATAAAATATTTAGTGTAATTAAGAATACAAATTTAATGAAATCCTGAAACAGGGTATTTTTGTTGGTTTTTCTTTTTGTTGTTGTTGTTGGTGGTGGTTTTTTTCCTCCTTCACTTTCTGGTACATTTCAAATGGAAATTTTCCACAAATAAAATGTCTCAATATTTTGATAACCATCCAATCCAAATTCAATCTTGTTAAAGTATTGGCCATTTCGTGCAGAAAAGACTTTCAAATTCTGTGTGCTTTACAGTAGGTATGGTGGTGAGATGGAGGGTAGATAGACAGACGTACAGACATGACTGTGATCGTGTCCCATGTCCCATGTCCCTCCCCACACGTGCGTTCTCATATAGCCAGATTTATCAGCTGCTGGAGCCCTTTGGGTTCTGTATCATCCCTGGGTGCCAGACGCAGTCAGCCTGCCTCGGGGGCTGCAGCTGGGTAGCTCTGGTGGCTGCAGGAGGGTCCCTGCCTTGCTCTTCCATTGCCCTGCTAGAGCAGGGATGGGCATCAATGCCCTCTCTCCCAGCCCTTTAGTCCAGACTGATCCCACCAGAGAAGTTCAGTTTAACAGTGGGTCAGTTAATGCTGCCTGCTGTGAGGGCCTCTCATGGTATACAAAAATACGCATTTGATGGTTTTATTCCATTTAAACCCCCTGAGCTATATGAAATGCGTGGTTATGTGTTAAGGATGCAAAGCCCCAAACAATTTCATTTACTTCAGTGGGAGCTGCAAATACTGGCTGTTAAAACATAGATGAGAATTACTGCAGAACGAGGACTGGGAAAGTAAGTACTTGAAACCGAAGAAAATCCCCAAGCTAAGGTTTCTGTTGCAACATTCAGTTCTTTCTGTTGTACATCTACACATTTTATTATTAGTTAATCTATATCCTGTGAGGTGTGTAGGATGTGCAAGGAAGCCAAAACGATATTGCTTTGGAAAAGTTAATATTTGTAATTTCCTGACTTTGAATATTTGATTTTTCAGTCCCAGTAATGCACTAATGCTGTTTTATGTGTTTAAAATATAATTGGCTTGGATTTTTTTAATCTTTTCAGCTGTTGATACGATGATTAGTTTCTGGAGGAAGAGTGAAAAGAATGACGTTTTTTCTTTGGCCCAGCACCACAGAATCTATTTTACGCACTTTTTCATTGCAGTGTTACTATGCTGGTGAGGGAAACTTGGTGTAGGTGGGAACTTGGCTGCTCAGTGCCTCTCAGATGAATGAGACTTGGAAGCCTCTCAAGGGCGGTGTTATTTTTATTTCCTTTCCAAACTCGCGGGAAGCACTCGAAGGTATAAAGCTTTTCATGTATGTTTACAGGACGGTGCGTTTGCTCCAGCCGGCCTCCGCTGCAACACCTTCTTGAGCAGCTTAGGACACTGTTTGTTTAGCACGCGACAAAAATAAAGGCTAAACAGATTTAACCGCAGGTTAAATTAATATTTATGACCTTTACTAGGAAAGGCTCCACTTTCCTGCTGGGCATAAAGGGTTGTTACAATGTGTCAGTGGACACACCATCCAAGGAGGTGATGTTGCAGCGGGTGAAGGTGCCCGTGAGGTGACACATGACGGTACCATGGTGCTGCCCTGCCCCACCTGCCAGGCCCCGGGCAGGGGCTGCAGCGCCCCGGGCCCGGCGCACCTGCCGCGGAGGGCACGGGCCGCCCGCCCTCCCCCGCCGGGCTCAGGTGACACCGGCCCCAGCGGCTTCACGGGCCGCCGAGGAGCTTCCTGGTTCCCAGAAGGTGCCGGAGCGGCTGCAACAGGAACTGAGAGACGGGGGAGGAGGCGGTGCCGCCGCTCCGCCGCAGTCGCGGCCCGAGCCGGGGGAGCGGAGCGGAGCAGCCATGGGCCGCCGCCCGCCGCGCTGAGCCGCCCCCGCCGCTGTCCCTTCGCCCCCGCCGGGCGGGGTGCTTGTCCCTGGGGGCGCCGGGGCCGCCGCCGGGGCCCCGCGATGTGACCATGGACAGCAGGTTCAAGTGAGTGCGGTGCGTGCGCGGCCGCGCCGCGGCTGTCGGGCGCGGCGGCCCGAGCCGAGCCGAGCCCCGCGGCGGACGGGCGGCGAGAAGGCCCCGCGGCCGCCCCGGCTCGGCGAGCCCGGCGTGCGGCGGGCGGGGAGGGAGGAGGGGAGGGGGAGCCCACCCGGCGGGAACGTGCGAGGGGCCGGGCGCGCCCGCCGCGGCCGCTGAGTGACAGCGGGAAGGGCGGGCGGGAGGCGGCGGGGCCGGAGCCGGGGCGAGGCGGGACCCGCGGCGCAGGGGGAGCGGCGGCGCCCCCCGACCCGGCCCGGGCAGGGGGGAGGAGGAGGAGGAGGAGGAGGAGGGGGAGGAAGAGGAGGCGGCCGCAGCCCCGCCGGCCGCTCCCCCACCCCGCGCCGCCCCCGGCCCCGCGGCGGCCCCGGCATCGCCCGCCCGCAGCGGTGCGGGGGCCGCGCTCGGCAGCCGCCGGCCTGGCCGGGCCGGGCAGGGCAGGAGCTGGGGCAGCGGCAGCGGCGCCGGTCGGGCCGTGCGCGGGGAGCGGGGCCCGGGCGGCGCTGGGAGCTCGGTGCCGAGGCTGCCGGGCCCAGCACAGCTCCCCTGGGCCGGGCGGCAGCGCCGCCCGCAGTGACCGTGCCCGGGGCTGTGACAGGCGTCTCTTTAGGAGGTCACAGAATCACGGAATAGCTCGGGTTGGAAGGGAGCGCTGGAAATCATACAAGCCAACTCCGTGCCAAGGCAGGGTCACCTGGAGCAGGTGACACAGGAACGCGTCCAGGTGGGTTTGGAATGTCTCCAGACAGGGAGACTCCACGACCTACCTGGGTAGCTGTTCCAGTGCTCTGCCACTCTCAACGTAAGCAAATTCCTCCTCATGTTGAGGTGGAACTTCTTGTGTTTTGGTTTATGGCCATGGTGTTTACAGAGCACCTTTTTGCCATTGTGGTATGGCAGGTGCAGGCGAGGTTTTAGGTGTCCAGCCTGCCCACCGGGAGCGGCCGCCTGCCCTTCCCCAGGTTGGAAAGTGACAGGGTATTTAACTCGGGTTTCGGAAATTGACAAACATGGCCGTGTCAATACATGATGAATAAGCAGGCTGCCAGTGGGGAGCTGTGAAGGAAATGAGAGACGGTCTGACAATTTTCAGATTAGTTTGACACATTTTTGACACTTCTAAGCGTAGTGGGATGTGAAGAGTAAACTTAGAAGCATTTTTCTGCAAAAGCAGTTTCAGAGTAGTAAAGTGAAAGACGGAAGGCAGTGTTACTTCAAAGAGCTTTTTTTTCATGAGCATAATTCAGCTAAGAGTTGAATTAGAAGCACTCATTTGGTGTTTGCAACACTTGGACTGATTCAGATTAAAACTCCAACCTGAGAGTATAAACCCAATGCCTGAACTAGAATAATATCATGGGGAGATGTCATTTCTTTTAAATGCAGGATTTTTGTGGTTCACTTTTCTAGATGGCTCAACAAAGCACAGCCTTATCAGTTTCATTCTGAACCTGCTCACCAGTCAGAGGAACAGTGGACAGAGTTTAATACCAGAGTAAATCTCCAATATACTGGATTTAGGCTGTTGTAACTCAGAGCAGAATTTGATGTCCTACAGACAGGATCAGTAGATACAGGATTTACCCAAATAAATGCTTTAAAATGCAAGGAAAGATTGTGATATGGGCAGGTTATGTCTCCATAACCTGAATTAGACTATAATTACGTATCTCAGTTGATGATGGTGCTGAGGTCAATGAAAGCATGTACTGAATCAATTAATTCAATGACAGCTGAATCAATGACAATGAATGATCAATAAATCAATGACAGCTGAAATTTTCCCCAGCTCAGCCTTTGGATTTCATTCAAAACTTTCTTTAAAGAAATAACAGTGTGTTCATTTGCTCTATGCTTTATTTGAAGCATTCTAGAGACCTGGAACCAAGTCTTGGATTTTTCTATTTGCTTGAATCTCCAGCTGACTTTAGTGGGAGCATTACGCAAGAAGGGAGTTCATGTGTGAGCCTTTTATGTGGTTAAATAGATAATTGATATGGGTGCGGTTATACCGCTTGTTTTTAATATAAATAGCAGTGTGCTTGGTAGGCTGAGGGGGTATAGTAGTAGTGGCATTTAAAACTATTTTAATAAATATTCAGTGTGGGATTAGGTTGAGTGTTAATTGCTATTAGCATATGCAGTTTATTATTATCAGGTGAGTGTTTACTGGGGAGGTAAAAGGGGCGTCGGCCATCACGCAAAGCTGCCCGTGATGGCTGCTGTAGATAGGGAGGCTCTGTCTTCCTGGCCTGCTCAGGGCTGTGACCGTCCCTGGTAACTGCACTAATATTTTTTCACTCAGTGAATTATACCTTTGAAGTCCCAGTTGATGATCAATGTCTTGTGAAAGAGGTAAGCTCAGTGATTCTCAGCCTTGTGGTGGTAATCATAAGCAATTAAAGGATAGTGGCTAAAGTCGTGGAATTAAAGTGGAAGTCAAATGATGGGCTGTTCCTATTAAGTAGAAATAAAATGTACATTTAGAAAAGGCTGTGTGTGACTCTATTAATACATTTCAGATTGATTGATTGATAAGGATTGTAGTAGCTCTTTTTTCTCAACTGTTTAGTGGGGTATGATGGAAGACTTGAAAGCTATTTGATCCATAAGGCAGTCACAGTATCACATAAATAAATCACACAGTTTAGCTTGTTTATCTTCCTTATTCCTTTCTAAAGGCTGTACAGTTAAATGTGACTTTTTGGTTCTTCCTTTGAACTAATCTGGGTTCTAATTTTGTTTTAATGATACTTTAATTTTATTCCATACAAAGAGAGTGGAAAGGATATAACACAGTAGAAACGTGATCTGAAACATGTGTATGATTAATTGGTTGTGTTTGCTTCTTCTAGGGAAAATCCAGAACGTACCTTTGATTTGGTACTGAAAGTAAAATGCCAAGCTTCTGAAAATGAAGGTAATATATTATACCTATGATTTTTATTTATAGAAATGAGTGCTAGAAAAAAATATTTTGCATCCTGATGGAGTGTTAGCTTATATTTTGAGTTGCTGTTGTATTGAGATTGTATTAGAAAGTGAATGGTTATTTTTTTGAAGTCTATTAATCTGTGCTTGTTGTGGGTTTCTACTGTTATATTTTTGTTTTGACTATTGTAAAAGTATTTTTGTTCTGAGAGAAATATTTGTAAAGCTTGAACTTGAATTGTATCTGCTGTACTTTGGAAGTCTTTCAGGGTTGGTTTTGTCTAAAATTTCATTTTAGCAGAACAGTTGACTTCTATCAGTGGAATGTTAATTTTGATCAGTGTGATAGGGAGAAAATAACTTATTTTCTGAACAATAGGAAGAGACTTTCTTTGTAGCTCATGTTTGGCAGCTGCTTTGGCTTGATACACCATACAAACAGCAACGAGGGCTGACTTGAGCTTATATTAGCCGTCAGTTTCATGTCTCTATAAACACGTGGTAAAAGAGATGTAGTAGTCCAAGAGTTGTCTGAGAGAGGCTTTTTTCCTCTTGGGTAAAAAGAAGATGGGATTTGCAGTACTGAAATTAAAGTGACCTCTTCAAAGTCCACTGGGGGAACTCGGTTCATGTTCTCAGCTGAGGTTGTTGGCCTTACAAAAGCCCAGGGAGAGGAGGAGTCTTGTTGGGGTTGTGTTGTAGTCATGTTAGTCTGTGACAGCTGTGTCTTAATGACAATTGTAAAAACTGCATCTTAAAATAGAGTGTATTTCTTATCCTACTGTGCTAATGGATGCTATTTCCGGAGTTCACTACTCTAATGAGAAGGCTGTAGATGTTTATAGCCTCAAACTATTCTTTTTCTTGTTTTTTTTTTTTTTTTTTTTAATTTCAGGCAGCATTTGTTAGTAGTGTCATGGGAGCATGGCTAATATGTTTACAAAAACCATTTTTGTTGAAGCTTCAACAATGTGGAAGCTAAACCTAGTTCTTTATGTCTTTTCCTGACAATCCTAACAGACTTTCTGTACCTGTTGTATTATATATTATCCTGTACTGATAGCTCAGGTTTCTCCCTTTATTTTTCCTCTTCTCTTTGTAAGATTGTTCATTTAGTTGTGAAATGACATCTTGAACCTGGTGCAGTCCTTGGATACCTTCACTTTTTTTGTGACCAGCCAGAATCCCTCAGCCTGCTTTTGTGATTTGCTGTTGATACAGTCACAGTCTGGCAAATCAGATGGGTTTTCCAAACTCTGATCATTGTTGTGGTTTGTATCATGGCACATTTTTGCTTCTGTTCTCCCTTTTGCACTTTTTACCTTAGTGATTTCATACATGGTGTCTGGGAACCCTACTTAGCTACTTGACTTCTGATCTGTTCCTCCTTGCATTGTGCTTTTGGTCTCTCCCTCTGCCCAATATCCCTTCCTGGGGGCCTCTTCACATCTTGGCTTAGGCCCAGCTTCAACCTGCAGATTTTATTCCCTTTCTTCCTTTCCCTCCTGAGATCTAGACTGTTAATCCTTTCAGGTTCTTCATCTTCAAATTAAAAAAATGTGGATTTTTCTCTTCTGTGATCAGAACATGGTTCTAAATCCTTTTAATTCCTTTTATCTCCTATTTGACTTCTGATTTTTGCACTTCTACTGCTATAAGAAACCACTTTTTGTTGCTTGCAGCTCTGTGAATGACCTACACCTGAATTTTGGTTGTAGGCACTTCCCCTGCCTCCCTCTGTAGGTATTTTTGCTGTTTATCAGTTGTCTGTGGAGAGCAGCATCTTTAAGAAGTCTGTGTATTTCCTTGCACTGTGACCTGAGTCAGTGTGGAGACTGTATCTGGGACTATATTGTGGTTGCGTCCTCTGCTACCCCACTTCTTGTCACCATCCCTTCTGTGCCGGGTGGGCTCAGTTGCTGTTGGTCCATGAGGTGGCCAAAGATAGGAAGGAGGTCTGATAGCTGTAGTGTTGGAGTCTGGAGTGTGTGACAGGCAAGGGGTTTAGATATCTTTCAGCTGGCCTGGAGCTTGTGTTGATTCTTGCATGTGTTCATAGATCGGCACAAAAGTATAGTACCCTTTTACCAATCAGTGCTGGCTGAATATTCCGGTTACCATCCTGTTGTACTTGGTGACCTGTATGGGATTTGTTTTAATGTCTTTCATATAATATCTAATTCAGATAACAAACTCACTCCAGTGAGGGCTTGACATCATATTTACATATGGTATTATGAGCACAGTGATGTATCAAATTAATATATCTGAATGTTAAAGTTATTTAAAGGAAATTCACAAGGGACAAAAGTGTATTGTTTCACTGCCACTTTAGAAATGGAGCACAAGGCTTGTCATGCTAAACAGGGAGCTTTCAAGGTTGGTTTATTATAAGGCCTAACAAATTTGACAGTTACCCTGTATTGTAGGTCTTGCCTTTAAATAGATTTTCATGCTAGGATAATCTTTTGAATATATCATACTTGAAAACATGATCCATTCACCTGTTTCTTTGCTCATGCCTCTTTCTTTCTTATAAAAGAGATTTGTGTTTAAATAGGGGCTTTTTCCCTCGCATCCCATCTGCTCCTTGTACTTGATCCTGAAGCTATGTCAGGGCTGAATTTGTGACATCACTGTCACCAGTGTTGCTGTGGAAATATCACAGCCACAAAATTATGATCTCCCTGCATGAGTGAGCAGCAGGAGAAGCTGACTTAGAAGAGAGGAAGACCTTAATGTGACCTGTGTATTTTAAGCTTTTTCTTCTCAAACTTTGCCTTAGTGTGCATTCTCCTGCATTTTAATTTCCCTGTCCCAGTGTATAACTGCTCTAACAAATAACATTTGAGGTAGCCCTGCTGCATGTGTAACTCTTCATAGGATATTTTTATGAGGATGCTGTGTGCCTGCAATAATGTGACATGACAAAAAATTTTGCTGTTAAAATTGCTATGCTTTGGAAAAGTATTTTTAGATAACTTCCTAATTACAACATAGCACCCAAGGAATATTGTTTTTTCAGATATGACAGTGTTGTATTATTCTTCCACCTACATACATACATACATGAAACACAACAGAGTTTATATGTACTATGAAATTTGTTCTTAAATCATTTCACTAATTTTCAACATAAGTATTTACATTGAGTAGAAAACAAAGAGGTAGGTTAATATGAATTTATCACGTCATGTATAGTAGGTAGCTCCTGAATTGGTTACAGGCTCAGCTGTGCTAACATGTATTTATTTATAGCTAGATCAAAATTTTGTTTCCCATTGGATACTTTTTTGTGTGTGTGTGTGCGTTATTTAAGGGTAGCTTGCATGCTTAAATATTAATTTATTAATACTGAATAGGTCATCCTTTGGACTACTGTCTCCTTTCTCTCTGTTCTAAAGTACAGGAGTGCACAGTAGCATTGCTAGAATAGTGATCTTCCAACCCTTTCCTTATTTTTGGGGCAGGAGAGAAAAAGGGGTATTCTCTACTTAAATGTTCTTATAACTCCTCCAACAGTTTAGAACATATTGCTTACTGTATTTTCAGAGTAACTATCCAAAGAGGAGAGAAAAACCTTAAGACCAAAATCAGATTGTTACCATGTTATAACTTCCAGTCCTTTGCAGGGGTAAAGATTGTAAACATCAATTTATATGTGTTGAAACGTAGTAACTAGTTGATGTGACAACTTTTCCTTATGAAAATTCATGACCTGATTCTTGCAAAACTTTGAGATGAAATAACTGCTGTTCACTTGAGTTTGCTAAGTGAAAGCTATTCTAACAGCCCGGTATTTGTTAATTGTGAATTTGGCTTGCAGTGTGAGTAGCACCTTACAGCAAAAAGTTTTACATTGCCCTCCAGGCAGTTGCAGATTTTTGTAATTCTTTTCTGTGTTACTCCTTAATGAACAAGCAAACAAAAGAAATAGTAAAAATGTGTGCTTGATATAACATCAGCAGTAGACCTTCAGTATTAAATTTTCACTTGCAGGCTCAGAGGACAACTTGATAACAGACATTATCAAAACTGTTGTGTTATTTTAAGGACAAGAATTACTCTTTAGCTTTAGAGTGAAAAGATGCAAGTTTTTTGCACTTTGGGCTGAATCACCCTTCCTGGGTATCAGGAGTAACGCAGTGGTACTGTTGGTCCTGAATGCATGGCCTTACATAAGGCTATTGCATCAGAACTGCTCAACAGCTGCACCTACAGCAACTTTACTCTTCTCCTGGCACTCTTTTGAAAATTATACTGTGGCTGGCACTGTAAGATATGCTGGAGCCTAGGAAGTGTCTGAACAAAGCAGTCTGCAGCTTCTTTTTTTCTTTTCTTTTTCTCTATTCGTATCCTTCTCTCATGGAAAGTAAATGGAATTTCTGGGAAGTTTTCCACAGGACATGTCCAAACTAAGAGTACCATTATAATCTTTGCGAGGAGTGTATGTTTATCTGTGTGTCTATGCTTATGCAAGCATATACAGTTTGTGCATACACACATATAAGTCAGAACATTGGATTTTGGTTAAATGTGCAAAGATGAAGTTGGTAATTTAACCAAGTCTATAAACTTTGTATCCTATATATTGATTCTGTTAAAACTGGGTTGCAGAGGCCAGATGCAAAAGGCAATGCAAATATAGCAGCAAACAGTAGTTGCAGTGTGCAACAGCTTCTGTGAGCATGAAGTCTTCAGCATTTCTGTCCACAGTTTCCCAAGAAGATGATGACTCAGATTGGTTTCAATGTGTGTGGTGAAGCGAGTGCTGTTTGCTACACCCTCATTTTCTTTGATTGTAGCACATACAAAAAGCAACAAAAAGGCTCCATGGAGTGTGCAGGTAGATCCAGAAAAGTCAACCACTGAATATTGTGGTTTGGGTCCACGACTGCTGTAGTCCTGACTGTTGAAGTTTTACTTGAAAACCCCTTTAAAGTAGCAGTTCATTTTCTGTTCAATCTAAGATAATTATTGGAACAGCCCTTGAAATTTGATTGCTTTGTCTCTATTTCCTCTTTAAATGCTAGGAAGCCTTCTATAGCTCTAGGGCTAGATAATGTGATTTTCAGAGAAGGTGTTAAGTAGATTGTGTTGAATTGCTTGAGTAACTCCTGTAGTTTATCTTGCCTCTGCCAGAATAATAAATCTTAGTGATGTGTGATCTCTTAATTATTTTTCTAAAGAGTCTTATTTTCATTAAATTTTCAAGGAAGAGCCATGAAAACCAGTTTAATTGTGTATTGATGGAGTTTAAAACTATATCAGTTAAGTCCAAGAATTAGTATAGAAATGCAAAATTCTTTGTATAAGGTTTGATTGTGGTCTATAAGATAGTAATAACATCTGTAGTTCCTGGAAGGTCTAAATTCTGAAAAAAAAAAAGTTTAGCACAGTTGGTAGTTTTGTCCAAGGGTAACATGTCTAGCTTTGGTAAGATTTTGATTAAGAATCTTCCAAAGCTGCTCTCAGGATTGTGGACAGAGCAAGCACTGGTTTTTCTTATTTTGTTTTTTCTTCACTATAGAGAGTTGTTTGTTAACCACACACTCTGAGCTGGTGGGTGTAACGTGCTGATCAAGACAACTTCTTTCCTCTGCTGTACATATTTTTTTTTTTTTAGAGCATCATTTGAACCTGATGAAAAAGATAATTCTATCAGTGTAATACATGAAGAAGTTGGCATGTTTTTTTTTTAACTTTTGATGTAGTCTTTATATGCTGCCAACCTTTTTCACTGTTGGTTTTACCTGGAAAGATACTAAATAAGTACTGGCCCCCAGAAAATTAGGTTTCTCTAATTTTTTTAATGACTCTATATTTTTAAGGTAACTGTGTATAAAAAATTAAACCTTCTACTCTTCTAAAGTTTCATTAAACTTAACATCCCCCTGTGCCCCAGCTCATGAACTTGTATGTTGTTATTTAAGTTACTGCTACTTCCCTGTAATAGTTTCTTGCTTTTCCTGTTGAAGTTTCCAAATGGTGGTACCTAAAAAGCTTGGAAAAGGACATTTAATCTAGCCTGGTTTCTCTGTAGGGTTGATTGATTAGGAGAATAATATTTCACAGTCTTTTGTTGAGGATTGTGTAAAAGTTTTGAAGGCAAAAGTAGGAAGTGTATGAAAAGCAGGTAGTGCACCACTTTTGACAAAAATGAGGAATATAAGCCAGAGTTTGGCTGAAGGTCTCTCATGTACGAGCACCAAGCATACCTGTAAGCCCTTCACAAATTACAATCTTTAAACCCTCCAGTTGTATCTAAATGAGTCTTTTCATTATATTCAAATCTCTTGCATTTAATTGGAAAGTCCCTTAGGGTATGAAAAAATGTCTTCTGTGTGTTTGCACTGTTGCTAGCAAAGAGTGGGTGTTGAAGAGTTACAAACTACAAAACCAATTAAGACAACAGTGATTTTGCACCTAAGATAAAGATTGGCATTTTGATGCCTTTTACCTTTTCCTTTCGTTCATTAGAGACTGAGAAGTGGAGTGTAGGCTCTCCAGCTTTCAGCTTCTCCACAGATGCAAAACTGTGGAGGAAAACATTGCTGCTTTTCAGTGTCTGGTTTCCTACAGATCTTTTTTTTTTTTTTTCCACCAACCTACAGAGATTCTTGGATGTGTGTGTAATTTGGAGGTGGGTGCAGATATGTGTGTGTAGGAGGGGAAGGGGCGAGAGCTGCTGAAGAAATAGGTCAAGGAAGCCCTTTCTCCTATCTCCCCTGCATTCTTTACCAGGGAGAAGAGACCTTGGTGGGGAGGGATGACCCTACTCCCCAGCAGCCAGAGGACAGTCCTGGGAGGAGTGGCAGGCTCTGCTGTACTCCAGAGATTCCAGCCGTAGTAATGTGGGGGCAGGTGCTGTGGTATCAGTGCTGCTAGAGATGAGTTATTCCCCTGCAGACACTTGCCTGTGTCATTTTTTCATGTAATGCCATACGCCACTTTCAGCAGCGTGATCTGGTTTTGGGCAGTGAAATTAAAAGGGAATTAAGCAGTACAAATATTAACTTGCTATAAAAAGAGTTTTGCGTAAAATTGAGCAGAATTAACGTACTAGTATTAATAACTAAATAAAAGCTGAAACCAGCAACCTGTATTGTGTAGTGTAGTTAATCAGTATGAAAGTTGACGTTCCTGTGCTTTTTTCAGATTTAATTTTAGTTTCGTTTTTGTACTTAACTATTTGAGATGACTGCCTGGGGGATAGTTTGTGGGTTTTAAATTGCTTGCATTCAGAAGTGTTAAGAGTTTGCATATTTTCCTAAGCTAATGTCAGCATGCTTTGGCCCTCCCACACACTGAACAGCCTATCGTACACAGAGGTTTATCATTTTTTAATGGGGTATGTTATGCTGCTCACTGTCTTCATATATAGTTTAAAGGCTTTTTTTTTGATGTATGGAGGATTTAAAATCTGCTGAAAAAACTTTGAAAACTGGTTAAACTTCTAAGCCTTAAAATGCTTGTTTGCAAAGCCATAAGACACTTCTCTCTCTACCACTAACTTGAAGAGGCTGAAGTGTAGGGTTTCCTGTCTGGTTCACAGAAATAGTCTTTAATTCTTTTTCCTTTGCCACTGATGATGTTATCTGGGGAATGGCAGAGACATGTAGATGCGCATGCTCATCATCTAACTGTTGAAATAGATACTTCTGTTTTGAAATAAAATAAAACATGATCTGGGCTACAAAGGGAAGCGTTACATAAGTGTTCGCAAAGGGCTTAAAACCCCCTGAAGCCAAGTGAATTGTTACTTTTATTACTTAAAATAATTTTGTGTAGTAAGAGCAATTTGATTGTAGCACTGTTTTGCAACTAGTCTGTTAAGAATCTGTATTTCTCATGGCAGGCTGACATGTGATAACTCCATGATATTTACAGGTACATACTTAGGATGGAAAGTTCTATGTGACTGACAGATGAAGTATTAAAATGCTGAAAACATTAACTTCTATTCATCTTTAGGATTTTTCCATGTATCTTGGAGAACTGAGGTTTTATGTTTAGAACTGAGCAATTTGTGTGGAGAAAGACTTCTTATATTTTGTGAATCTGGTTTAGAAGAAAGGATTAAAACTTAACACTGAACTTTATATGGAAAAAAGAAGAGAAAAAGCAGAAGTAAAGAAAAAAGGCCTCAACAAGATTTTGGGTGTGGTATCTGCACTTCCTGAGATGGGAAAGCCAAGGCAGCAGTTTACAGTCGTACTGTTTTCCTTTGCAAAATTCTCAATCCTTGTTTGGAAGGTACTGTCCAAGTATTAAATCCTTAATTAGAAACAAGGCTTGAACAACGCCCTTAGATTATGTTTCCTGGATCTGGTTTCTTTACACATTTGAGTGGGTATTCAGATGTAGATTAAAACCTACCTAAAATTAAAAACTTGTGTCTGAAAAGAGCATAATGGTTAGTATTTCTGTGTTTTTTCTGGAACATATTTTGCGAAGTTTTTAGTTAATGGCAAGTTTGATTATCATAGAGGCATAATTGCCATAACCAAGGTATTTTGCTATAAATGGCTTACCATTGCATTTTTCCTTACACTCAGAATAATAAAGAGCAACACAAATACTTCCTATTCATCTGACTTTAGAGGGAGTTTTATTTGTTGTGCCACTTGAACCTGTATTAAAATGCATACAAATGTTGTAAAGCTGTGGTGTCATTGTATAGATGGAGTCAAGTGTTTGCTTTTGGGAGGAGGCAGTTCTTTTGCTCTGTTACAGGAGAAGCTCAATGCAAAAATCTGGTGTCTTAGTATTTAAATGCTGGCTGCCAAATGTTGAATTGATTGTGTTGAGATAGTTGCACTTGACACAGAGAAGCCATACTGATAGTGATTATAAGGCACGGCATCATTTCCCTCCGAAGTTACAAAGAAAACATTAACATTTTAAGGCAGGTGTTTCCAGGAATGGAGTTATTACAGAATGACGATAATTTTTATATCCTCAGGTTAAGATGCAGTATTAAAAAAAAAAAAATGTAAAAGACTGTTTTGTGCTAGAGTGAATGTGTCTGTGTTCTGTTTAAATGCAAAATGAGAAAATGTAGCAACATAGACATAAAAGACAAGGACTGTGTGACGTTTGTAAACTTACCTGGAGGTCTGTCACGAGCTTGAAATAATGGAGTGAAATCACTGTGCCTTTAGAGTGACAAGAGGGAAACAGTTATTGCAACTTACTCTTGCTAGCAAGAGCTGATCATTTATGCACCCTCTTCCTAACTTTTGGAGGTCTTTTAACTCCTAAGTTGTGTATGTTTGCTGTTTGTGTTTCACTTCAAATAGCTGGCACTGCTAAAAGCATGTGAGGTAAGCATCCTTCCCAGGCTTGCTCCACGGGCACGCTCACCATTCAGCTGGTGGGGCTGCCTCTGGAGCTGACAGGAAAAGTTTCTTATGCAGGACACATAAGGAGGAACCAATAGGATTTTCATGCTATGCAATGTAGTATGGCTGTTGTTTCATCTCTGAGTGTTAATTTCAAGGTTTTTTTATTTGTTAAAATAAATGTATTGCCAGCTGAGGAAACTGGAGACAAGTAGGTATGGCCTTACTCTGTCCTGCTGTCTGCTTGATGGCTTTGTGTTGGAATTGTTTTTGGGTTATATTAAACTCTTATCTTATTTTTGAGGAAATGGTTCAACAACTTTGCTGGTGCCTTTAAATTTTCTGTTCACATGACAGAATTTAGCTCTTAAGAAAAAACCCAAATACTGGAAGTTAAATCCCTGTCACCCATGGTCACTTTCAGGTGTTGCAGATTTGGAGATAAAGTTTTCATTTTTTTATAAATAAAATTCTGTCTAAAGACCACAATTATGCCAGATTGGTATCCTGCAGTAACTCATAGAACTGAAAATAGTTAATGACATTGTGACGACATAGAAAATTCTGATAGACTTTATGTCCAGCAAACACTTTTGCTGGTGTTCATACTCTAGGTAAATCTTCCCTGCTAAGAATACTCCCAGATTAAAAAGAACTTTAGTTTTTTAGTGGCAGATGAATTTCCTGCCTCTTTAGCTGAAGCTAATGAACTTTTGCTGTTGCCTCAGAGGTGGCTGTCAGTGATTCTGTGCCAGGACAAGTAAAGCTTTCTGGCACCAAAACTGAGTTAGGTGAGGTTCTGAGAATTCAGTTGCAGTTTCAATCAGGCACTTTTAATTGGTGCATCTGAGTAAACCCATTTTAGTTTCTGGGAATGGGCATGTCCTATGCAATGTAGGTATGTGTTGGCATCTGCATCCACTTGGGGTTGGAGCCCTCTAGCATCTTGCAAGTTCTAGTCTAAAAATGCTTATAAAAGTGTCAGCCAGGGGGGGGAAAAAAGTCAGAACTAGCATATATAATTAGTAAGTAAGCAATTTATAGGGAATTTTCTTTCTTAGTCTTGATATAAAATGCTGTATTTTACAAAAAATGATTTGAAATATGTTCTTTTGCATTCTAGTTGTGACAAAAAAAAAAAGCTTGAGATGACTGCCTTTCAAGTGCCTGACTGAAAACATTTTTCATTGTCTATAAAAACCATAATATATTAAAGCCTGCCTTAAATTCTCTGGTAGCTAGTGATGGTGACTCTCTTCTTTTTAAATAAACAACTTTGTGTGACGTTACTGGACACTGACAGATACAGCAAACTGTCATTGAGAATACTTGTCAGGTCTTGCAATCCTTGGAGGGAATTTGCATTGTGTTTTCAACAGTGAACAAAGCAGAATCCTCTGAGCTCCTGCTATTGGGGAAAATCATGAAGGACAGAGTAAACCAGATCAAACAATAATAAAAATAAATTAAACTAAAAGTGAAATAGGATGAAGTTTGGAAATAAAAAGGTAGTGAGTTGTGTTGGCTGTGGTCAGCAGAGCTCTTGAAGCCAGTAAATCCATGAGGATGGGGAAATTCCTGAGCACTTGCTAAGTGCTGGGGAACATGAACTTGGTCTGCTCATATGTGGTCTGCTTCATGTATTTTAAAGAAATGAGAAAGATCTGAAACTGCAACGTGCTTTAAGCTCTAAGAAGAGAAAAAATTACTTTGCTTTTAGCCCTAAATTACTTCAATCTGTAGGTTTCCCTGGCTCTCCTAAAGTAGGACTAAATGTCTCTCAGCTCTGAAACACTGCTTTTCTCTGCATTTCCCAGAAAACTTGTGGATAGCAGCATTTGCTCTCACAGAACCCATCTGTGTGGCTTCTCCTAACTATCTTGGTTGGTGAGACTTTCTATGGTTGCTTGAGTCTCGTGAACTGGAAAATACTCCGTGTGGTAATCTGTGTGAAAATGACAATACTTGTTATAAGATGTTCTCTGCAAAAGGAGCACCCAGTAGAAATTTTAGCTTTCTGGTGAACAGTGGCTATGCTTCATACACTGTCCAACTTTAAAAATATTCAATAACCTATCTAAAGGAGTCAGAAGTATTGAGGATAAAAATTTGACTGTGTATGCAGTAACTTTAATAAGTAGTGGTCTAGGATTGCAGAGTGATCCATACATTCACCAGTTAACATCATCATGAATGACTTTAATAAAAATCATGAATTAATGAAATCAGTTGCAGTTGCAGAGGCTTCATTATAGTTGTATTGTAATATGGATTTAAAGCTATTTATGTAAAGTAAATGTATACCCTTAGTATATGCAGTTCTGGATTTGTGCTGAGAACATGACTGGGCTGTGTATGGAGCCAAATCAGAATTGCTCACATTGTGTCTTACAAACAAAATGGGAGTTTATAATCTGATAAAAGAGCATTGTTCATTTTGTGTCTCATCATGTACGCTCCTTCTTTTATCCTAATATAACAGGGAAACTTGATTCTGACATATGCTACTGGAGTACTTCTGCTACTGGAGTTCTGCCTCTGTGTATTTTAACACTAGAAATTATTCATCTAAGCGTGACCAGTATGTTTTAATTGTCAGCCCATCTTGAAATATTCATCTTTCAGTGAGCAAGACAAAAAGTCTTGCTAGGACAGAAAGTGCCAGAACAGCATAAACAATAGTTGCAAACAAAGTGATGTTTCAAAGCGTTCTGTATGCAAGGAGATCAAAGTGGGTTTGGTGTTTTCTTTCTTTGTTTTGTTTTGGTTTTAGTTGGTGTTGCTTTGGATATGTAGAACAGTATATATTACTTACCATAGTAGCTAATATAGTAGCTGTGTGCTTGTGGGTCAAACACAATGCAAAGCATGAAACAGATACAAATTGCCTAATCTGAGACAAATGTTGAAACAGTTAATTGTTACAGGAAGTGCTTTTCTATTCTTTGATGTTCCAGAACCCCAATTTTTTCTTTTTAAGTCTCAGCAGTATATATTCAATTATTCTATTTAATAGGAATATTAGATATGTAAACCAAAAAGTAATGATAGTGTGCGGCAATACTGATCGATTACAAGAAAATATTATGTTTTAGTAACCAAAGAAACCACATTTGAAATATAAATCAGTAGTTCTAAAGTTTAAGTACTGCACCATGTTCATATGTGGTTCATCAACATTTCTGTAGGTGTTTGTTTACAGGGTATCAACTAGATGTACTGGAATAATGTGAGTATTGCAAATATGCAGGGTGAGGCAGATCTGGGAGATCTACTTTGTACACCAATGGCTGAGAGAGATGAATTTGAAATCGGTGTTTTCAACTTCATTAGGTTATTTTTAAGAAAATGTTTACTATAGAGTGGCATTGAAAAATGGTGTTTTGTTGAGATATGCTAATTGACTTCTCTAATCTGAAATTCTTAGACATTCTAATATGATTTTTAATTGTCTTCAAATAAAATATGTGAGCAAGTGAAACAAGAATTCTCTTTCATGTGTAGCCGTGTTAGAAGTTACGGGCATTGATAGAATGCACAGATGGGTGGATAAAATCTGCTTTATGTACAATGAACTGCAAATCCTCCCCTCTAGAAATACCTATGCCCAGAAAACTGATCACATACCCGAAAGATAAACTGGTACAAAACGCAGTGTCATACAGGATACCAACCAAGTCTGGTTTTGAATGGTGATAAGGCAACAAAGAAAAGCATTTTATAAACAATAGATGAAATATCTTCCTAACTTGTGGCTGGGTAGCTCAGTAGTTATTAACAGGATACAAAAATCTTTCAGCTTTGGAATATGTTTACAGAGCTAACTCTGGCATTTTTTCTTTTTTCTTTTGAATGTCCTGTTATTGTCTGTGCTTCCTCCTTTACATGTGTGAGGTTTATGTTTTCATTTAATTTAGCAGCACTAAGGGACAAGGATGAAGAAACTCCCACATTGTAAGGGCCAGACATAATCCTTAAACCCTGTTGGATTTTGCTAATGTTGAGCTTCAGCCAGACTGGGGGAAAAAATGGTTCCAAGAAGGTATAACACTTACTCTGCATTAGTAGGAAGTGTAAGCACCAGTCACCCTTGAAGGGAAGTGACAAAAGCCTGGATCGTGTGGCTGAAAGCCTGAATGCTGCATTGCTGTGGGCCACATCAATGAGCTTTACTGCTAATAGGTGTCCATTAGGCAAGTTCTGCAAAAAAAGCAGGTCTTTGAATAGTGTTTTCCAGGAAATAGATGCTTCAAGCTCGAAATGAATGACTAATGCTGAGCACGGTGTGTTTCTTGGTAATAGCTGTTCTGGTGGTAATGGTAAGTGTTGCTGTCCTCTCTTCTGCAACCTGTCTTTCCACAGGCAGCTAGGAGAAAGCAAAAGCTCTCTCAGTTACTGCGTGGCTGCCCAGAAACTGTGTTGGTGTAACTGAAGTAAAAGTGAGGGGATGAGCTCCCCTGAAACTGCCACAAAGAAGATGGTACCTACGTGGTGGTTCTCAGTGCTGGAAATCGAGATATAATTGCATTATAGAGAAATTACATAACTTTCCTAAGTGGTAGCTTTTCTTGTGCTTGAAATAAATATTCTTTTGAAAAATAATTTTTATAATATTAGAAAATGACCTTCGTTTGATTGTTTATTGGTGACTAAACCTTAATCAGTAATGTATTTGGCTGTAGTTAAGGCATCTTGATGAACTCCCCTTCAAGTAGGAGCCAGTGGGGATGAAGTGTATGGTTAAGCAACACTTTCACCTCAAATAATCTGAATTTGGTGGGTAAGACAGTGGAGGAGATTTGCTGTATAACCTGGTAAATATATTTAAACTATAGAAAACCTTAAAAAAAAAAAAAAGAAAAAATAAAAAAAGTCTCTTTATAAGCTATTTTATTATGAAATATGAGGGGACTGTGATTGTGTCCTCAGGGAAGTGCTGTAATATCTGCTCTCGAAAAGATTAAACAAGAGTATGTGTTCTTCTTACCTTTGCACCTCAGCAGCACTTCAGCTGCAAATCTGTGTGAAAGTTAAAACTTCCTGCTGACCTGTAACTTCAAAAAGAAAATTGTTTTAGGCTTTATTCAAAAAGGAAGTTTACCAAAAATTTCACTAAAACATTGCAAGTGTTTCTTGATGCAACAGCACATTTGCAAGATGTTATTTCAAGACACTCCTAATCCATGAAAATCAATAAAATAATAGTTTAAGAACTACATGCCATTTTGCCCAGGGCTCATCAAACATATCCTTGGTTACTGCCTTGTCACCGTTCAGGGAATAGCTCTTGTGACAATGGTACCCACTCTGCTTCCTGTATTTACTGGCAGGGGCTTGGATGCCTTGGGAGGGAGAGGTGTGATTTGTCACCTGTTTTTTGATGTCCTTCACAGCAGGAGATCCTGAAAGGACTCCTGACACCTCCTAAGTGCCAGTGTTGCTTTGCTTCTCTAAACTCATCCTGGGTGAGAAAGCAGGCCAAGCAAAGGTAGTGTGTGTCTGTGCCTGTTACTGGGCTCCCTGTGGCATGTGGAGAGCAGCTAGGAAACATGGAAAGAAAATCCCATGACCAATGACTGACTTCAGGGAGGGAGCAGATTAGGATTGTGCTTCTGTGTTTTATCACTCTTCATGTCTTTGTTTTTAGAGGGGAGAATCTTGCTGAACTCCGTTCTCAGAGTTCAAGGTACCGCACAGATGTGTTACGTTTAAGATAAGAGAGTTCATTTGATTTCTTTCTTTTTGCTCAATAAAAGCAATATGCAGAGAGTAGTGAAGTAAAGTAGACTATGAGTCTGCTTCAGTTCAGGCTGGAAATTTTGCCACATTCCTAAGGAGTTTTTAGCGTTCCAGGGCATCTGATTTTTGCTTCTGTTAATAGCAGATCAGTATTGCTTTCTATGGAAAACAGATTTGAAAATACATCAATATTTTAAAGAACTGTAAAAATGGATGTATCTGCTATGCTTCCTTTATATTGCCAAGGCCTTTCTTTATACTTAGCAAAGAAATAAGAAACAGTAAAGTTCATGTTTGTTTTTTTGTTTGTTTTGTTTTTTAAAAACTGCTGTAGAGTTTCATTCCAAAAGCAAAACAAATAAGTGGCGTATTCACTTAGCATTTATTAGAACCTTTTTTTGGGGAAAAATGAACACTTTGTAGTCAGAATTCTCTTAAGTAGTTTTCAAGTGTTGCTGGAGGATTATAATCAGTAACCTTTTTCTTAAACTTAGCTTCAGGGCTTTGTGGTACTTGAAATGACTCATGCACTGTACTGTGGCTTAAAAACTTTTGTATGTGTAGAACTATAACTCCCCTCTTTTGAAGGAGTTTTAATAGCTGAATAATTGAGATTAATATGACTGAAGATGGTAGACAAGTAATTCTTGGTGTATCTGTTGGTGCTAAGAGGGGAGTTAGATGTACATTTGTGTGTAGTTTATTTTTTTTCACGTGCTGCTTCTAGAATGGTTCATATTGCATAATTGTGAGATGTTCATTTGGTTACATCCTTAAAAGCCAAGAATGAGAAACAATTTAAATAATTTTGTCTCCAAGTGTAAGAAAGAACAAGATGGTAAACAATAGCATATAGATGATGATGAGGACAAAGGTCAACCAAGTCATCTATGCAGGGTGATTCTTAAATGTGTTTGGTGTGTTTGGTTTGTAACTGTCTATAAAAGCAATTTCTCTTGGCACATCAGAGATGAGATTTCAGTATCTTGCTGAGTAGCTTAATGGAGTATCCCCTTATCAAAGTGCATTTAGTTCCTTGTTTTGCTGTCGTCTTGTTTTTTGGGTTTAATTTTGCGTGCAAGTGTATGTGGGAGGAAGTTGTGACTGAGGCCTTTTGTTGAGGAGATGATCTGTAATTTGAAGAACAGCAGAAATGTATTCTTAAATTAGACTTCTGTGTTTAAAAATTCATCTTACAGAAGTTCTGTACAAAAGAAAGATGTTGCTTCTCATCATGAGGACAGGTAAAAATTCTGGGATTTTACTTGTTGCAGATGAGTTACCTGTGCATTTCTTTATGTTTAATGCATAAATGATCTCCATATGAAGGCACATGTCCTCTTTCACGTAACTGGTAAAATGTTGGCTAATAAAACCAGCCACGACACGTGTTGCAATTCAGTGCTTTGGTGATACTGGCCAGCATGGCAGAAGCTGACTGAAGTATTCAGAAAATGTCTCCTGAGATCTGCTAAACTCTTCTTTCCAGATCTGACAGCTTAAAATAGGTCTGATGTTGCTGCAGGGAGCTCAGTGTGCAGTCTGTGAAAATAAGGCTGCTTGTGTGGAATAAAACACCTGAACCCCCAGTCTAAAATACAGATCTTTTCCTGCATTTCTTTCCTGCTTGGATCCGAAACTAAACTATTACCCATTTCTAGTGGTCTCCAAAAGCAACAGGCCTCCCTTTTGTGTGTGTGAAAACTGCTCTATCCTTCCTCATTGTGGGTTGAAAGGGGATTGGCCTGGCTAGGGGAAGGTTTGGAGGGCTGCCTTGGAGGCACCTGCTCCCTGCAGTTGTGTCCTAATGAGACTCTATTCTTGTATTTATAACTGAAAGAAAAATGGAAAATGTGTCAAAATTCAGATTCTAGCCTTCTAGACAGAGAAGAAAAACCGTGAGGAGGTTTTACAGGAATTCATTCCTCTGCCTCTTTGCGGTAGCTGGTGGTGGTAGGCACCAGCACAGTGTGCTGTGTGTCACTGCTGCCCAAAAACTGCCTTGCTGGATGTCAACATCCTTTCTCTAGCATGGGTACCCACGTTTTGCTTGGATTTGGAAGCTGGTGAAAACTGACATTTTTTTCTCATAGTGAAACATGGGCCCATGGTGTTCAAACACACTTGGTTTTGAGCTCCCTTTATACCCTTGGCCTCTGCAGCGGCCTGGAGAGATCCTGTCCGTGGCTGTGGTACAGAGTTTGTGAGCAGAGTTTCCTTCTCTTTGTTTTAAACATGCTACTGTTGATTCATGTGGATTATAGGTTTTTTATTACAAGAAATAGGGATTATTTATTTCCTTTTCACCTTCACTTGTGCCACAGGTGATCTTTTATTCCCCCTGCCGTCCAGCTGCATCTCTCACCTGAACGTGTAATTTGTTGAACCTGCCCATGACTAGGTGCTTTTCCTTGATATATTCTTTTATATTCTTCTCTCAGTCTTTTTTGGTTTTTGAGGAGAGGGTGGTCCAACGTGTTGTTGTGTTATGAATTTCTGTAGAAGCTACAGGGAGAATATCCAAGTGCTCTGATTTTTAAGTCTCCTGTGTTATTTTTGTTTCTTCTCAGTAACCTTTGGTAGAACTAAAAATTATAATGAATCATAAGAAAATAAATCAATTTCTATTATCATGCTCTTGAGTTAATGCTCTGTATTTGTTCCTTCTCAGACATTTTGTCTATCTGAAATCAGTTTTTATATATTCTCTCAGACAGGCCTACATCTGTGTGAAAACGTGCATCTTGTTGAATTGTTCTCAGTCAATAAGTAAGCAAGTTCTTTGGTACCATAAACAGGATTATAGTATTAGATCCTCTGTTGTTTTCCTTCTGTGGCAACTGCATTGTTTTGGGGTGCTGGCTTAGGTTGCTGTGTAGCGCTGCTCAGCTTCAGAACGTGCTGTCTCACACCGACAAGGCCTTTTCTGTGGAGAGGGTGGATTGCAGTGGACACGGAGCAGAAGTGTATCTGATCAGTGGTGTAAAAAGCAATCATTTTCCTTTCCAATTTAAGTACGGTAAATGCCATTATTACTATTTTTTTGTATCACTTCTGTAGAGTAGTGATAACTTGATGGGGTTTAGATATGATAACTCCAAATAAAAAGTAGTTCAGTAAAAGCCTGAGGGTGTTTGTGCTCCTGTGGCAGTGCAGCAGGTGTTGCAGCCAGTGACTCCAGTGTGAGTACATCTATCACTCCTTGGGAAGCAGTCCAGGCAGTCTTGGGAAAGATCACAGAGCCTAAAACATCAGAGGTTGACTTAAGTACTTTCATAGCTAAAGAGATTAATACCCAGCAGTCTCTAGGTTTGGCAACTATCCTGTGTGGGCTTTTTTTTTTTTTCCAAAGGGCATTACAATGAACATTTAAAATACTTCCGAACCATGACTGTTCTGTTCTGTGTGGCAGAGGGAGACAGTGGCATGTGCCTGATGTCTGATATTCCATGAAGACAGAGGTTATCTCCTGATTTCTGTCTCCTTTGCAAATGCAACCTGTTGAGAAAATTGGGTTGATGTTGGGCCCATCCTGGGTTGTTGCAGTTACAGTTGTGTTTTTGTCCAGGTTCTGAAATCCTGTTGCTTTCTGCATGCTGCTGCCATGAGCAGGCTCTGTAGGGTGGCTGGTAAGGGATAAACGTTGTTGTTTTGTTTTTCCTGTTATGACAAGGATGATTTCACACTTTCTTGTTTCAGCACAAAACACACTTTAAAAAAACCAAACAACCCCCCCAAAAAACCAAGCACACACCCTCATGTTCCCCCAATCAATCAACCTATGCCAGAGAGCAATTCGTTTGCCTCTTATTTTGAGACATTCTGGCTCTCTTTTCAAAACAGATTGGTGAAATTGATGAGAGAGATGCATTTCCTCAGCTGTGGCTTATTCTCCTAACAAAGCCCTGGAAATTCTTTCCAAATACACACTCAAAAGGGGCCATAAGAATTCTGCAAAGAATGCAAACATCTATTTTTCTGCAGTAATTCTTTTCAGTAAAGTATATGCTCATTCAAACATTAAAATATTGCTCAGATCTAGGTTTTGGGGTGTTTTTTGGTTCTGTGGAGTTTTTTCCCCCCCAGCCTGCTTGTGGTTTTTTTTTTTTTTTTCCCTCAAGATGAAAGAATAGATTTTTATTAATGTTAGTCCACTTCAGTAAACTTTCTTGCTGTTTGCATGTATTATTTATGCTACAGCAATTCAAGTGTTTCAAAGAAACAAAATAGAAGTCACTGCAGTGTTTTTATGGTTTTGTTTTGTTTTGTTAGGGGTTTTTTTCCCCCCTGAAAAATCAATTTATTTGCCTCTAACTTGTAGATACTCTTTCTTGCCCACTTTTCTTTTTTGATGACAAGTGATGTTGAGTACTTACACTGGTTTTATATGGGAAACCTTAAAACATTTCTGATGCCATACTTTGTTATTTTAGTTGCTGAAGATAGCATCACTACTGGTCGCTGTTCTGGTTATGCTTTCAGTTAATTCTGAAAGATACACTTCTTTTTCTGTGTCTTGAGCTCTGCCTTAGTGTATCTGCAGTGAGTATAAAATTAGGCTGTGCAAATATCCAGAATGCTAGGTGCTCGAGTATAATTTAATAATCTGTGTATTATTTTAAAGACACACATAAGCAATTGCTGCTTGCTGATAAAATGCATTTACTGACCCATGAATGAATTGATCCCTATGACTATTTAAACCTCAGGGCTTTAAAAGTTTTTTCTCTTATCTTTATGTTAAACAATGGAAAGTTTTACCGTATGTTCAAATAACGTCTTCATCAGGTTCACAACAGGATACCATAGTTAATTTTCAGTTGAGTGCTTTACAGGATTTTCTTTTTGCTGGCTGGTTGGGTGAAAGTCTAGACACTGAGAGACGAGGCGTTAGAGGGGCCTCACAATATAGTTATTGTGAATGGTAAGTAGGAGCAGCTTCCTCTGATGTACGGACTCCATGCCCAAACCAGTGGTACAAAGGCATAGCTTTTGTTCAGGAGGATAGGGGCTAATCCGAATGCTGCACACTGTGAAAAACCTTTTATGGAAGGGGGGAAAAACTTGCCTTGAAGGTGAGAGGTCAGCAGTTTAACCTCTGACCACAAAACAAGAGACTAGCGAAGAATGGGACGAACAAGGGGGAAAAATACTTCGAGTACTCCATTCTTTGTTTATCAGAAATGGGTCAAGCAAATGAGTGTCAGGAATGGTTACCGGAGTTCTGATGGGCTGCAAGGGAGTCTGAAGATGTGCTCTGGCTTGACCATGCATTGCTACAGAGTTTGGAGCTTGCACAGTTCTCACTTAAGTGCTTGATAAAGAGATCACCAAATGAAAATTTAATCTTTCAGCAACCCTTAAAAACACAGGTAGTCTCCTCTCTTCCTCCCCAGCCCATATCAGGTCTTTTTGCTATTACAGTGTTTTATTCCAACCTTCCTTTGCATTGATTAACATCATTTAGCATTTGGCTTTTAACTGTTTCCACTGTTTCTGGGCTGTTTCTTTTAAGTTTGTAAGGAAGCATCACAGTAATAATGTCCTCACAATGGTTCAACAGGCAGTGAGATGTGTCTCTTGGCTAAAGCCACAGATCTTTGGGTGGTCAGTGCTATTGTACAACAGCAGGGGAGAGCTGTTTCCAATCTTTGTGCAAAGGGAATATGGAGGCTTTCCCCTCTGATCTCATTTCGGTATTATCAGTGCTGGGAATTTAGTCACAATCCAATTAGAAATGATGGAAGTTATGTTAACTAATAGTTAAGCCTCTCATATTCCCAGGTCCACCCATTTGGAGTGATTAATACACTTGGTGTGTTAAAGCTCAGCTCCCTGCTTGGCATACAACCTTGTGCTTCACTACATCCAGCCCATGAGAAGCACTACTCAGCTCCCTCCTGGTCTCTCCCAGCATGCAGAAAAACAAAGAAGACATAATGCCTTGCTTGTGCACCTTTGGAAGTTTTGTACTTCACTGGACATAGATGTGTTTTAGATATGAGGTAAATTCCTCTTCCTGCATCACAAAAAGGGATTAAAGCTAGGCTTTGTTGTTGACTCTCTTCACATGTAACATCTTCAAACGTTTGCTTATGACCTGGACAACTTTAGGCCTCTTGCATTAAGAGAAATGATCATGAACCAGCAGCATTCCTCAGCCAACCAGTGGCAGGGCCTCTCAGCGCTTGAGGACATGTATTTTGGTACATGCTTGATTTTATTTCTGCTTGGAAATAGCACAGCTTCCTCTGACCCTTGACTGAGCTTAATCCTTTGTTTCTCCATTTCGTAGACATCCATCTTTCTTATTTTTAAGTATTTTAGGGGTAAATTCCTCAGAAGGGTGGTACTGAGTGTACTTCCATGATCTGACACATCTTCCGATGAGAGAGAAAAAAGGCTTGATTCTTCTTGCATTCCTTAGAAACTCTGTTGGTTCACTGATTTCAGAATATGGTGTTTTAATGGAGGGCTTGTTAAACATGCAGTTGTTTATTAAATAAATTTTAAATTAAAGGCTTATAACTGTGGCTGTTGCTGGAATTACCTGAGCAGGTAATTTCTACAGCTATTAAGTGAAAGTAAGATGAAGAACCCATTATAGTCTCTTTGCCTTGCTGTTAATGGGTTAGTTTTGCAGTTTTTTCAGTGGACAGCTTACAGTATGAATTATCATCTTTTAGGCTTTTCAAATTTGATGAAGTAAAATGGTGTTCTCAAGCAAAATGACTGATGTTTTTGCCCTTGGGGGGAAGCACAGAAGTTAAAATGTTTAGGTATTTTAGAGTAGGCACCTTTCAGTATCTTGTATCTGAATCATCTTGTATCTGAATCTGGAAAATAAGAGATACAGTTTTTTCCCCATAATTATTTCTTCTGTAATCTTTAAAAGCAATCTAAACCCTTCCATACTTTGTTAAAGGTCAGTGATGATGCCATTGTGGTCTGGAATAGCATTTCATGCAATACATCCAAATTTCAGGAAAAAAAAAGACCTAAAAGTACTGCTGTATGACAGTGTGTACTTTGTATCTCCTTGATAAGTTTGTGGGGTTTTTTTGTTGTTATTGGTTTTTTGTTTGTTTTGTGGGTTTTATCTTTTTTTTTTTTTGGTGGGTTTTTCTTGGTTGGTTGTTTGGTTGTTTATGTTTTGTTTTTTTACCTCCTCAGTTGCTACAATGGGAGAAAACTTTGTGGTAAAAATTAGTCTGTGTGTCCAGAATGCCTGTCCAGAGCTCTCTGCAGAGCCTTCTTACCCACCAGCAGATGGACGCTCCTGCCCAAGACTCCTGCACAACTGGGTTCCCTCCGCAGACTTACTGAGGGTACCTGTAGTCCCCTCATCCAGATCATGATAAATGTATTAAACAGAATTTGCCCTGAAGAAAAGAGATACACTTTACAGTTTTTAAGCAGAATGTTATTCTGTGGAATTTACTATCCTGAAAAGAAATCTTCTGTGGACTTGATAGGAATGAAGAATTTAAGCAATAAAAAGTCACTTGGGATAACTTGTTAAAATTAAGATGTGGTATTTGCACATCCATAATTTTTAAAATCTATTTTTAGTGTTTTCAGAAATTAGTAGATTTTCCCTGCTCTGGAAAATTCAAGGATTTTGTTTATCAGAGTGATAGAAGACTCAAGATAAAAGAGGAGTTATCTGAGGCTTGCTTGAGAGAGAGCGTATGTGTTTCTACTTGAAAGGTGCAGCAGTGTTTTCATACCCTGTGTTTTTTTTCTTTTACTAATCATAAAAACAATTAATTAAAAAGGTACTATAAGAAGATACCTTATTTTATGTAGATATGATTTACAAATGCATTCTATCCCATTGATTATGGAATTGTCAGCATGGGTGATTATGATTAGTCTTCATTAATAAAAAAATAGAAGTAGTTTTCTTAAAGCAAAGCAACTTCTGCTTTATCTAGGTGCATATTGAACTGTTCTTGATGAGAAGTGCATGTGCATGGTTAGTGATTGGTTTCTTCTGCAGCATACTGTTATTTTAATGCAGGAGTTTGCTTGTCTGAAAATGTTTTAATATTTCCTCCAGAAATTCTTTTGTATGTCTTATGAAGATTGATTGGCACCTACAATTAATTCTTAGTGTTCTTAGCTTTTTCGTTTTCCTGGTAAATGACCTACAAGATAACTGTACTGTTTTCTTGAGCCCATCCACTCATGACTTTAATTTATTTAGATCAGAAATTATTAGCCTTTAACATTGATTCCAGCTGTAAACTGTGCTTGCTTAGATTCTACATGCATCCACAGAGCTCAACTGTTTCTCCAGGAGGTGAATTTCTTTTGTTTTCAGAAACAAAACAAAGAATAAAGAGAAAAGCTCCGTGTAGTTACCAAGTTGTTATCAAACTGTACTGATCATTCACATCATCCTTTTAAGCCTTCCTGTGGTGAACATGCAGCCATGGCAGCAGCCCTGTCTTACTGGTCGAGATGGAGAACGTGCAGAAGGACAGAGCATAGGTGTGAAATGACTAAAAGAGATTAGTGATGTGGGGCTTGCAGGAAATCTGAGGTTTCTTTAATGATCTGCATCAAGGAAGAAACTGAAGTAGATAGAAAATGGAAGCCAGAATAATATAGCCCTTCCAATAGCATCCAACCCTTTCATGCAAACACTGAACAAGGAGAAATTATTAAGTGAGAGAAGGGCAGTGGTTGGGAGGAGAATTTTTAATGAAAACTTTCATACAGATTAATGTAATAGAGTGCATAATATTTCATGCAGTGCTGTATATTTTTAGCTCCTTGTACATCCTGTGTGTAGATGGCTGTTACTGTTGTGTAGGTTTAAAGGTGCATGCTGAAATATTAGCATCAGATTTATTTGGTAAATTGATGTTTTCAGATGAGACATAACCTTAATTTATGCTGTTGTGGATTTATTAGTAAGTCATTCCTTGTTCTTTCACACCAATAATACCATTTTTCACATTGCTAATATTTTTGACTGCTGTGTGATGCATACACAGGCATTAGTCATGGTTTCCCTGTCCTCATCTCACTTCTCTCTGCTGTAGTGCTCTTTGGAAAGTAAAATTGTGACCTTCATTAGTTAAGAGGCAGAAATGCTCAGTTCTAGCATATAGATGGCCCATCTTTCTGCAATACTCCCTTCCTGTACTTCTTATCTCTCCATCCCCTGGCACCCCACTGCTCTTCCAAGTGCGCACAGGTCTGTTTGCTCTCTCCTTTCTCCTCTGGGTGGTGGTACCACTCTCTGGGCTGCTGCTTTGCCTCCGTGACTGGAGAATAACCAGCTGGATCCACTGCCTGGCTGGTGTTCCCTGGTTTTCCAGTTGGCAAGGCAGCCGTCCCGGGTTCGGCTCCCACCCAGCAGCATAGCTGTGTACCTTGCAGGGTGCCTTTGTGAAGTAACTCCTTCTGACAAAAAAAGTTCTTGTACTTTTAGAACAGTTAGTTTGAGTGCAGGCTGCTGAAATGGGAGAAGGCAACTTCTGACCTTGCCTTCTGGAAAGGCTCAATTTACAAAGGATGTGTTGAGTTCTGACCCCTCATGGGCCATGTGAGTGCAGTGTGTTGTTTTGAACTTTAGCTTTTTCTATTAGAGTGAAATATATTGTCTGCTATTATCACACTGTTAAATTAATTTTCGCTATTTTGTACATGATTTATTTGAGATTCCACTGGATGAAGCAGGCATGAGGTATTGAGGTTTCATAAGATAAAATAGTTTTGAACTCTTAACCACATCACAGTTACTCTGTAATGGGATGTAAATTGAAATCATGCATGTACGTTACCCTTCTACTCTGCTGTTCTGAATAAATAATATTTTTGAAATCAGCGAAGCACTGTAACTCTTCTGTTTTATCACTGAAGTATGTGATACCAAGAAATGTCTTGGAGAGTTTCCTAGTTATTGAATGTGCCTTGGGATTTGTAACTCAAGAGACTGGAACCCAGATCTCCTGCCTCCAGGGCTGCAAGACATTGTACCATTCTGGTACAACCTCTTTCTGTATTTTGGGTTGCTGTTTACATTCTCGATTTGCTGACCCTTCTCCAACACATAATTGGGAATTTTGACCTGAGCAACTGTAAACACCTGTGAGAATACCCTTTGACTTACTTTAACTTGTCTTACATATTTGTGTGACCTGTGCTTTAAAATAACTAAACCTTGGCCTGTGTGGAAATGTCCCTTTTTTATGCCTTTTCTTCTGAATCAAAAAGAATTCATTTTTCCAAGATCTCACAATGTTTGTCAACCTGAAATAACTGACTGCAGGTTGGTAACCTGCAGGACTGAAAAAACAGTGTGTGTCTTCTGATTGCTGATGTTCTGTGCTGTTGACTGGGTCTGTGTCCTACCTCTGTTGAAGTAGAGAGGGACCAATACTGTTAATGCAGCTCAACAAAAAGAACATTTTTTTTTTCTTCCTGCCCTTTCTAACTAGTTTGTGATCCTTCAGAGTTTTGAAGGAGTTGGAGAGAAAGGCACAGGCAGGTGCAGCTATGTCAGCTATGTTTTACTAAAAGATCAGTATATTTTTCAGTTAGAAAATGACCAAAGAAATAAATTGCATTAGCCTTCTGCCATGTGTGGTGTTCCCCTTTAAAAGGCTTAGTGAGGGAAAAGTGCCCAGTTTGGAAACATCCCTGGGAGGGGTGTGACATGGAGCTGCTTCTCCTGTCCTGGGAGGTCCTTGGTGGGGATCAGAGTGGTCTCTCTTCCCTGGGGCATCAGGTGCCTCTGCTGGGTGAGCCCCAGCCCTGGGATCTCTGTATATGCATTGTGTGTGGTTGCTGGCTTTGAAATGTCTGGGAGACCCTTTCGTAATGTTTTGCTTGTCTTCTGTGGAAGAACCCCTAGGTTTGGAGGTTCTGTGAGGGTTGTTTGGTGAGTGACTGGAATATCTTCATTAGCTGCACAGACTAATCCTAAAGGGGACTTGTGATATAAATTGTGTGAAGGTTGTTTTCTGTACTCTTTTTTTTACTTAACTTGGCTCTTGGATACACTAAAGCATGCCTGCTTCATGACAGAGAGAGAATCTCAGTTGTTGGAGTAACACTGATTTTCTGTAAGCAACCTCTTATAACCTGTGTTTTGTGTTTGTTCTTATCAAAAGTTTAGTGTTGACTTTCAAGGATTGGTATGTGAAAAATGTCAAAACACTGATTTTCACTGTATGCTGCCTGCCATAGACAAATCAGGGCTGAATATATGTGGACCAGCCTCTAAAATTTTTTGTGCCTGAGTCTTGCTCACATGGAGGGCCCTTGGGACAGATGGCCCCTCGCTGTTGATGGTTCGATTACAGCGATCACCCACAGCTTCTGAAGAGTGCGAAGAAAAGAAATTGCTTTCTTTGTCAAGGTGTTTTCATTTCAATTCTCACCCATTAGCCCTGTTTGGTTAAGTTTTGAATTACTCCATCAGGTGACTGATGAGTTTATTTTTCCCCGGATGATATTAAAATGTATTTGGGGTAAAATGGAAAGCAAAGGCAAAAAAAGATTTCTGCTTATTGATCAGTACTCCTTCATCTTTGTTCTGGCTTAATGTGTCATGAACAATAAAGATAAAAATGAACACTGAATCAGAATATGTTACAAAATATATATTTTTAAAAGATATTTTAATTATTTTAAATCTGAACTGCTTACACATATAGCAAACTATATGTAGGTTAAGGCTAATCAATAGCCCTTGCTAGTTAAGATTTTAGAGCTTTATGTAACTAAGAATGTTTGTGATTGTTTAAATTTATGTGTATAAAATTACGAAATGTTGCTTTATATAATCATAGCTTTTGAAGTTAGATGTTTTTCAGTTGTGGTGCTGTGGATGTTCAGAGGAGTAGGAATCAGCTGGACCAGGTCCTTTTTGCCAGTACTGGTCTACTTCCATACCTTCCTATAACAGCCAGTAAGCAAAGCATGAAAGGTTTGAATTTCATATAGAAAATGCCATTTGTGATTGGAGAATGAAAACAGGGCAGAGAATAGAGCATTTGAAACTATGCTTTTGTAATGTACAATTACATTCATTCTCTTTCACGCGTGAGTATCACTACACAATCCCCAGTCTCATTTCACAGCAAAATCGTAGAGGTGGGATGAATATATGATACAGTACTGTATATATATAGTTATATATATAGTATTAATTAATTTAAATGTCATAAATAATCTAGAATAAAACACTGAACAGAGAATCTAACCTCTTCTATTGTAGGTTATAGAGACGGTGTAAGTGGGATTGGCTTTTCCAATGTGTTATGTACTTCACTATTGCTCTGGCCTTTAGTTTGTACCTGTAAGTTACTGAGTAATAGGTAGTTACCTACCTGTTACTTATTAAGTAATCACATTTTACTGCTTGCACTAGTCATTATTTTAGGCAAGGGGCATAATTTACAGGGAAATCCTGCCCTCAGGTATTAATAGTTGGGCTGTGCCCAGGATGTGGTCCTCACCAGCGGAAAGTGGAAGGAATGTTGCTGCACCATTCAGGCCAGAAGAGTAAATAGGTAGTTATTATATCTTCTTTGGCCAAGAGGGAGTTCCCCTGCAACATCAGTTTTTTTCCTGAAGTAGCAAAAGGAGTGGAATGACTTCTGCTCAGAGAAAAAACTTGCAGAAGCATTAAGTTTGTGGTTTAAGTTTTTAACTGCTTTATTTTATTTTTTTTTTTAAGATATGCTAACTCTAATGTAAGATTTATTTTTGTATTATTTTTGAAAAATGTCTGTCAAAATGGCTTCAATATTATTCTGTGTATCCTGCAACCAATCAGTTTGCTTTACATGGTCACATATATCCCTGGTTTCGTGCCCAAGCTGATAACAAATTTGTATTTCTTGAAGTACTTAGGAAGCAGTAACTCGGGTATCCGTAATATACTGAGTCTCTGTCATGTGCCAAAAGCTTTTTGATTTTTCTATATACAGTCTCTGTGTGTTCCACAAGGCAAATATAATGTTATATTCTGTGAGATAAAATGTTTTTCTCTATCTCTGGTCAGAAGTCACTGACATGGGAAAGCCAAGTGATGATCCATCTCATCTCAAGTGTACTTGGCTGGGCAGGAGCTTTGCTTCTTCCTCATGTACTTGGTACATATTTCTTGGTAATAATGTACTTGAACTTTTCTAGATCTTTCTCAAAATCAGTCTTGCAGCATTAATGTAGGAAAATTTCATGTAGCCCACAGTATTTTTTGAGAACTTTAAGTCCCATATTTTCATTTAAAACAAACAAAACACTGCATGCTATGTCTGTTTGCAAGAGAGTCTGGTGTGTTACTTTTTCATCCATACAGGGTAGAATGTAACACTTGTGTTTGGTTGCAAAGGGGAGTGACCTACGTCTTATTGTTTTCAGTTATTGTTCATTTCATTAGATCACAGCACAGCCTGTCTCATTGAAATTTCTTTGAACAAGAGACCCAGTGAAAGCAGAAGTATTTTGTTTTGTAAACCTTCCTTAAACATTAGCAATGACTTCAGGCATATGTGGTGCTCACTTGCTTGTTCTTTTGCTACCTTAGCTCTTAGATCCTTGTTTGCATGATCTGTATTCACTCACGATTACAAGTTAAAAATAGAAAAATTAAAAAATTTTCCAGTGTAGCTTCTGAAGGCATACAGATGTTGCTGCATTTTATGAGGTCATTCGCAAGATTTATCAGGTAAAAGAAACTGCTTATCTTGTGAAGAGACCAAATAAAGGCTGAACATACTCATTTTATCTGTGCACTGTCTATGCAATGAACTCTCACCCTGATTAAGGTTTTAGCCTGAAGCATGGCTAATAGCATTGCAGCCAAAAGGACCCTTTTCTTTCTGTCCCTAGTTAGCTGAAATGACTTAACTGCTCTGTCCTTCAGTGGGACAAATTCTTGTGCAAAGAGGGATTGACCTGCAGCTCTGAAGGAGATGTCAAGTTGTGGCTAGAAGTTTTAACCATCTACCTGCCCATAAAAAGGGGAAGAAGTACATATTTCCTAGTTTGACTGCCTTTCCAACAGGGAAATCGGAAAGATCAGAGGAACTGTCAGGTCCAAAACCTGACAAAGTCCCACTTCTCTATAACATGCTAAGCTGAACTTTGCATGTGATTAACTGGAGTTCAATGTTTGCACGCTGTTCTAACGTTTCTGAGTACTCTGAGGACCTGTTGTCACATATATTTAAAAGTAGAAGTACTTGAAAATAACTGTGGTAAACTGTACAGTCAGTAAATCTGTTGTGTGGCTTTACAGTGTGATGTCACACACGTCATATTCTCACACTTCAGTATAGATTGTGAGCTCTTAATGCCTTGATGGGGCAGTAATGACTGGCATGGAAAAGCTGCAGGGTTGCCGTGAAGTTGTGATGCTGCGAGGGGCTGACTGAACTGGACCCCCTGACTTCAAATGCGAGTTGGTTTTGCATGCAGTAAAGAAGAATGTGGCGTGTGTGGTTTTTGTGTACAGGCTGAGTGACTCTTACAGTTGTGGATTGTATCTTTGTTTTCCCAACAAAATTTCCCAAACAAAATTCTGGATTTCCACAAACATGGTATGAGCACTGTTATCCTGAAACCATTTACTAAGTTACATTTCTGTAATTCTGAGCTACTTGATAAGTCTGTGAGAAATTTGGGTTACTTGTGATTTGCAGCACCTTTTAAGCGTACGTCCTACAGGAGTTACTTTAGGTGTTATTACTGTTATTATTATTATAATTGTTACTACTTTAACTGTTATTATTGACGTTAAAAACAGTTTCCGTAGGATAGGCTGCCTCACGGAAGGATGAAGTTTTCCTCTTGCCCGTGCAGTCTTTGTAATTATGTTTCTGAACCTGACTGAAAAGTCACTGATACAAAAATCACATTTCTGATTGGCAAATATGCAGTCAAGAAGACTTACAGACAACTGCTACTGTGACTCTGGGGCTACTAAACTGTTATCTTCCATTTTCCATTTCTCAAAGGGTGGTATTTAATGTGTGTTTGGTGATGCTGTCATCATGTAGTTGGCGCTTTACTTTCCATGAGAAAAGTTAGAAGGAAAAATGTCAGAAGTCACACGTTCCAACTATCTCTTTTGATGCCAGTGTGAGTTGGGTACCTTCACTGCCTAAAAAAATTTTCAAAATGGGCCATAAGCTTTGCAATCAGTTGAAGTCAAGGCAGAGGGCACTGGTGTGGGGGAGAGAAAGAGGACAGGAGACACTGGGCTCCTGTGCTGTGGCCACATTGTGGCTTATTTTGAAAGGGGAGGCCATGTTTAGCACCTGGCCCAAATGTGCTGCTGGGGCTACTGTGTAGGCACCTGCAGACCCAGAAAAATCTCAGTATACTAATATATGGCAGGAAATGGTGGCAAATATAATTCCTAAAACTCATTGGCATTTTTCTATAACTGATGTGGTTGTCAAGTGTTCATATTTAATTCTGAAAATTGTCATTGGTCAAGCACTCAGTATTATTGGGTTTTGGGTGTTCTAGGAGAACATACCTGTTTTGGTGCAGCATTTTTTGCCTTGTATTCCTTTGCTATTTGCTGAAGTAGCAACTGTTTGAAGTTATGGGGACAATTTAGGAGGGCACATTAGTGAATAGAGTGTGAGTAAAAAAGTTGAAGGTGCTGGATTGTTAAGATCTGATGTAGTTTTGTAAATATGTTTCTTTTGCTTTCCTGAAAAGACTACAGGTGTATGGTTGTGTTCTGCAATAAGCTTTCTATGGAATGAGTAGAATGAGAACAGACTTCATAGTCTTGGAGGAATTTCAGTATTCCTTTAATGAGCAAAAAAAATAGGTGCACTACATGATTTGCATAAAAGTGTACTTTCAAGTATTTTGTAGAGTGTGGCACCCTCATTTGCATATTATTTCTAATCTGACAGGTTTTAAGTGCCAGAGAAGTTAGCGACTGTTCCTTACTTTTGCCTTTTTTTAATCAATTGCATCAGTGTATTTTGTCCGTGTTCTTTCTTTTGATTACTGATTCTTGGAAAATACTGTAAATTCCTTCTTCCCTTTTCAATGGCATCTTGCTCTTCTTCCTGCTGCTGGTGGCTGCTCCACTTTGATCCTCCAAATCCAGGAGCTGAAGACTACTGTTGCACCCAGATCTTATGACAGCAGGGCCTCCTGTTCTACTGCATCTCTGGCACTTCATGTATGAAACTGTTAACAAGCGGATTTAAATATGATATACAGAAGTCTTTTTTTGCAATAAGTAGCTTTTATGGGAATGCTGTTTTTTTCATCAGATGATTTCATCTGTAAAAACTCTTGGGTTACATGTTACGGTTCATCTCTTATTTTGTTTCTGAATCACTGTTGTAGTGATTTGGATGAGTATTAAATACTGTATTGTTACAAAAGCATCATTACAATTACTGTTGGGGGTTTCTGGAAAATTAGTCTAAGTAACAGATTTTTGTTTTTGAACAATAGCAATATTATAAACTTGGTTTGGAAAACTAATTTTTTATTTCTGAAAACTGATTTAACAAAATCAATTCTGCTTATTGTTTAAATATGTGTTTATAAAGCTATTCCTTGAGATTAGATGTAATTTCAGCTTTATTAATTACATTCTCATGTTTGTGTAAGAAAAACAATGTGGAACTTCTTGTTTTTTCGAGACAAGAAAGAAGAACTGTCTGCAATAAGCTTTGCTGCCTTCTTTTTCCTCACTGTATTTCTTTCCCACCCTTTAACTTCTGGCCCCAGTCCCTTCTTTCCCTTCTGCACTGACAGCTTTTTTCCAATGAATATCTGTAAAGCATCACAGAAAATATAGCTGGGGGGATACTGAGCAGTCATCTAGTCCATTCCTCTGTCCCAAGAGATGACCAACTCTGCTTGGCAGTCTTCTTGTCTGTCCTGCTCAGTAAAACCCAGAGGGATGAAGATTCCTCTTCTCCAGGCAGAACATTGGACTGCTTAATTAATCTGTTTCATTTTACCTTAGCTGTGTTTTCCTGTCTGAAATTATTCTCTGTTGCTATCAAGAGAATTATGTGAGATGATGTTTCTCAATATATGTTTGTAATTTCTGTTCCATTACTAAATTGAATCCGTGCTAATTAGCTGATCGTGTTGTATTTTTGGGTGACGTTTATAATCTGCAAGTTTGATTATGAAGAATATTTTTAGAGTATGTTTAACTTCTCAATTTTTGGGGAAGTTACAACTCAGAAAGCTTTATCTTTTTTTTTTCTAATAGTTTAGAATGCATTACTTCTATAATCTACTCTGTCATGAGAAATAGTACTTTCTTAGATCTGTTACAGAAGTTAAAATGTGTTAGAAGGTGTTTTCTTAAAAATACAGATGACATGCTTTATGATGTTGCTTCTTTGGGAATAGATTTTTGGAGAGAAATTACCTTGAGGATATGCATATGTTTTCCTCTGCTCTTGGTGTGTCTCGCTTGCCTGCATTTGTCTTCTGGAGAAGTTCTAGGTTGGAACATCTTGCATACTTCTTTTTAAGAATTGCACATGAATCACTCTTCTCTTTGTATCAATTGTACCATACTCTAAGTTTTGGTCCCTCAGCAAACCACTCCATGCTTGTCTCTCTACTGACTTGTAGCAAGGAATATGAACTTTCCAGTGCTATAGAATATTTAGCAAAGGAGTTTTCAAGTGTTACTGGCACATGCTAAGATGTACGTCCTGGATGCGGTAGGCGTAGGAAGAAGTGATGTTGGTACGTGCATATATAATATCTGTTTATACATGTAACACACAAACTGTTTTATGTATGCACTTTACAATTTCCTTCTGCTACTACATTTACTTAAAATTGGTGTAAAGCTTTTGTCCCAAAAAGTCTGGTGGAAAATGAGGAGAAATTCTGTAGTTCCTCAGCCGGCTATAGCAACAGTTATTTCTGAGTGGTTCTCATCCTCTCACCCATAAAATCAGAATTAAATTGACCTAAGATAGCCAGATCAGATGGTGTATCTGGAAAGTAATCCTCAGGGAAAAAGAAAATTCAGTCTTTGTAAATATGAAGATAAAGTGCATAAAATTGCAGAATAGGATTATACTTTCTCTTTTTATTTCTGAATCAGTACCCTTTTGTTTCTTCCTTTGCAGCACTTGTGAGAAGTTGCCACGAAGGTATGTCAAATGCTGCCTGAGCCTAGCTCCAAAAGCAGAAACCAACATAATCTTTTGAATAAAAAACCCCAGTCCCTGACTTGGATAATTATCATAAAATCCTGAGGCTTTTTATAGGTGTTAGGGTTTGGTTTCAGAGACTAAAGGCATAAAAAGAGTATAGTAACTTTTCTTTTTGAAGCACAAGTCACATCAGATTTTCTTACTTAATAAATGTGTGGCAAGTACCTACTAAAATAACCGGTTAAAAGCCAGTAATAAAAGCTGCAAAACCCAGCTCAAAGCAGTTGGACAAATCTTGGAGGCATGTAATTTTTGCTGAGTGTAGCACTGAATGTTTTTCTTGGATTTAGTTAGGAATATTTTTTCAAATGTTGGTGCTTGTTTTCACAAAAGAGTAGTAAAAGCATTATTCTGCCTGTTTAGATCACTTGATTTTAATTATCCTGTCATGATATAAATATCCTTTTGTGATATGAACGTTAATGTTGTTATACCTATAGTGGAGGGAACTAGAATTTACATAAATATGTTTTTACCATTTCAAGTGAGACTGGAGTAGTACAAGAGACCCCTAATACAAAGACAAGATGGCAAGCTGAGCAGGACACTAAATTAAGGTTGTAGGGTTTTTATCTATTAGCATATCAGGGCACCAAAAGAACTTACTGAGGCTGTTGATCTTGTTGCTTGTAGGTAAAGGGTGTGGTCCTGTTAAATGCTTTCAGCTCTATTCACATCATTGAGGTGTGAATTTTACTCATGTTTTGACCCCAAACTCAAGATACCTAGAGCCACGTTTTGTTTAATTCTAAGATCGGACTTTGCTCCTGATTGTGACCTTTTAAAATAACACCTGGGCGTCTTGTTATTGTGATTTGCTTCCTTTTTTGAAGCCTGACAGTTACATCTGCACTAAGGACAATGAAAGAAAGAAATTACATTTCTGTCCGATTTCGGAAACCCCAGTGATTTTGTTACTGTGTTGCTAAAGCATTCACTATACTTAAATGTTTCTCATGTAACTGTGCTTCACATCTGCCAAAATCATCTGCTGGCTTCATTGCTGGGAAGGGGCGAGCCTGCCAAGCCCCTGCCTGCCGGTGCTCTGGCAGCCTCCCTGCAGGGCGGTCCCTGCTCCTCCTCGCAGGCAACAGCGCTCGGGTTTTGCAATAGAAGCAACTATAAATGGCAGAGCAAGCCTTGGGAAGTCGTGAATAAGAAGGGGGTGATAAGAAACGGAACTAAGGACAGCTGGTAACTGGCTTGTATTGCATGAGGTCTTAACGCTTACGGCTGGAGCATTGCCGGGTGAAGCAGTCCCGCTTTCTTTTCACCGCAACTCCCCGTTCCCCAGTTTTTCTTCCTTTTTTTTTTTTTTTTTTTTTTTTTCTGGCACAAAACAAATGATTTTGGGGAACTGATCTAGTTGATGCTGACCTGAGAAGTTTCAGACTCTTGGTTTGGTCTTAGTCGGTTCCCTCATCTGGTTCAATGTAGCAGTGGAAGAATCTGTATCAAGACAAGGCAGACAGTGCTACAGGATCACCAACAAGTACCTGGTAGTGGGGTGCAGTGGGATTGCTCATTTGCAGAGGAATTTATGCTTGAAATGTTTATGGACATGGCATTAGGTTTACAAGCTCTGTTAAAGTAGCTTTTGGGTTCTGCACAGTTTTCAGTGGTTTGTAGCAAGAAATTTATGAATTAGGTACCATTGAATATTTAATATCTCCTATCATACTTACTACTCCTTGAATTTATCAGGGATCACTGTTGATATGTAATTGCTTTGTTTTTCATGATACTAATTTGAAATAAAAATGAGCTCCGTTATAGGATAGGCAGGCACTGAGATATTCAAACTCCTCTTGTACCTGCTCATTACAAAGATGTGTTGTCAATTTAAATACACACAAAATAAATGGGGATGAAGAGTCTCTGTCGTAAGTAACTGTATTTATTTGATCTCATATTTTTATAAAAGTGGCATCTTATCTCTTGTTTTGTATCTGCCTCCAAAAATTCTTGCTCTCCATAGTAGATGGAGAAAGATTCCTTGTGCAAAGTACATATATTTTAATAAATAATAGCTGCACAACCCTTCCTGGATGTTGTTAGGAGAAAAAATACACTTGTCCAACAAGAGGAGTCAAATGCCTCCATTTTTACCTCAAATGTCACTTAGATTTGAATTAGATGTAAATTAGGTCTAAATTGCGTTGAGTTGATTAACAAGTTGAATTTTGCAGCACATTTGAAAGGTGTATTCCACTGTTGGTTTAACATCTGGCCTGGGGTGAAGGAGGAATGCTGAGTTCAGTCTCCAGCTCCTGGCCAGCAGCAAACACATGAGTGCAGCAGCTCTGTATTGAATAGTAGCATTTGAAATCAGCAGCTGGGAATAAAAAATCCATCAGTGGCATTTCCCTCCCATTGAATCTCCAGTTTGCAGCAGAAAAAATACATGGGACAATGAAGAAGAGTAGAAGCCTCCATACTGTACCAAAAGTGGAGAACCCTCTGGTTCTGACATAAAACCTAGTGATGAGAGGGAAGTTTCTGAGTTATCACACAGTGCTGGTGTTAAAGCCTGAAGTTGGAACTCTGAATAGTTCCTGGCTCGTTGGATGACAGGAATTGCAGCAGTGCTCTTGAGGTGGACAAGAGGTGGCAGTTCTCATCAGGTGATGTCCCCTGGCGCTTACTGGCAGGTTTCTCCATTAGATCTCCTGCCCTCTGGCACCCCAAGCTGTTGTCAGCCATGCCGGCCACTGGCAGGAGGATCTGCCTGATGATGGCTGGGGCACAGGCAGAATTTGGAGGGCTCGTCCTCTGGTCCAGGCTTTGTCACTGACCTGGGTCTTCCTTGCGGGAGGACAGGTAATTTCCCTTCTAGGACATGGACAATCGCTGGTGCTGAGCTGTTGTACAGAAGTGCTGTGAAGCTTCCTGGGTATTTGTGGTATGGTGTAAGAGTAGCACCTTAGGAAGGTTTTGTATTACAGGCTGAGGAGCATAATTCTTGTTTCTGTTGAAAGGTTATGGTTTAGATTGTTGTATTGTGTGCCTTTAAATTAACATTAATTTTAGATTGATATATAGGCTAAATAACAGTGATTATTTTGATAATTAGCAGTTTATAAGAGGTTAATGAAAACTTCAAGCTATTATTGAAATGTTGGTTTTAAATGGCTCTGAACAGAAAATATTGAAATGTGGTAGCTCTTCTAAACTCTTCCTTGAGAATGCTGGTTACATTGCTACTATCTTTAAAATCACAAAGGATGTTTTCCTGCACTTTATAAAGATCTTTGTTTTCCCTTCTTATAATTTTATCCTCTTTTTTTCCTGGGGAGGAAAGAGATTTTATATCACTTTATTTCTTAATTAAATTAAAATGTAAAAATTGAACATGTGCGTAAAAAATGAAGTACTCAAAGATGAAAGAGTTGAATATGAAAATAGTTTGGTACATCATAACCTGCTACCATATGTAAAAAAATAAACATACAGTTTCATAAATATGAAATAAGTCTTTTTAATAATCCAGTATCTTCCTTGGTTTTTAGATACATTTTTGGACTTGCCTCAAAGCTTGACGCTAAGCTGACCCTCTCTTTAATATTAATGTACTCTGACTGTAATACTCTGTTCCTTTGCCTCTGATTAATGCTGTCTGTCAATTATTTACAGATCCAGTGGTACTGTGGAAGTTCCCGGAGGACTTTGGAGACCAGGTTGGAAACATGAGATTGAACTTTTTTTTTTATGATAGAATAATAATAAAAATGCTCTCCTATTCAGCTGTGAAGAGGCAGATGCTAATGATAAGAGGGAGGAAGTCTTCACCCAACTGGTGGCTTGGTGATTAGATTGCCTTTGTGACAGGAATATGCAATAGCAGTTCTGGAGCATGGAATGTCATGCTAATTCTCTGTATCACCTCATTTTTGATATGTAGAATTTTATCAGGTCATGCTGTTGGATGTGGTGGGTTTTTATCTGTTGTGGTATTAAAAATGTGGAAAATGTATCAATAAAACTTTGCCAAATGTTGATGTTATAAATCGTTGTCACAAAAACCATCAGAACAAAAAAGTTAGAGCTGCCCATGTATGCCCTTTTAATGTAATCCTGTAATCCTTTCCAATGCAACATTTTAGATATTTATTTAATGATATTTTAGAGATACCCTTGTTATTTTCATGGGAAAAAAATAAATCCTCAGACCCTTATCAGAGACTGATCTAAAGTTCCTGATTTTGAAAGCGTGAAAATCCAGTGTTCTATCTATAATTAATCCTCAAAGGAAAGTTTATATATACAGGACTGATGGATTTTTTTTTCACTGTTTTTAGTGACAGCCAGCTATTAATTATTTTGTTAGGTTTTTTGCCCCATGACTATTTTATTTAAAATTATTAATATTAAACGTTAATGAAATTCAATTTTGTTATTTCAGCAACTTTTACAGGAGTTTCTTACATTGAAATATCTTTGTTTTCATAAAAGAAAATACAAATGCTCCACTAAATAGAGTAAATATCTCAGTCCCAATGTCTCTTTTTCCTCTTGTATTTAGACTGATATGGACTCAAACATATTCTTCATTGGTAATATCACCACAATGGATGATCTGGCAGTGTTTTTGTACAGTAGATGTTGATAAATTGTTGATATTTTTTTTGTTTGTTTTTTTGAAATCAATAATACAAGATTCTATAAAGACAGCTATAAGGTGATTCATGATGAAAGGAATAAATATACAAAGATAGAAGGTAGGGAATAGCATCAGTCAGAAGCACATGCAGCCTGTAAAACAGTGACAAATGAGCAAAGTGTACTCTTGTATGTTCTTAGCTAGGCATTCAGCAAGTTTTGTAATTATCCTGGCTGCAGAATGGTCGTCTTCATTGTCATTTAAATTCTTTTTTTTCTAGTTTGTTTTGTTCTCTTTCTTTTTCCCCAAGAACGACTTGATCTTAAGGAGAAAAAAAAGGAGAAAAAAAAAAGAAAAGAGAAATTATGTATGAAGAAAAATGGGAGCTTATTCAGCAAGTCGAAGGTTATTCAGAGAACAGCTGGTGTAGAAAAATGATTAGAAGATGAAGCCCACTAAAGACTGGAGGGGAATCGTACAAAGATGCAATAGACATACCTAATCTATAAAAACCAGAGGCCTCAGGCGGCTCTCTGCCTTTGGGCTCTGAAAAACCTATGCCTGCTCCTTGTGCCTCGACCTTGTAGGGAATCTAGTGTTTCAGGTAAATTGCTTGTGCAAACAGTATGTTTTAATCCTTCTCCTTGCAAGGGAAATCTTCCTACCAGATTCAGTGGATTTGAACAGAATATGTAGCAGCTTCTATAGCAAACCCCTGAGCCAAGTCACTGAGTGAAACCAGCAGAAACCTCCTGTGCGCATGTGTGTGCGCGCTGAACTCGGTGGGTTTGGATTGGAGATCTGAGTATCTGCCACTTCTAATTTTTATATTGTTAGAAACCAAGAACTCACTAAAACTATCAAGGCTAATTTCCATTAAAGTTTGTGGGGAGAATCTTAGGAAAAAAAAAAAGAAAAGAAAAAAGAATATTCTCCATCCTATTTTCCAATCATTTCTATTTTAAATGTAAAATGTGTGAGTTAGTTTTTGGATGTATCCCAAGGAATCATCTTTCCTAAAATTGAAGGGCTGTCTGTTTGCACAGTGATGTGATAACAGTGGGCAAAATATTTTCCTCTCTTCCTGAATTTTTCTACAGTTTATCATGTCACCTTTTTGTTGCTTTCATAATGCAAAGAAAACTTGTCTAAGCCATTTTGATATATTCCTCCTCTTTCTCACATTTGTCCTCTAAGTATGCTGAACTTTCTAGTGTTTACTCATCCCTAATCCTCTGTTATTCTTGTCCTCTCCATTTTCTTTTGTGTTGGTCAATATTCTTCTTTTGGTCTTTTTTTTTTCTTAAATGTTGACTTTCCAAAATCATGTTTTGCAAAACATCCCATCTGTTGTGGATGAGATGTAAAAATTACAGTTGATCAGGAGGAAGAGAAGATTGGGGATTTGTCATAATCTCTTGCTCATGCACAGTCCCTCAAGTAAAGGAAATATTAAGGCATGATTTTGGTACCATGAAAGAATTTGCAAGATTCGTTGTTGATTTTCTTATTTGCCAAGGCTGCAGGGAAACCACTTATTTTATATCTGGTAATTCTTAGGTGCCAGAATAGGAAGGAAAAGAGAAAAACACAGAGTGGGGAAAGAATAAAGGTAATACTTCAAGGCAGGAAATGAAAAATATTTTTCTTTGCCAGGAGTATTTCAGAGAGTGGATTTGCTTTTTTTTTCTTTTAATTTTTTCTTTATTTTTTGGTGGTAGGAATAATTCCAATTTTAGTAACTCTCAAAACTATGAATGAAAAAATGAGCTTGTACTGGGTAGAATTCAAAGGACAAAGAATCACACTACTGTTTCAAAGAAGATCTTTATTAAAAACTACCCCAAAACCCAAAAGAACTAATCCATTTGAGACATCACAGAGTTACAATTTAGTGTTGTACTGGCATTAGTGGTATAAACATGAGTTTGACAGTGTTGGAAAAAGTTCTGAATAAACTCAGCACTGTAGAAAATGAGTGAAGATTTCTGATTTGAGCATATATATGTCTTCTGTGATTATCCTCACAAGCTTTAGATTTGGATAAAGAATGAGTTGTAGCCATTCAAATGACTATTTTTTTTGTTTAAAATATATTTTGAATTTATATGCCTAGAGGCCCTGTCTTGCAGTATGTTCAGAAAAACCTTGTGCTTAACAAAATTCTCATGATAAAAGATATGTTGTTTTTAATCTTGAAATTCGTATTTTGTTTATTCAGACTGAAAGAACTAGAGTTTAATTTCAGCCTTGCAAGCTCGTTTTCAAACAAGTCTGTGCAGAGAAAATATTAATGCTATGATACCTGGAAAAAAAATCCAGTTGTTTTTAAGAAGAAAGTATTTTTTAAGGGTTTTAGAAAAGCAGCCCAGATGAAAACAACACCTTGGCTTCCAAACTGAAATACTTCATAACTGTTGACAAAGAAAATATGTATTTCTGCAGAAATTAATGTAGCCTGGCAGAACTGTGATCTGCTGACGCTGGCTTGTCTCCTCATGGCAGTGGAGTGAGTAGCAAAGCCTTATTGATGTCAGATGTGTCCAGGTGCCTCCAGTATGGCTCTATTAGTAGCTGTTCTGCAAATAAAAACACTGGCACTCCCAGTAACCTCATTGGGTTGAAACATTCCTGGGATAAGAGTAGTGTTGGCACAAGGAAGAAGGACAGCACGGTGCCGATAGAAACAGCAGGAGTTAGTGACTGTGCAAGAGGCAGTGCTGCTTTCTGTGTTGTCTTAACCTTTGAAGCATGTGAAGTCTAACATTTTTTATGAATTTAGTAATTACAGCTATATTGGATGTTATTTTTAGCTGTGTAAGAATTCAGTAGCTTTTCAATCTCACCACTTACGGGCCCAAAGTGACTTCTATTCTGGTAGTTCCCAGAGTATATGGTATCCATTGACTAACTCTCATTCTTTGCCCTTCTAATCGCTTAAAAATTTCTTTCTTTAGCCTTCCATTTCTCTGCTGGTGAAAAACATCTCACCAGGAAGATGATACAAGTAGCTAAAATGACAGGAAATGGTTTTACCAGAAGCCACTTTAGAGTAATACGACGTGTGACAAGGGGTTGTTCACTGAAGATGTGGGTTAAGAAAGAATTGAGGCTACATTAGATTGTTAGTTGTGTTGCAGATTTCATCCTAGCTTCTCTCACTTTCTCCTTTCTAAGAGAACAAGTCTAAATCTGCTTTTTCATGTCAGACTTTTCCCAAACCCTGCAGATGGCATCCCATGTGAGGAATCTCTGCTGTCTCCTATGATGTTGCTTTAACACCCCTTATGTTATTTCATATTTTATATAACATCTGCTTTGTATTTTTAATGTATCACATTATGCAGAAGTCACCATTGAGCTGTAGTGACCCAGCTACTGAAGTCTGATACTATATGTGGAAATCTATTTGATTTTTGTGAAAATATTTGTATATATATATTTGTATATGAAAATTTGTATATAAAAAAGTATAGATATACATGGATGTGTGTGAAATCATTTTAAAGGAAAAATCCTCTGAAGTACTCCTATGTCGGCCTTCCCACAGCAAAGCACTAATTGCACACTTTACTTTCAATGTATGTATTAACTACCGAAAGTTTAGCCTGGCTTAAATAGGCATCTGATTGGAGACAAAGTGTTCAGTTTCCTTCAAGATGGAATATTTAATTGCATAGATTGTGGCAGCAATTACATAAATGAGGTCACAGTGGAAGAGATAATATTATTTTTTAAAATATTTGAATAACAGCACCAGGTTGTTTTGTTTGTTTGTTTATTAAATATTCTCAAGAAGCAAGATAAAATCTGTTGTCTGGGTCAAAACGATGTGTGGAAGACAATAGTGAGATTTTGTGTTCCTCTGTCCTCTCCTAAGGGAGCAGCAGGAGCCCAGGAGGTAGGAGACTGTTTACACTCCCTTCAAGGCTGCAGGCATGCTGTTAGGGGATGCATCTCACCGGCTTTCTGCATGTGATGGCTTTGTTCTTGTGTTCTGATGAGGCATTAAATGCATGTTTCATATGTTTATGCTAACTAGATAGGTGCTTGCTTTGGGTTTTTTTTTGTTTGTTTTGGTTTGGGTTTTTTTTTGGTTTTTTGTTTTTTTTTTTTAATTAGTATATCTTAAAAAGGGGAGTGGGATTTTGTTGCTTGTGTATTTAGAAGTACGATTAATATTTGGGTACATTGGTATGAGAAAGGAGGAGTCAGTCTAATGAGATGGCTGATTTCAATAGTATTTTTGTCTAAATGTTACACATTAGTTTGTTCAGGGTTATTTTGAAATTTGAATTTCTGTGTAACTTTAAGGAAAACAACTAACCCAGCAGAGATGATGGCAACTTGGTGCACTCCAAATGAGCTTTTTCTGGTTGAGATAGTTTTCTGACACTGTAATTTTCTGACACTTTGTGTTTGAAAGACTTTTTTTTATTGAAAAATACTCTGTGTGTGTAAGGCAGCAATGCTTTTTGTCTATGCAAATCACAGCTGATAAATGATCAGCAGAATAACAATCAGAGGTGTATTTATAGTTACTAACTGCACTGTGGGAACAGAAAAGATCTGTCCTGTCCTGATAAATATTCTGCGAAACAACTGCCCATGTAGGCATGCTGGGAACACCCAGAATCACTGAGATCCTTACATCACTCAGGATGTAAGTAATATTCTCAATATTTTTCTTTTAATTCATCCCAACAGAGACAGAATAAATCTTTGAGATGTTTATTTTTAAAATTATAAAAGCCCATACTGAAAACTTGGAACTTTCTTGAAATTTTGAGGACAGGTGGCAACATGAAGTATGCTTGTTCTCAGAATTGTGGGAGTTTTGTTTTATAGAGCTTTTAAGTTAAAAATGTTGAACTTGATCAGCATATGGTACTGGCTAGCCTCATCTCTACCAGCTCTTTTGTTATCTTGTTATTGTTACAGGTCTTAATGACAGTTGTAAGCCATAGTTCTGGATGCAGGGGTTAGTCCACCCTGGGGAGGAGAGGGAGAAACAGCAGTGTGGATTATGGAAATATGAATTGATCTAAAAAGCAGCTCTCTTGTAGCAGAATGGGACTCAAAGAAAGACTGGGGAGAAGCTGGTGAAAAGGCGATGGAATATGATGTGAAAATGATCATTTGAATGCTTTTCTTTTCATTCCCAGCTGCTGTGTTCTGGTGAAAAGGCACGCATTTGTATATCTTAAGGCTGGGTGAAAAAGGGCCAGATGAATGGAATTACGTGTTAGATATGTTTTCATTTTGAGTCAGATAAATTATGTGCATTTTAATAGACTGTATGCATATGTTAGCCATTTTTTTAAATCATACAGCTGTGATATTGGGGGACTGCATTTTGTAGAAATAGTCTCTTCTCTGTTTGCTCAAATAAGTACAGTATTAATATTTGACTGTCCTTCAGATATTCTGTATCAGCCTGTCGAAAATAACTGTTACTGATTTGGCTCATTTCAAAGCCAAATCAGATTCCAGACTTCAGTAATGTGCCAAACCAAAGAAGAAAAAATTAACTGATGGCTGAAATAGTGATGACAATCATTTGGAACGTCTTCCAGAAAGACTGCCAAATTGTCATGTGTGATGTTGTTGTTGACTGACCTCAACTGCCCTCAGAATATTCCAGTCTAATGTCACCTAATTTCTTATTCTGTGATACCTTAGACTTTCTCATTTGCTTGCTAAGTACCCTCCATCCACTTGAGTCTTCGATTTGTTGCCTCTGTTTTACTTTTAGTGTTGCTTTTGTGTCTCGAGCTTACTGCTGCATTTTGATGAATATCCTAATTAGTGCAGCTTCTTTTTATGTTAAGTACTGGATGTAGTATCCCTGAACTCTGGGTTTGGTTCTTGGATCATCTTCTGCCTTTCTTGATGATAGTTTTCTATAGAACTGGGAGACCATTTGAGGTACATTGGTTCACTGTTACTGCTACAGGTATTTGAAATGTCACTTCAAATAATTTGCTTATATTTTGTCAAATAAAATACTCTTCTACATATTGCTTGTGTTAGGAAATGGTCTGGGATCAAATGGTATAAACCAAGTAAGATGAAATCAAGGAACCAGGCAAAGAGTAAGACTTGATGGGACTGAGATCAGGAACAGAAGCAGCAGAGGACTTTGGGAGCAGCAAGAGCAAGGCAAAGGTGATTAGTGGGCTGCAGCTGGAGGGATCCAGACTGCTTGGTTGGGGATCTTGGACCAGGAATTAGCAAAGGTGATCAGAAAGGCAAATACATTAATCCATGAGAATATAGCTATTTCTGGTACTAATTACTTCTGTATAAATTTTCAAAGCATTGTGGATTACTTGGTTGGTAGACTGTATTTGCTTCTTCCCTAAGCAAAGGTGTTGAGTTCCTGGGTTTTGTGTGTTGGTTTCTGTCTGCAATCATTAATAAATGTACAATCAGTAATAAAAAACCCAGATGCGAGAAATAACCTGTCTCTGGGGTTACAGTGCATGTTTATCTCTGTTCTTTATCCTTCAGTAGGCACTAATGGCCACTATTAGAGAAAACACACTGGGCCAGTGAAGACTCAGAGCACTGATTCTTGAATTTTAGACTAAAGCTGGGAAGAGGGAAGACCTCTTTGAATTGATGGAGAAATCCTGCTGTCAGAACAGGATTTTTATTAATTTTTCATTGTGTTGTGAATACCTGGATTGGATTTATGAGTGTCTTCCCTGAGCGTGGGTAGTTTAATTTTTTGGATCATAGCGAAGCAGCTGAAAACCTTGGCTGGTAGCTGCCTGTGGCTTGTATTGCCTGGCTTGCTGGTGGAACCTGCCCCCCTCTCCTCTTAGCTGTTCAGAGTTGGCGTATGCTCTATCTGAGGTTGAATCTAAGCTGATTGACTTAGTGCTGAAGTGGCTGACTGGTGCTCACATGCAGAAACAGCAGCCAGAAATTGTTGCAGAGTAATCTCTAGCAATGAAGCCATCAGAAGCTTCAAGCAGGGAGCTGGGAGGTCTGGACAGGCTCAGCCGTAGGTGAAGTGAATGTATATTGTATATCTTTTTTGGAAAAATAAACCCAACTGTATGTCCACTGCATTTTATTTTTGTGATAGTCATCTGTCTGCATTGGGTAACCCAATTTATATATGTGCTGTATGTGTACATGTATTGGATAACATGCACAAGGGGTACGTTAGCACTTTAAATTTAGGCTTGTTTGCTTGTTCCCTTTCCCTCTTTGGCCTTGGAGTTGTTTCATCTTCCTTCCGTTTTTCAACATGGTTGATAATATCTGAATTTAGCACCGAGAAACTATTACTACAAGTTATTCTCGTTGAGCTACATTGAAGCTTAGAATTTGACCTGTGCTGAACTTAAAACAAGAAATAACTATTTCCTTTATAAAAATATCACAAATACGATTTTATTTAAGAAATTATAATCCTAGGAGGTCTCTTAGAAGCTGATTTCCTTTCTTGATTCCTTTACTTTTGTCTGTAGATTCTTCTAATCCAAGAAACTCAGCCCCCCCCCAGTTGGTTTTGCTACTGTTTACAGCATCATGGGGTTCCCGAATGTCCCCTGCTGCTGACACAGCCATGGGAGCTGGCAGCTGTCTCATGGGGCTGCACATCTGGGGGTGGATGAGCCGAGGTGAGGGTTTAGCTTTTGGACTGTCTCTCCGTATTTATCTACATACATCACTCTCTACTACAGACGTTTTCTCTCGGTGTGGCACCCAAGTTGTTCTTTAACTTATGTGTTACTTCATTTTTTAACTACTTCTGAGTTTCTGAATTGTCAGTGAAATCAGCATTTCATCATGGCATCTGCTGTACCGTCATTTTGTGGAAGAGTCAGTTCTGATTCTGGAAGAGCATCCCCTGGTGTTACAAGACAGTTTCATTCTCCAGTCTGAGCAGGGCAATCCTTGCATACAAGCAACCAACAGAGCTGGTGCTGACCTCTCTGAGTGCACCAGTACTGGGTGTATACTGGGCAGACCAGTTGTTCAGTAGAAGCTTTGTAGGCAAGAAGTGACATCCTATTTAGTTGCAGACACTTTGTTTCAAGACTTGTCTTTTAAGTAACTAATGCAGAACTTATGGAGGAAAAAAATATTTTGAATATATTTGGAACAAAATACGCTTGGAGTTGAAATGAATCTGAGATGTATCAAGTGGCATCAGGAGTAGAGTTTGTCATGCTTGAAATGTTATGATATTTTTCAGTATATTTCATTTTCATGGAAATGCGGGTATTCATTATTTGTAGTGTTCTTTTACAGTTGATTTTCCTTTTATGAAAATAATTTCTTGGTAACTGAAAAGAAAATCTTGCAAATAGGAGCCTTTTGACCTAAGTGTCAACTACACTCTGCTCGTGATGTTCTTTGTTACTGTTTTGTAGACATTTCTGAGACTAAAAACTTCACTTTAAAGCAATCTATTCAATGGGTAGAGTTGGGTATGTTACAAATAGGCTTATTTCTGTCCCTTGCTATCAGAATATTCCAAAGTGGAATTAAAAATCTCACAGATATAGCCAGTAAATATGAACCAGTTTTAATTTGTGCATTATTTTATGGTGGTTATTTTTTCACCCCTGGAGAACATCTGAACAGGATGTGCAGGAGGTTCTCAGCATTGGTACTAAAGGTACATCTTAACTGCTGTTGTAAGCAGTGGAAAATCTGAAAAGTCTTGAGTGAAACAAATATTACTGCTCCCTTAGGTATGCAGGATGACATATGGATTTTTAACCTGACCTTCAGAGACTTCCATATTTGGACTTTAAAAGTGACGTCTACCTTAACTCTAGTTAAGGCAACTTCGCTTTTGAATTTCCAGATAATGTTAGAGATGCTGTCATTGAAAGTATTTATTAATAAAAAACCATTTTTCCCCTACTGCATGATGATAGAAAATGGAGTGTCATACACTGGTGCCTTTTTTTTTTTTTTTCTGGTACAAAATGTGGAGTGGAAGAGCATATTTTCTGTTTTTCCCAACTTTCTGGTATTGCCTAGGGAGTAATGATTTCCCTGACATGAGTCAGGGGAGTAAAGAGAAAGCTGTTTATTGCTGCATGGAATACAAAGATTTCATACGTGCCAGAGCTGTGTGATGAAGTATTATTTATCTTGGTTTTGTTTGTCTTGCCAGTAAATGAGTCGATGGTAACATTTCAATCTACCCTTACTCTAATGAGAACTTCCTCTGGGAAGAAGACCATTGTCAATTTTTATGTTTTTATTATGAGTTCCAGGAAAGTTGAAGGATTTTTTTCCTTAAGCAGGGAAATTTACCTGTGTTGAACTTCATACTGTTTTAACTATTCTGTTCTTTGTAACTGAGCTTGTTATTTTACTGTGAACTTTGATTCCATGTATGCTGTGCTGGATACAACTGTGTCTGAAATAGGCTTTATTTTTATCTGGTTGTATGATGAGATTCAGGAACAATTAGACAAATAGAGATTCCAACATTTTATAACTTAGTAAAATCTCTGCATTTTAAAACTTGCTCTGTGATTGTATAGGAAGTCTTATTTCTTAGTCTTGCAGGATAGTGAGATTAACCATGCCTTTTAAAGTACTCAGGGTTATGTTTTCTTTTTGCAAAGTACCTTTGAAAGATGCTCTAAAAGCAGTAAAATCTCATGTGTACTGCCTGGGACACCAACCTTAGCCTGCTGTACAGGGAAAGAGCTTTCAGTATCGTGTCTCCAGTCAAAGTGTACCACACCCTGGTCATGTCACTGCTCTGGTCTTCAGTGGTTTTATTTATTTATTTTTTTTTCCTTTTATTTTTGTCTGTCTGTAGCATACTGTTTGTTCTAAGTGATGTCGCAACAGTTGTTTCTAAGGTCAGTAACAGGGATAGCTGATTGTCGGATCTCCACTGCCCCCTCTACAGCAGCTACTTGTTTATGGGATTTTGCTTCTCTAAGATCTCAAGATCATCCTGTTACCTTGTTGTCTAGAATCTTTCTGTCCTGCTACCTCATCTGTCTGTGCCCTTAACTGTGCTCTTGTTGCTGTGTAGAGCACAAAGCGGCTAGACTAAGCTACCAAAATCTTCAGCTGCCTGTCTGGCATCCTTCCCTGAGGCATGTAACTGAGTGGAGGAGATAGGGAGCAGAAACAAGAGAAATTAAATCTAATTGAAATTCTGTAAGCGATCTCATCCTCATTTGCAGGTATTCAGCTCCTCATTCATTTTAGACAACAGATATTTTTCTGAATAAGCTTTAGAAAGATGAAAGCACCTTTTAGAGAGCAAGTTGTCAAAAAGGTTTGGTGCTTAAGCATTATGAGCAACCTGATTCTTCTGAATGTCAGTCATTGGGCTGTAGGGCCTTGCCAGTCGTAATTTACATGTGAGCCAACTAAATGAGGTTCAAAAATTGTTCTCAGTGGTGGAGTAGAATTTGTGTTCTGTGGGTCAAAACAATCTACAATTGTAGAAATGTACACCTAGCTCAGTTTAGTGGAATTTTAATCTTGCTTGAATCCATTAGTGACAACTTCTGCTACATGGTCCAGAATCTCCTTCCCCTTTGCGTGTTTGTCAGTGGTGTTATGAACTGTTATATGTCAGCTATATTGGAATAGAAATGTGTCAGAAAACACAGCACTATCCACAACTGACTCTGAAAATCATTAGCTAATTAGAGCAGATCTATTTTTAGGGAGCTGCAATTGTACAAATTTTCTTTTTTATCTTCTGGGATTAGAAGTGTTGCAGCAGGTAGAGCTTAGAGGGCACATCTGTGGGTCCGTGTTTTGCCACCCACACAGCACTGAAACTCCTGTGTCACACAGTAGTGTTACAACCATCCTGTGCCATCATGCTGCAAATGAAATGGTGTGATGTGCACAGGATTTTCGTGGGACTACTCCATCAATATGGCTAGAAAACCAATTAGTAATTGCTATTAAATATTAATTTTCTCTGAAACAGTTTCAGAGAATTGTTCATAATTTGTCTTTTAGATCTAGAGGAAAATCTGAAATATCCAAAGGTGAAAATGCAGAAAGTTAATTTACTGATTGTGTTTCTTTCCAGAGGACAAAGTGGAAGTCATTGATAAGCATGGAAAAGTTTTTTTGTTTTGAATGGTTTATAAAGGTTGGAGAAAGGTGTTGCTTGTGTTGCAGAGACCTTGTTAAGATCACATAATTGTACACCTCTACTTTTCAGCCTCTTCTTCATAAGTAGCCTTGAACACATGGAAATTCTATATTGTCCTTACACTTTATTTAGCAAATATTAGCTAAAATATTTAAAACTGGAGATTTCTGACTTTTGAAAAAAAAAAAAGATGTAAAAGAAGAAGTAAGAAAAGCTATGAAATTCAGTGGTTCATTCTTGCAATGATGAAGTTCTATAACCTTAAGGTACCTTTTAAATTTATTTATTTGCTTCTTAAAAGAGCTTTGCATCTCCACCCTAAACCATTTACATTAAATTTCCATATTCTTCATTGCTTTAGGTGTTCAGAAGGCAGCTGATAGATATTTTTTTCTCCTCCTTCAGAACTACTAGATATCAGTGGACAATCCACTATAGAAAGAGACCTGTAGAAGTTAAAAATAGTTTTGGAGGCCTGATAATGACTTCCATACTTTAGACCCTTTGGATTTACTTGAATGTAATCTAAAATTAAAATTTCTTATTATTCAAACCATTTGGACCTTTCTTTATTGTAGCTACAATTTTCTGATGAGTTTTTAGCAGAGGTAAGAGTTAAGTCTTTGAAATATAACTACTTTTGCAGGCTTCACATGGGTCCCTGCTGTGGTCGTGCATGGCTTCAGAGGAAGGAAAAGCAAAAGTCAGTGGCAAGGACAGAGCTTACCTTTTCATCAGCTGTTTTATGTGACAGCATTAGATCTTCACCTTTATTGAGCCACAATGATGAAGGGCTTAACTCTGCAAGATGCTAAGCAGCCTGGCTTTGATTTAAGAATGAACCTAAATCTGTTCTTAATTCTATGCGTTTAAATATTCCCACTGAAGTCACTGGCTTGAATCAGAAATACCATGACAGTCGTGACAGTCTTAAATCTCAAGTAGATTTCTTGTTTGTATGTTTGGACTGGCACTGGGTGACTGAAAATGATGGTAAGCTATGGTCAAAGAGGAAGATTGGAGAGCAAGGCGAGTTAAGAGTGAAGAAAGGACATTGGAGTTGGAGATGGAGATTTGAGTAGGGTGAACTGGTAAGAAGAACCAAAAGAGAGGCCTGCAATCAGGTGCTTCAAGAGAAGACATTTAAGTGAGAGGTTAGCAGGAAGAGGAAGTTCTAGCAGGAAGAAAATAAGAGTTTTGAAGAAATTATATGAAATGCTAAAATAGAATAGAAAGTAACGTTTGCCAACAAGGTTTTAAAAAAAGGACACTGGTTAATAAAGAAGATATGACAAAGGTGAAAGACTGACAAAAAAAAAAAAGAGAATTTCCCCTTTCATTGGAAAGGGGAAAAATATTGTTACTGAGGAAGAAAATTTTTGAAGAAGTGAGAATAATGTGGGGGAGCACAAAAGTGTTTTGTAACAAAGTGGATGATTATTTGTGCTCCTATAATTGATATTTCTTTGGCTGATTTCTGCCTCAACACCAGATGAAGAAATAAGAATAGATAGATATTTGAGCACTAGTTTATATGAATTATTTTGGTAACCTGATCTGGGATCTGTAATTGGAGAATTCAGATTATCTTGGTTACTGTTTTACTTAGGCTGTTTCTTCCCAGGGTGTCCTGACATGTCTGTGGAATGGACACAGTGTGACTGAGTCTCAGTGTAAGTCTGTCCCTTTCCTTCTCCAGAGATGCTGTCCTTCCAGGGCCAGGAGTTGGACTTCAATGATCCTTGTGGGTCCCTACAAACTCAGGATATTCTATCATTCTGTATTCTATGCTCTTTCCATATGTAGAGTGAATGTGGGGAAGAATCCACCTTCTTGCTTGAGAAGCAGTCTTATGCTGCAAATAAACACAGAAATAGTTGGAAGATAACAGGACTCTCTTTATAAACAGCAGTTTATCTAGTGTTTTTAAAAGTGATTCAGCATTCTGGATGTCTTAAAATATTCCTGTAAGGGAAGATTTTTCCATCCTTTCACACGGATGCCCTTGCAAAAAATCAGGTTCTTTTCCCTCCCCCTTGTGAACTACAGAATATGTTATAATAAGAAAAAAATGCTGGGGGTGAACAGTTGCCTCATCCTTTTAACCTCAGAAATTAATCAGATTAAGCTTCAATACTTAAATATTTCAGTAGTATAATACTTAGTGATGAACCTTATTTCTACCAACTCATCAAGTCATCAGTCCTAATCTACACAGAAAAAGGAAACTGGTTGAAATGCATAAGTTAAAATGCAAAAAGTCACTCATACCTCTGTAGAGATACATTAGTATGCTCATTCTGTAATATATAGCAAATCTGGTGCAATTTTCACATAGAAGCTCTCCCATAGAAGCTGTACCTTCTTCCAGCTGGAGTGAGATCACGTTATGTCTTGTTCAAGTGGAGAAGGAAGAAAGTATCCTCCTAAATCACTGTGTTCTACAATGGAGACTGAACAGCCATGAAGGTTTCTTGTGCTTGTATCAATTGACTGTGATATTCTAAGAAAAAAAAATTCTATCTTTTCTAGTTAATAAGGAATATGGTGTATATCTGGAATCTAACCAAAATGACTAACCAGTAGTTTCATTTAAGGGCAAGATTGTGAGTTACCAGGACCTTTTTTCCAGAAAGCTGGCATATATGAATTCAGAAGCATCTTCTACCACTGTTTGCATTGCTTTATAAAACAATGATACACAGAATTAGCTGCATGGGTATCAAAATAAGCAAGGAAAGCTAAATAGTTCTTACCTTTTAGCCATCTGTAATTTCATCTCAATGTAGACCCAGTGAGCATGACCAGGTCAGGCTGAAGTTGTACAGTGCAGCTGATGAAAGTGAATTAATAAAACCAGTGCACCACAAGCCTGTGGGAATGAAAGTTTCTTCTGCTGTGATATAGGCATAAAGGAAAGATTTTTGTAAATATAATTTCCATTTTTGTTTAAGCTTTTTGTGGGGGAAACAGCATGCTGTAGTTCACATGATATTAATTTTATGATTTTATTTGTATAAGGAATGAAATAGTTAAAGGATAACTTAGCAATTAAACTCAATTGTGTATACCACTGTAGATGCTTGTTTGGTGTTTGAAAGCAATTAGACAATCCTTTGCTTGTGGTTTTGTTTTTTTACATCATTATAATTTTCCCCTTGTACACAATTTCTTTGTGACACAGTGAGCATTTCTAAAAGCACTAATACTGTGTGAACCAAAGGATGGGACATGTGAATCCAGATATTTTGCTTTCTGAAGACTCGTTCAACTTTCTGTCTTCGGAAATAAGCACATATTTTTATGAAGTTATGAATATAAAAGACAATAAAGATATTGTTCTTTTTCTGAGAGTGTGTATGTTGACTCAGGAGGAAGTCCTGACTGAGTTATGGAACCCTGAAAATGATGACCCATTAGGAGACAGAGCTCAAATTTTATTCAGTAGAGAGGTTACTGCAAGTATCAACTGTAATTGTACGCAAATAGTGACTGTGTGTGTGAATATTTATCATTTGCATTTTAAATTTGTCTAGCAGCATCTTGAGGGCATCTTGTTTTCTTCCATTTTAAAAATCTGAATAGCACCTGTAATTAAGGAAGAAAACTGAGCCCTGGAAGCTAGGTAGGACTTCCATCTATTGATCTGTGTAAACCCAGCTTACGCTGTCAGGGGAGAAGCAGTCAACTGCTGAGCTGCTTTGTCACTGACATAAGCCGAGAGAGGATTTTTTTTTTTTTTTGTCTATACTGTTTATACACCAGTCTATAGACCTGCTGGCTGGTTGAATTTTAAAGAGTGCGGAGGTTTAAAGACTTGTCCCCTGAGGGATGCTCCTGCCAGTTGGGAAGCGAGCTGAGGCTGCTCTGCAGAAGTTGAGTGCACGTGTGCTGGCTGGGGAGGGACGGGCGGCGCTGGGGGAGCGCCGGCCTGGGGAACGCTGCAAAACATACCCATAATTTTCAGGTTGTTTAGTCAAAATATTGAACTAATACCTTTGGTTTTTTTGTTTTTGTTTTCTTCTTCTTGTGTGATAATTTATTCTGAGAGAGTACAATGGGGAACATAAATGAATACATTTCCATACCCAATTCTGAGTCAGTGCTAAGCTTACCAGGCAGCAATTAAAATCCTTGGTAGTGAGGAGAAAGTAATTTCCTATAGTGTGAGAATAGGTGCAGATTTAGAAAAAAATCGACATACTATTTCTTTGGAACAGGAAAAAACAAACCTTATAAGCCTGAAGAGAGAGAGTATTTGGAAATGTTTAGGAAATCCCTGAGTTAAAAGTTTTGATTAGCCTGTTCTGTTTGTTCTCTTTCTTTAGAGTTTATTATTGCTATGACTGGAATCCTGTGTGCTTGTTCCTGACTGCAGAAATTCAAAGTTTACCTGCCCTGTTTATATTTTACTCCTTACCTTTCTGCAGTGGGCACTCACAGCAGGCAGGATGGTGCTTGAGCAGTTCTTCTGGAGAGTATTACATGTACTGTTGTTGTTCAGGAGTTAATAACCTTTCCCAAACACAATTGTGGCTTTCATACCCTTTATCTTTGCTGACAAAGTAAAAGTTCTAAAGATTTCTTGAAATCTCTTGTATGACTTAGAAATTATAAAAATGTTGACTTTTTCATTTTGTGCCACATGATGATTTACTGGGGCACATCATATACCTTTGAAATGTTGTAACTAGCACATGCATATTGTAGTCAGTCATCTTTTTTCTGAACTATTCATCCCTTGCTGATAAACTTGGATGGGTTCTTTATGTTTTACGCTATCCACTGAGCCAGGCAAATGTTTAAAGTAAATAGTTGTTGTAGTGTGTAGGAATTTAAATACATAATTTCCCCTAATAGGAGTTCAACGTGCAGTAAACAGTGTTCAGGCTGGAGAGTGCTAACATCTTAGATCAGCTTCTTAAACGCTCACGTGCAGCTCTGGAAATTTGTAATCAATATGCATTTTTCTGTATCCAGAAATACATGTCTGTTGGTCTGCTACAAAAAGGGAATTCTGTAGCTTTGACCAACTGCATTGATGTCTGCTGTTCTGCCTCTTCTTAGCTGAAGCGCTTCACAGGGGGTTTGTTTTCCCAGTTGGGAGCAAGGAAATAAAACCTGGTTTTCTAGGATCTTATAAAAGAATTTTGGGGGTATTTGCTGCTAACTGATCTGGTAATTCACTTTTTAGAAAAAAAAAAAAAGGAAGAAAAATGTTGACTAGTTTGAGAGCATTTTTATATTTTAATTAACACATTTTATTTGCCACTAAACAGCTTCTGAAATAAAATTGTGCAAGAAAGAGTGACATCATCCTTTTAGGCTATGGTACGAATGTAAATCTGGTGGATTTTGCTCCCCCCTGCCCCCCCCCCCCTTTATTAATAGGAAGGCTTGCTTGTGAAACCCAAAGGGTTAATCATATAAATTTCTGCTTTGGACCGGCAGACGATTTCCATCATTTTCAGCGTTTGACTATGGCACATGTATAGAGTTGTTATACCTCTCTGTAATTCATTCTGCTGCCAACTTCATTCCCTTTTCTCTGCCTGCATTTTAATTGAAACAACATTTGTATTTTTGAGCCAGGATCTGTCAGAAGTCCCTGTGGCTAGTCTGTGGTACAAGTAGCAGCAGACGTGGCTTACCCATATGGTGTGGTGCTTCTTGTAAAATCCATATGGCCTTGTTGAAGGGAATCCCAGCGGGGATGTGAAGGGTGTTAATACCCTTCAGGCCAGGCCTTTCCCTCCTGGGGCTTCTGTGGCATTGTCTTTGCAATCTGCCAAAGCACAAACTTAATTCCTTTTTAATAATCAATTATTTCAGTCCAGGAACGTGTGCTGTATTTTTGCAATCGTATATTCCTTGAATTTATTATTTGTTATGAATATTTTTGGTCATTTTTTAAAAGCAAACCTTTGAAAAACCTTTTCAAAAACCTGTAACTTTATTTCTTTTACTTACATTTTCAGGAAGTGCTGAACAGCGTTCCAAAGTTCTGCTTTCCTTTTGACATTGAAAGGTATGTGCTACAGTTATCATTTATTTAAAAATTCTCAATAGAAAATTATATTTAACATAATTGCAAGCAAGGATTTAAAGAAAAGGAAAATGTAATGTACTCTCTAAGCTTGCACCTGCAGATGAGAAAACATGCCCTTTGTTGTTCAAGTCACTATGAAGTCACTAGTAGGAAGCTATCACAGCAAAATGTAACCTTTACAGAATTTTGGGGATATCTCTGTAAAGGTAGAGCTACATTCTGACTCCCAGTTTTGTCCATTTTAATTGTAAACACCATCTGTGTTAGTCTAAGGATATAACATAGTTTCCTTCAAGCAGCGAGCTTCATAAAAATGTTACAGTGCACCAGGATATAAAAACTCACTGAGCAGTACTGCAAACATGTTGCTTTGAGTTCAAAGAAATTGAGACTTTAATTGCATGGAAGTAGCTGAATATGTGATTGATTTTTCTCAGAGAAGAATCAAGACCGTTATTTATAATTAATTAGTCCTTACCTTTCTGCTATCATTTATAGTCTGTCTTCCATGTAATGCTGCCAGTCATTTAAATTGTTCATATTAAATGTTTTTATTAATGAAAATATTTATTCGGGCTTGTGAAAATGATTAATGGTAATTAATTTAGTAGATTGAACTCACTTGGTTTGGAAAACTCGTACTGTCTAAATTAGCAAAGATTAAATTAGAAACTTGATTTGCATGATTAATGAAAGATATATCCAGGTAGTGTGCAGGCTGAACCAGTTTCAGGACATGGGCATCAGTTGTAGATGGAGATTCAGAGACCAGAAGCATTTTTCAGATGCAAGAAGATTGCTCTCTGTGGAGTAAAAGATGGTGTGTGTAGAGAGGAAAGAACAATCTTTGCAGGAAGACACCCTGGCAAAATAAAGATCTTTATAAACACAACTTCCTTGAAGTAAACTAGGTTCGGTCTTTTATAGATGAATTTAATTAAGTTGTTTGGGGTTTGAACTGGTTAAGCTCACTGTCCTTTAAGCTGTTTTAATGACTTAACTAATATGGTTGTCAGTGTTGGCTTTAAAACATTAAAGTCTTTAATGTGCTTAAGATATGTACAGAATTGTTTAAAATTGGTAATGAAGACGAATAATGGAAATAAAATTTGAGGATAACAGAAAAAGGTGAGGTTCTGTTGCTGCCATCCAGTGGCAAGAAGATAATCAGTGGCAGCAAATAATTATTTTTCAAATAACTGGCCTTAACTATTCCTGAAGGCACATTCAGAACATTCAGAAGGCACTTGGCTGCTTGTATGAGATGGACGAACTTAATCAATGAACTATGGGAATACGTGAATTTATAGTATAGCTAAGCATGTATTTTAGCTGAGTGTCTGAAGGGGTAAAAACCAAAGAAAATAGAAAAAAAAAAAAAGTTATGGGATACTTGTTGCCTGTCCATTAATGCCCTCTGTACCCCCCTCCCCAGACATGCTTTTTGACTGTTGGCCCCATGCTTGACAGTAAAGCGGTGCTCTCAAAGGTGCCAAATTTCTACAAACTTTGTAAAAACTGGCAGTTGGGCAGAAGGAGGAGAGGTTCTTGGAAGCTGAGATAAACCGAGGAGAATAAAGCCGACGTGTTCAGTCTGGCCCGCTGACGGCTCAGGGGCACCGCGGTGTCTTTAAAACAAGGTGCCGCACTCGCTGCTTCCTGCGTAGCTGGGAGCTGAGTTGTAGGGATTTGTGGGAGAACCAAAGGCAATGCGGGATCACGAGAGTATAAAAGAGCACAGACAAGGAGGAGGGGCGGAGCTGCTGTGGAGAAAAGGACAGAAATGCTGGAAGCTCATTCAGGAGAGCAGGAACTGTTTACTGGCAAGCTGTTTGTGTGAACAGCTTACTGGCTGCTTGGTGTATTTGCCATTTACTTCTCAGTTCAAGTATTTTCTATAATGTGGACATTATTATTTTTTTTTTTTAAGAAAACCAGTTGCATTCTGCTTTCTCAGTTTAATTTTTTTTTTTATTTTGAAATTTGAATGATAAAAGGATTGGGAAAAACACTGCTGTAGTTCCTTTTCATATGGCTTTTTTCAATGGACATTTAAGATGTGACTAATTTTTTTTCTAGTCATATATGTGCTTTTCACTTGCCCGATGAAAATATGTATATTTTTTTTTGTCTTGTGCAGAGGATCATGGTAGATGATACACCTAATACCCCCAAGTATTTTACAGACAGATTTCAATGACAATTTCTCTACAGAAAGCTTTGATTGAACTGAAATAGAAAATATCTGTTTCATTGATTGAGCATATTGAACTCTAGAGAGCACAGTTTGTCAGCCTGTATTATGTGTACTATACATGTATAAACTATGTCAAGCAATATCTGAGCCTATTAAGAGCTAGAAATTACCAGTGCTAAAGTGATAAATTCCACTGATTCTACCAATCAAGATACTTAGATCAAAAAGTGTGACTCTGTTCCATAGATTGCCTCTGAATTTCTACTATACAGCAGAGTTGTAGGGAATGGAGTATTATTTCTGTTATCTAGCTAAATAAAACTCATTAAAGTAGGCAACCAACATTCTTCAAATTATAGAAATAGGAAAGTTAAAGCACTATTAAAACACAGTGGTAAAATCATCATCACCTGTTTTCTTTCAGCTCACCTATATTAGTTGCCAAATGAACTAAAAAATGAATAAAATGAGAATGTTTATTTGATTTTCTTTTATTCACTGTACTACAGTGATCATAGACAGAGATCCAAATTTAGTTCTCACTATTCGATGCTGCTTACATCCTCTCACCGGATGTACTTTATCTTTTATGCATATGTTATAAATAAATGTACACTACTTGTTCTAATTATTAAAAATAAATACTGTGAATGATGATTAAAAATCTAGAGGTAACTCCCATTAAATTTAAACTTAAAGTCAGGTCAATAGAGGCACAATGGTGTTAAAAAATTCTTTGACGATGACTTAAACTTTTAGTTTTATGTATAATTTTTTATTGAAAGCAAGCACATATTGTCATTACTGCTGGTTATGGCTTACATTTTATTTTGAAGAGGTTAAGAAATGAATTGCATCATAGAAATTCTTGAGCATTTGCTCCAAGAACCTATTTCTTTTTCTGAGAATAAATTATTTTATGTTTAGTAAATGATGCAGTTGTATAACATTCTGACAGTTTCCTTATATATATTTACGAATAAGTTCCCTTTGGTACACAATTCCTTTGGTTTTTTTTTATATGGACTATGAAGATTTAACATTTGAGGATACAGAGATTTTAATTTCCTTTTAGTGTTTGCTAAAGTAATATTAATGCATCAGAGAAAAACACTTTGTCCTCTCTCTTGTTGTTTGAGTCCTTTATGTAAATTCTGCATGTTTTTCTTCCCTTTTCTTTCTCCAATAGTCTTCTTTATTTTCACTCTCAACCCAAAATTCAGGTGTAACTTTGCAGAGTCATACACCTTGATCTCTGCATCCATCTGTCAGTTATTTAGCTGGATGATGACTAATGAACAAGTGACTTCTCCTCTTGTTCCTTTTGGAACCATTTCAGATTCAGTCCAAAGTTGTGCTATGTCACTGCTTGACCCCTCATTTTTGTCTGTGCTTTAAATCTCTCCCATTTCTCTCCGCCATAAGTACCTCCCCTCACTTCTTTCATTTCTCAGTCTTTCACCTTTCAGGATGAATTTCTCCTGCTGAATGTGTAGCCCATATACCTCTTTAGATAAGACACTTTGGGAACTGCCTGTAGGATCAGCATGGAGACAGTGATACATATCTCATTAACTCTTCCTACGATACTCACCCAATTGCAGGGAAGCGTTAGATTTTGGAGCGTAAGCAGTGATGTTGCTGCTGCAGTAGAGGATTTCTCTTTAGCAGCAGAATATCACTCAAGTATGGGAATTAATGTGAATATTATTTAACTCCTAATCTGTTAGGGTCAATGAGTAATAATAGCAGGAGTGACATCACTGTCACTCTCCTGTTCTTGGCTAATGCTGTTTCTGTTATTTCTGGTGAAAGTCTGTACAGAAACAAGACAAGTGCAAAACAATGGCTGTAGAGATCATTGGATTAGCAGATCTCATGAAAGGCAGTTATATCTTACACGAAAATTTTGCCTTCAGATTAAATAGTTGAGAGTGAAAAGTAAATGATCAAGAAAGTATTGTACAGGTGAAGATAAACTAGCATTCCTTTTACACTTCAGTCATTGCAGTCAGTTTACAAGATGGGTTACAAACTCAAACATGCAGCAGCAGTTATATACAATTGATTTCTTTGTATCTTTTTGTCTCACTGTGTTATGGTCCATGTGTGCATAATATTGAACATATGTGTGAGAGAGAAGTGTTGGTAAGGACAGGCTGCAGTGTGCACTGTGGAGTTTCCATGTGTGTGCAGAAGTGGACCTGTCTGGGAGGAAACCTGGGAATACCAAGGGAACTGTAGCGTGCTCCTATAGACCCTTGGCCAGGTATGATGATCAGGGCCCCTAAACAGAGAAGGCTTCTGTTGCAACTTAAATACTCCCAGTGAGACTCTTTGCTAAGTAATTGTGGTTTCTTTTAATGCTTCCAGCATTTGTTGTTCTGAAAACATAACCTCATTTAGAAGATAAATATGCTTTCTATTAATGGGAAATGTCATAGTTGATGGTGGTTTTGTCCATTTTTGTATCTTCTGTAGTTTTCTTCTTGTTCTTTTTTTTTTTTTTTTCTGAATTGGAAGGGGTTGGGGCTTCTGGGAAGCAGAGCTCAAATGGGATAACTCAGTTGGAACAAAGCAGCCCTCCACACAGGGAGCCTGAACTTTGGAGTTGTTGGAGGGGGCCTGGAAATGGAGAAAATAATCCCTGAAGCTTAGATTTGAGTATAGCGATTAGTTGAAGAAGACTGCCCAACCCTGCATTACTGTCTGTCTCTCTAGTCTCTCCATCAGCTTGTACCACTACCTTAACATCTGTTTTTCAAATTCTTGCTTGAAACAGTTTCTAATCTGTTCTTTGATTTGGGGAAAATTAGGGCGAATTTACTTTTCAGCATTTAGCTTGGGAGTTGAAATACCTGTGAAATTCTCAGGTTTACAGGTAGCAACTGCTAAAGCTCCAATCAGAACTATGTACTTCAGTTACACTGGTCAAATACATGTACGTGCCATTTTATAATTAATGATATGAGTAACTTTATGACTTATTTTTGAAACCAAAAATCTGTATTCTGATGCATAAGGTCTTTAATTTTTTGGAACTCTTTAAAAATTCCTAAAATTCGAAATAAAAATAATTTCAAACATCTACTGTATCCTAAACTAATCAGTTTGAAAGAAAAGCAATTTTTATTGAGAATAAGGGATACATTTAATGATTAGATATGCTGTTTTTTGTGTGAAGGAGAGTTTCAATTCCTGCCTTAATCAGCTCTCTTAAGGCTCTCTTAAAAATGAGGCCTGAGTGATGGCTGTAATGTAAACAAAAAACTTTAAAATGACTCTTTACCTATTCCATGGGTACCAAGGAACCTTTTCTGCATTTTGTAGGTACATACTTAAAAAATTTTAAAACCTCTTTTTATTTCTATAGTGAACTGTAATAACCTTGAAAGAGCTCATTGTAGTCTGCAGGGTTAATAAGTATTTACACACATTCTTCTAGTGATTTATTATTGCTGAACTAAGATTAAAAGTAAGCATGCAGGGCAAGAGTTGAAAGTGAGTCAAAAGCAAGGCAGAGGAGTGAGTGAGGAGGTCGGTGATGCTTGGGAACAGTTTGTGCCTGCTCTCCCCTTGCAAGTGAGCAATTCATGCTCTCTTCAAATCTCCAACTAGACTGATGTTCTGCAGGAAGGTTTTGAAGCTTGGCCAGTTGATCCTGTGATCCAGTAAAAAGTCTAGATAACATTTTGTTTAGGGAATTCTGGTATGTAATAATTGCATTTTACCTGTGCTGATTTTCATGTTAAGAAAAACTTGAGAGGCATCAATGTTGTGGTTCAGTAGCAGTGCCAGGAGCTGCTGCCTGCCTCTGGAGGTGAGACTTGATTTCTGAACAACTGAATGTGCCATGGTGCAACAGAGAGGCACAGTCCCCAAGTCACTTGGCCCAACATTTGTCTGCATGATGGAACATGGTATATATATGTTAAAACTGTAGTGCTAGCACTTCTGGAATGTTTTGTGTGTCTGGCTTATACATTGTGGTTGTCTATCGATAGACAGAAATCCCCAATCGACATTTGTTTTTCTCTGTAAGGCTTGCATATAGTTAGTTTTAATTCTGCTGAAGAGGAGTGGAAAAACAGGCCTCCTTGCTGCCCCCGCATCTTAAGTGGAGCTCTCAAATTAGAAACCTAGAATTAATTCTGTATTTTAAACTCTGATCAGAGAATCTCATCCAGATGGATGGTCACTGGCTTCTGTTAGCTGTTCTTTTGAAGCAAATGGGACCAAATGCAAACTTTTGGGTTCTTGTGGATATTCAGTTTTAGTCTTGGAGTTTTTCTCATATTAAAAATCTGAAACTTGCTACTTACATCTCTTTCTAAACTGTGTGGGAAGCAGTTTTCAGGCCGGGCAACTTTTACACTGACTGTCAAAATATGGGGCTACCTCTCTTAAAAAAGCCAAGATATTGATTTGGAGGTGGTGAGCTGGCATTGGAATTGATTCCCACTGAACTCATAACTTGACTGGACTATTTTTAATAGAAAATATCAGAATTTAAATCTTATTTTTAAGGTGGCTGTGTGTAGTGACATTTTGTTACGCTTTAATTGCAATACTGGTTATTTTCCCATATCATCTTCAGGTTTTAGGAAGGGAGACTTCAAATAGCTGGAAGCGGGAGATCCTAATTGATGTCAGTTTTTGGGGCTAAGGAATTGAGTTCAAGGAGTAATGGTGTAGTCATTTGCCTGACATACGTGTACACAGTACATCAAAAGCAATGCCTGCATAGATGAGCATGTATTAACAGTTGCTGGTTATGAGTGATCTCTTTAGGTTAAGATGATGGTGCACAGAGACCCCAACCTAATCATGCCAGGTGTGATGTAAGGAGAAGCCAGTCAGGGCTGCTGGGAGCTCCAAACCTAACAGTGGGATAGAGCAGAACAAAAGAGAGTGGGAACAGGAGGCAGCCGAGGTCACTGCACTGCACTGCCAGTGCTACTGACTGAGCAGCTACTGCTGAGTTACTGTGCGAACCCCCGGCCACAGTGTGCGCAGGGGCACTGAAACCACACTGCAGGTTTCATGGCAGTCTGCTCTCAGGAATAAAGAGGAAAATGCAGAGATGTGAAATAGAAAATTGCTTGGTTGGCAGGGGAGTAATAATGCCCTATTATTGATGGCTCTCCGTGGTACCAGGCACAGTGTACAGGCAGCATGACACAGAACCTGAGCAAGGAAGGGCTGAGCGAAAGCCATTGCACATTTACCATTTAAAGAGCATGCTAGAGTTGTTCCAGTGTGTTGAAGAGAGCCGAGGAAAGTGTTTGTCCTAATTATTTGAGTTTAATTACCTAACTAAAAAAAGTCCATTCATTGTCATGGGTTTCCAGTGGTTATATTGGACTTAGTGTATCTCCTGATGTTGTATGCATAGGCTTTTGTTTCAGCCCTGTCGCTGTATGTTCACGATGGACTAAACTAAACTGAAAAGAATGGGAGACTGCAATCTGGGTAATGGTACCAATCTTTAAGCTTTTGTCATACATATGTTAAGCAATATAATGTGCCTGTGTCCTACGTAACTTCTCTTGCCCTTTGATCATCCACTTTCTTTTTCCCTAGGGGAAAATTTTCTATATTTTATTTTGGTGGAGATTTAAAAAACACAAAACAAGCAAACCAGTGAAAAACCAACCAAAACCACAACAAAAAAACCCCAACCCGTATTACAAGGCATAAATTAAAAAAATATTTTGTGGTCTTGGACTGATAGACTGAGGTTTGTGATGGTTTTCAGCTTCTCTGGGAATTCATTTTCAGCTTGGTCGTCTATGATTGACCCACAAATGACACATGTTAATCATAGCACTTAACTAGCAGGTGCTTAGGTATTTTGCTGTAGAAGATCATGTGAGAATAGGAAAAGAACAGCAGACAATAGAATTACAGGCTGAACTGTTGCATTTTATGCTTTCAAATCTCCATGCACTCCCCATCTTAACTTTGTTTTCATTTGGTTTTAATGAAATCTTTAGTAATCTCTTCTGGACAAAACCATTCTATGCCACACATCACCTCTTTTGGCTGAAAATGCCAAGTCTGCCTAGAACTAATTTTGTTTGGGAGATTTTGGAAAAGTGAAATATGTATTTCTGTGAGTAAACTTCAGATACAGTTTGTTTGTCTTCTAAAATGCTTACATCAAATGCATTTTGCAATTTCTGTGGAGATCACTGAAGTTTGGTCACACTGAGAGCGGGTCCATCCCATGGTCTCAGTGATATTCTGTCTGAAGCTGACAAACTGCACAAGAGAAAAACGTCATGCTTGAGAGCCTAAAGGAGAATTAGAAACATCATGACAGTGAAGATGCCATTTGTTAAAAGGGAATTGGGAAAAGGCTCATGCTGTCAAGCAGAAAGTGGGGGATCAGGACTGGAGGTTGGAACTAAGATCTGGAGATGAGTATGTGCAGTCAGACGTGGCATGGGAGGGGTAGTAGAAACTCAGGACAAGTGCATGTTAGCCTGCACTGCTGAGGGAGTGCTGACTGCACAGAGCTTGGGGATAAGAGGAGGGAAATTTGGTGTAAACTTACTCTGTCTCACGTGGGTGTGTATTTTGATACAGTCTTGAAGATATTGTTACTTATTTTTTTTTTTAGCTTTTGTGCTGTTAGTTCTTGATTATGTTCTAGCTTTTGCGTTTCCAGAACCAAAAAAATTTGCACCAGAAGATAAACTTGGCACAAATTCCTTGCTGGGCAATGTGTAGAGCAAAAAAAAGGAGGAAAATCTGTGGAAGATGCATAGGGAGGCTACAGGCTTAACCAGTGAAGATAGTCAAAAGGGATTGAAAAAAAACAAGCTAGCTTTATAATGGCTGCTGTAAGCCAGGCCCATGTTATGACATGTAATAAATTATTTGTAGAATTTTAAAACTTTGTTTGGGTTGCTGTTCTCCACAGCTGAGGTGTACTCAAAGCCAATAAACTGTGGCAAGCTTGTACTGGCTCTGGCTTAAGTTTATTCTGTGCTTAAGAACAAACCTTATGAAACACCCTGTACTTTCAGAGTAGGGGCCAGATGCAGTGGAGCACATCAGCAGGAACATGGAACTGGGGCAGCAACTGGGGGCACGAGTGAAGGAAGGACTGGGCTCTTCTGTGCCGAAGGAAAGGAGTGGGGTGCAAGAGGCAGCCTGGATGGTGGGAAGGGAGAGAAGAATAGTGAGGTTTGAGCATGGAAATACTTGAGACCAATGACTTAAATGCTTGTGTTTTGTGTGATTTAGTGGTTTTATGCTCTGTATCTGGTTTTCCAGGGTGTCCCAAAACCAAGTAGGACAGCATTTCACCTTTGTGCTCACCGACATTGAAAGTAAGCAAAGGTTTGGATTTTGCCGTTTGACGTCAGGAGGCAAGGTCTGCCTCTGTATTTTAAGGTAAGTTGGTATAAGAAAAATTAAGTCAAGGAGTCAATATAAAAAAAAATACAAGAACAAAATTATCTTTTGCAAATTCTCTGCTAATGTGTTTTACTTCTCTATCAGGGTATCATTTTTCTACAACAGTGATACCCTGAGTTAATCTTTTCTTCCTTCATCAAGCTAGAAACAAATTTTTTTGGTGTACTCCTAACATTGTCGGTCTGGCTTCTAATGCTATAGTAACAATGTTTCAGCAGTTACATGCACTTAAGTATGCACACAAATACAGTATGGACTGCTGCAGAGCAAAGGATGTAAATTCTCAGCTGGTGTAAACCTGGGTATTTCTTTTAACATTTCCCTGTAGACATACATTAGCTAAAGATTAGTCAATGGTCTGTTACTTGGTAGAAATAACTAAGAAAATGAAAAGTGGCAAGCTGTAATTTTTCACTGAACCATAACCAAAGCATTGCCTTTATTGCTTTTATTGTGACAATTTCAAATTTACAATGCACAGCTGAATGCATAACAGCACTAGCTTCAGACCATTGTCCTTCTAGCTGGGGAGTCTGTTTGTCTTCTCTATGTGTCTGAGTGTGTGTGTGTGTGTGCTGTATTTAGCTCAGACAGAAAGAATGCATCAGTTTTCATCTGATATGTTCTGATATCCAGTCTGGTTTTCACTCTGAATCCAAGATCCATTGGAAGTGATGAAATGAAAGAGGACTCACTAAGCAGATTTCTTTTGGCATTTTATCTGTTTCCACCTTGCACATGATTGTTGATCTTAAATTAACCAAAGGAAAAAAAAATAAATTAACAAATGAATGCTGTCTTTATATATAAAGAGTGTGTGTGCGCATGTTCACTGTGGCTTTTGTCTATATATCAAAATAACATAAAATGATATTTGCTGTGTTTATATACACATGATGACTGATGTATGAGCAATTCGAACTACTTTTTCATCGCAGGTATTTGCACAATAGTCATAGACTTATATATAAACACACAAGGGCAGGTGTACATAAATGCCACGTTGAACTACCATCTCCATATGCACATCTATGTATATTGCCTCAAACAAGAGGAATACATTAAGATTGCTGACTGAGGCTTTTACAAAGACATCTAGAGATAGTCCAATACAAGAAGGTTAACTAAATGAAGTCATCATAAATAACTGAAATATAAGTAAGAATCTCTGAAAAGACGAGCAGAAACAAGCCAGTCAAAGTGATGAGAAGGAGATAACATAGAGATTTAGATGGGCTGGTGAGGGGGTAACAGGACACAAGTTTTCCCTTGTGCGTGTCTTTTGTCGATGGTACCAAACCATGTATTAAACTGTGCCAGGGCTGCTAAAGGCAGAGGATTTGAACTACTGAGTGGCATTCTTAACTGAAAGCTGAAGAAAAGGCTGCTTGTCCATCAACAGTTTAAAGCGGTGTCTAAGATTAAAGTCATGTGGTTTATGGGACTTTTCTCTGTAATTCATTCTTTATCTGAAACACTAGCTAAAGGAAATTATCTCTGAATTTGCAGCCACATGGTCCTGCTTTAAACTGGATAGTTTGAAACAGAAAATATACTTGTACATAGAAAATTTTTCTATAAGTTTTACAGGATTTTTTTTGTGTTCTGTATACACATGTATATGAATTGTGTAAACAGAATCTTCTCCCAAATCAGAATGTATTGTTCAAGTTCTCTGTATGTTTATCAAGTGAAGTAAAAATCCTCCCAGGTAGCTTCCTCAGGCATTGTCGAAAATGAACATGCAGAGCTTTCCTGCAGTTGCCAAATTTGAAGTGCAAGTAAGTGCTAAACCATAGTAAGGTGAGAAAATAAATCTTGGATTATTATCCAGAGAAGTTGTGCGATTCCTTTGCAAGTTTTATTTTAATGTGGTTTTTTTTTTTTTTTTTTAACTGCATGGCTGCTTTGTGAAGCTCTCAGTGTGGATCCTGCTGTATCACCTCCTCCCTCTCCACAAACTGTTGAACTAATGCAGCCCTGTAAGACAGCAATAGACATATGCCACAATAGACGTATTGTAAAATACCTTGTTGTGCTCATATCTTGTACTGGATCTTTTCTCCTAGTTTTATTTTTTCTATTTTTAGGAAATGGTTTTGTTAGTTGAGGTTTGAAGTGGCACAATAGAAACTTCAGTGTTCACGTTTGAATAATGGGAGACTCAGTTCTTCTGGCTGTTGTTTCTAAGTACCACTGCTGCTTGCAGTAGGAATAATACTTTCAGGGTTTACATGAAATTGTTTTTGTATTACTTGAATGGTTTTAGTACAAAGTACAAATAATTTGTTAAAAATCCTGAAACTGTTGATGGACTCTGAGGTTGACCTTAGGTATGCTGAGGAACACAAAATGCATCATTAAAATGCTTAGTCCTAGATTTCATTAATTTTATGACTATAAAATTGTCACCTAGGTTTCTAAATGAAATGCTCTAATAAGGAAGACAGGTTTATGTGGTCAGGCTTTGTAGTTCTTCAGTTCAGACCACGCTTGAAGCTTTTTCACTCTTCCTTTAGGCAAATCCCTTAGAAGCAGAATGTTTCAATTTTACACATTTTGTGTCAATTTTCCAGACAGAAAAGCAGCCCCTAGACATTAGACATTTAGCTACGGAAAGGCAGTTTCCTTAGTTTTATTTGATTACTAGAAGTTAGATTCCTGCTGATAGTTCAGGACTGTTAGTGGTTACCTGACTATTTGACAGAAAACATTTCCTCTCCTTTGTTTAACCTTTGACTCATGAATGTAAAAGTTTTATCAGAGCTATAGCAGAAGCACCAGTGAGGTGGAAGTCTACTTATGGCAACAAGGGTTTATGTGTGACTTTGAATAAAAGTCCTGAGCTCCTGCCTTGTGGCTCATTTGGGTTGAAAGAAAATGTTAAGTACGTTTTTAATTAACCATGAAATATCTTGGTCTCTTGCTTTTGTGGGAGACAGTGGCTGTGCTTTTAAATAAAGACCCCTGTATTCTCAATCAGGGAATATATATCTATAAAACAATATTGTGTATGTTTTGATGTTCTCTTTATTATGGAAGAAATATTTAGAAAAATTTTGTATGTTGTTGGAGGTTGCCCTATGTTTGTCTTGTATGTTGTTTCTCAAACAGCTGTTGATTATAACATGAGGAATGCGAAGACAATGTGTACAATTAAAGAAAATAAATAGGAAACTAATAATGGTTTCATAGCTTAAGAAATAAAATTATTTTTATTTGAAGTTTAGGTTTCTACATATATTAAACTGAACGTTAAAGCCCTGTTTTTCCTCTGCTTTATCTATTGTGAAGGGACTTCATGATAACCTTTTGACGTTTTCATAAAACAACTAATTAATTATAAAATGCACTCCTCATAAATAATTTTTATGAATACAAATGTGCTGGATAAGGTCTTTCTAGTAATGGACTTTAATTTGATTTTTCTGTTGTTAAGGTACATATTAGTGTGACAGTTTTGAGTTAGGAATAATGTATTACAGGTCTCTGTTAAATTCAGCCACTTCAAAACTATATTTTTCACACAATACATTTCTGTACTGACTTGAGAAAAAAGTTGTTACCCAACATATAAATGGTGATGGACCACTTGAGTGCTGGAGACTTTTCTGTACATGGACTAGTTCTTCTGTACAAAGCAAAGATTAAATAATTTTGTAAGATTTACTAACAGGACAAGCTAAGAAGATTCTTTTACCTGTAATGCTTCTTGGTTTTAGCTATCGCACACAAAAGTGCCGTAAAAGGCAACAAGACCAAGTGCCAGCTTTCTGCACGTGGGTCACAACAGCCCCAAGCCAATGCTGCAGGCGGGGGAAGAGTGTCTGGAAAGCTGCAGAAAAGGACCTGGGTTACTGGTGCAGCTGAACATGAGCCGTGTGTGCCCAGGTGGTCACAAAGGCCAGTGATATCCTGGCCTGTTATCAGAAATAGTGGAGCAGCAGCACCAGGGCAGTGATTGTCCCTCTGTACTGGGCACTGGTGAGGGGCAGCTCAAATCCTGTGTCCAGTTCTCAATTCAAGAACCGTTGGGTGCGGAACGAGTCTAGAGAAGGGAACGGAGCTGGTGAAGGGTTGGACCACAAGTCATATAAGTAGTGGCTGAGGGAGCTGGAGGTGTTTAGCCTGGAGAAAAGGAGGCTCAGGGGAGACCTTGTCACTCTCTATAACTCCCTGAAAGGAGGTTGTAGCAAGATGGGGATCAGTCTCTTCTCCCGGGCAACCAGTGACAGGACAAGAGGAAATGGCCTCAGGTTGCACCAGCAGAGGTTTAAATTGGATATCAGGGAAAATTTCTTCAAGGAAAGGATTGCCAAGTACTGGAACAGGCTGTCCAGGGAGGTGGTGGAATCACATTCCTGGAGGTATTTGAAAGATGTGTAGATGTGGTGGCTTAGGGACATGGTTTAGCGGTAGATTTGGCAGTGCTGAGTAAGGGTGGACCTCAATGATCTTGAAGGTCTTTTCAGACTTACCAGATTCTCTGATTTGATGTACAGTGCTTTATCCAATATGATGTAAGGGATAAAGATGTAAAACACAGACTTTAATAATCATGGCAATGTTTATCTATGAATAAATCTGTTTACTAGAGTAGTCCAAATAGATTAATAGGATTATTAACAAATGTGCCTTCCAAAATGGGCCTATGATATAAGAGGACAAAAATGTTGGCTGACAACCTTGAGGATGCTACAAAGTGTGAAGAGCTTATACTTGGTCTTTGAATTGAGAATCTAAAATGCCACCTGAGAGTTGTCTTTATTATGAACACAGCTGTATTTACTTTTGAATGCAGAGATGTATTCTATATGCACACACACAAATACATTCTTTATTGTTTATGAAAATGACAAATATAACAATTCTTTATTATGTTGAATTAATTACAATTAGCAAATCTATAAAAGAAACATATAAATTGAACTTTTTTCGTTTCCAATAGGTCTTTGTAATATTTTTGTTGCAGTAAGAACATTGTAATTCAAAATATTGACAAAAATTTTTGCAATTAAACTGTTCTATTGAAGAACTGAAGATTATGTGGAAAAGAAGCAGAGGACAGGTTCTGGTGGCCTTTGGTTTCATGCCATATAATGTAATGGAGTACTTGTTTTGATTTCCTTAAGTTTTCAGGTTTAAGAGGCACGTAGATTTATATTAACTCATGTCTGTGATTATAAGGCTTAAAGCATTCTTTTTCCAGCCTTTCAGCTCAAAGGAAACTGACTTTATTTTATAAACTATGTTGAAGTAGTGTGTTTTTACAATGTTTTTCTTTGCACTTTTGTTATGTGAAGACATGGAAGTGTATCATGAGCCTGATTTTGCTAAGGGAATAAATTCTTGTGCAAGTGCTCTGGTCAGCATGCCTCACTGTACAAAAGAAAAATTCTCCCATGGCTTTTTGCTAGGGTCATTAATTTCAAATAATGAATTTGACCTTCTTTGCACAGGCTTAAAAATTGCATTAATTTTTCTTTTCTCAGTAAGAGAGGAGTGAGCTCATACATACAGGAAAGAAGTATGGTAATATTTTATTGAAGTAGGAGCATTTATTTTTACAGAATGCTGTTCATAAGTGTTCATTATGAAAATAGATGATCAGATGATATTTTGAGTATTCGACAGCAAAATATACTGGGTCATGTATGCTGCTAACACAGAGGTGATAGCAACAGACTGGAAAGCCTTTAGGTAGTCTCACCTATTTGTGTGTCCAGTGTTATGAAATACTTTGCAATTTATACCTACCTTGTGCCTTGACTTGGACAAAACAGTAGGACAATGTTCCAGTCCCTGCTGTAATTTGAGGCTGTAAAGCTGTTCCAGTAGCTCTGACATTTGCAGGTACTCTGAACGCTGTGGTGAACAATTCTGTTTGCCCATCTAGGCTGTGTTTCAATGATGTGTAAAACCAGGTTAACATGATTTCAGAAGATAATAGAACAGGAGTCCTAGGTGAAAGAAAGCTCAAAGATCAGATGTTTTAGGTGCTATTATGATGGGTGTTTTACAAGGGCGTGCAGCGTTCATGTCTGTAAGCAGTGAGTGACCTTACACAGGTGCACTGAAGTAAATTTTTATGATTATATAAGAATATATTGAATAGCAAATGCAATAAGGTCACACCTTAACCACTGTCAACAATACCAAGCATTAAAAGTGTCTGTAAGCATTAAGAGGTTGATGTAGTTTTGATTAATAGCTGGCACAGGGTATGGTAAAGTGTGATAAAGACAGTAATATAGCGGCTTTAAAGGAAATCATTAAATCATTGCCACTGTGTCTCTTTGGCTTGGCAAGAGTAAATTCATGATGAGTTTTTGTGGTTTGGTGGTTTGTCTTTTTTTTTTTTTTGGTTTGGGGTTGTTTGGTTGGTTGGGGTTTTTTTTTGGTGTGTTTTGGTTTTTTTGAGAACCAGCAGTTAAGCATTATAAGGATAGCAAAAAGTGAGATTGCTAGACAATGCTTAGCTGTGTTCAGATTTCTGCTGTTCTTTTTTTTCCCTGAGAACTGGGATCTGTTTCTACAGCTTTGCCAGCTATGTCTGAGAACAGAGGTGTAAAAAGAAACATACCCCTTCACTGACTCACTGCACAAAACCCTGGCTTCTTACCAACTGGGCTTTCCCCCTAACAGCTTTCCTTTTCCTATCAGGGAAAACATTTAGGTCGGCATGCTGGGCTTTTTCAGTGGTGGTTAACATGTTTCTGAAATATGTTAAATTTGAAATTTTAAGGTCTGTCCACAATGTGCCCCTAAGCCTTTTAAGAAATTCATGTCTGTAGATTTACAATGCTCTGAGTAACAAGTCTGTAGTATTGCATATAAATAAATAAAACATTTTAGGCTTTATTTCCTTTCCAGCTCCCCTTTCTAATCTCAAACAGAGATGTCTAACAGACGTGAGAAGATGTGTAATTTGTAAATGAAGTGTATTATACTGGTACTATTAGTTTATCAGATTTAATAGCTTAAATAAGGGTGATAGAAAGTCTGTAGCATGTGGTCGCTGATGATGTCACTGTAAAGGTAAACTCTTCTGTTAAATAGGTGACAAAAATTGGAATTTATTCCATTATGTTGAATTCTTTCCTCGTGCTCTTCAGTGTTGTCTTATTTATCTTGCATTCTGTTTAACTCAGAGTATACACTCATACGGGCTGCAGATTAGTGTTAAAATTCTATTAGTATCCGTTGTATTAATGTACTGCGTGTTTACAATATTGGTGAATGTTTTTATTTTTGAAAGTTAATTCTGTCTATAAAATGGCTTTGTAGGGAGACCAATATTCTTACCTATAATACATCATCTCTGCTTCTGTGTAGCATTGCACCACTTGTCAATATGGGGTACCTGGTCTGCCCAGGTAAAAGTCATTTTTGATTCTTTTGGCAAGCAGCAGTTCTGGCAGGACATTGGGTATAGGAGGATGTAGCATTTCAGAATTACAATAACTGCTGAAAGCTGTGACAATAAAGATAGTGGGAAAGAGATTGGACAATGTTTCAAATGGTTCTTTGGTGCCTTTAAAATAGTAAGTCTAAGTATTATGAGCTAATCTGTGCCTAATGGAACTTCATAGAGTGCCTAGCCTAAAGAATCTATCTATCTATCAGTGACATACCATTAAATTTGTGGGAAAGTTTTATATGTTTTTCATTTATATGTAAAAATATTATAAAAATGTGCAAGTCAGATCAATATCATAGTATTTTATAAGCACTGGAAAAATACATTGATATTTTATTCAACCACTTTTTTCCTCCTCTTTTAGTTATTTACCATGGTTTGAGGTATACTACAAGCTCCTAAATACCCTGGCAGATTATTTGGCTAAAGAACAGGTAATTTTAGATATTCTGTTTCTTTGTGGAAAATATTTTCCTTGAAATAGTAGTCACCATTTGAAATGCTGAAAAGGGATTCTATACTTTTAAAAAGTGTAAAATTTTAGTAGGATTTAGTAGCAAGTGTATTCATCTTACTGAAATTCAAAGAATCTGAGCATACAGCTACCACAGTCACTTGAATCCCCCATTTGTCTTAAAAAGCTGCTGAAAATATACCTTTACAAAGTGTCAGTCTCAGCATAGACAAGTTCTGGGTGAAGTGTGAGCAAAGTGTCACATCACTGGAGAGCTGTGACGTATCAATTGTAAACCGTAGATCTCTGGAACTATCTGATTATCAACTGCAAACGCTTTTTGTTCAGAACTGTATAAAATATGATGTACTGTTTCACCCTTCATATTAACTAAAAACTACCTCTCGTAATTCTGTCGTCTCAGCTAGCAGGACAAAATTACTTGCAGCATTTGGTGAAGAATCATGATAGTTTAGTTTGCATATTCATGAGCAATTAGATGTATTCCAGCATTACACAGCAAAGGAACTACTGGCATCTGTCTTTACTGGGAACATTAAAGCTATACCTTTCTTCTTTAACTATATTCGAGTACTAGATTACAACTAAAAAAAAAAGGCATCAGTATTTAGCCATATGCTCTTGACTGGAGAAGCTGACATTTCAAAAATACATGAAGTATAGAATAAGCAATAATTCTGCATTATAGTAAACGGACTATAGAGAATGATGATATTTTGTGTAAAAAGGAAATGCAGTAGGACAGTTTGGTGTTAGCTATGTGTTTCAATAAAGTGTTAAATATATATGTCTTACAAACGCTGTATGAGAACTTGGTTTGGACCCCAATTTCACTGCTATAGAAAAAAATTGTTATTTAGGTTCTATCTGCAGAAGGGGATGGGTGTTGTCTTGATCACCAGTGCTGGCATTGCAGCTATTACTTGAAGCAATTTAAGCAGTAGGGTTGTATGTTTGTTGTTTTATATGCTAAGAAAACTGCTTTGATGGGTCAGAAAGTTTTAGCAGTACTGAAGTATTTTGTTACACTACCTGGTGCCACACCTGTGGCTGAGAAGGCTGTTGGAGGATGTTGCTCCCTCCTGGCCCCAGGCATCGTTCATCTGACCAAGAGCTAGACCCAAAGTCTTGTCAGTTACCTTGTTTTATGTGTTCTGATGAAACATTTTCAGAGTGTACAATATAGATATGTAGCTGCATATTTAGTAAAACTTTGAGTAGACATATATCCTGGCTAACAGTTTTAGGAAGATGATGTCCAGGATGCATGGACCAACTAGACATTTTTTCACAGTTTTCAGTTGCAAATTATGTGATTGATTTAAGGAGTATATGGGGAAATGTAAGAGATTGCCTTAACTTGCAGATACCATCATTTTTTGACATACAAAGCTGACCTGAATTTTATACTTAATATTTAAGTACTTCACTATGAATTACAATTGTTTTTGTCCTTAAATATTTATACTTTTTGGTAACATATAGTTTGATGTGTAGTAAATAGTAATTATTTTTTATATGATAATTAACTACCTTTTAAAAATATTCCCTACAGGAAAATGACTCAAATGATTTGTTAAAATCATTGTATAGCCATCCTGTGCCAAAGGCAAATGCTTTAGTCAGTTTAAGTGTGGTAAGTATTTTTTCTTTTTTATTCCTACTCCGATTACTGATTATGAAATAGTAGGTAAAGTTGAAACAAAAAGAAACTTATGTTGCTTCCCGTTATTAACTGGTTTGGACAACCTTTTCTTTTTTTTTTTTCTTTTTTTTTTTTTTTTCTTTATGCAGGGTAGAGTTTGTCTCATATTGTTTTCTGAAAGTCAGAGTCATAAAGAAGCAGAAATTTGAATTTTACTCTATGGATGAGAAAGTAAACTGCAGTGGGATCTGACAGTGCTAGAACTACTTCTTTGTGCTTCCAGCTGTTTCATGTAGACAATTTTGGTTTCTCCTGCTGTGCATCAGGAGACACTAACTCAGTTTTATTGCCTCTTATGTCTGAGTAGGTAGATTTGTAGGATTGGACAAAAGTCTGTGTAAGCTGGCTGCTTTCCCATCCTTCTTCCCCTTCTTCTAGTTTTGCTTAATCATGCAAAAATGCTGTAGGAAGAACAGTAGAAGTACACTCTGTTATAGGAAGCTTGCAGCACATCTAGGTGAAAGAATGTGCCCAACCCTACCTTACTTTTGTGTTCTGACTTTCTGGGATGTCGAACAGGGCACTGAATCTATGGCAAGACAATGTTATTGCAGAAACATCAAAAAGTGAACCTGTCATTGTTACAGTTCCTAAAATTTTAAACAGAAATAGCATATGTTTAAATACAGTTGTAGAGCTTGTGTGAAATATAAAGCCCATACAGAGCCTCTGCTGTTTCCAAGGCATTGTGAATGTTCACAACAGTACAGTTACTGCACTTGGCAGTGTGTAAATAGCTGTTTCTTGATGGAACCAGCACAGTTTTCACCAGAACAATACTGGGTTTTGAGGCTGCCGTTGGATTTTTTTTTTTTCCGTTGATAAGTTTTTTTTTTCCTTCTGTTGTCAGTGTAATGTTTCAGTTCCTAGTACCTTTGCCAAAAATACTTCTATATATCAAATGATATTTTTCTGCCATTAATTGCATTATTAAAACCACTTATAATTTGGCAACTCCAAAATGCTTTATAAAATATCCTTCTGAAGTCCTGTGGTTCAGAGGGACATGTAGAAGTTTTAAGATTTCTTCCTTGCATTTCTTGCAAAGTGTTACTCTCAGTGTTGCAGTTCATCTTGCATAGAACTTGCCCACCTCAAAATGAACGTGGTGGTGAATACAACTGGCTACACTGGAAAGACAAATTGCTTGCAGTGAAGTTGATACTTGTTAGTTTTATTTCAATGTTTGTATGGCTTTGGAATTGTTTTTTTTCTCAATTACGCCTTGTTCCCAGTAGCTTGTTACATCAAAGAGTATTGTAATCTTTCTAGCTGAACAACTATTGTCTAACTCAAGCCTCTTACCAGGGACAGTTGAGCAAATATTGTGGGTTCAGATGGGGCAGAGCAGGAAGGAATAGATTATCTGGACTCCTGGTGCTTGTTGGATCTACAGGCATCTTTGTTTTTGTAATGCTTAGTGCTGCAGGGAGCGGGGAAATGGTTATGGCCACTTTTAATTCTAACTCTGTGTGCCTGGTCTTTTGTATTGATGTTTCTTTCTTGGTCCTCATACATTGTAGATAAGCTGGATTGGAACCTTCAGTAATAATAGACTTAAAAAGAGATCATAGTCTGAAAAATAATTGTAGGAATGACATAATGAAGTGGCTTTTCTTTGTACCAGGATCAGTGTAGTTCAAATTTCATGGTGCAGAATCAGGAAGATGCCTCCCTCATTCACTCAGGTGTGCAGCAGGGTAGATTGCAGCAGGGTTTGGATGGCAGCCCCCAGTGGTACTTAGGACTGTATGTGTATTACTATGCATAAATTACATCCCTTATCTGGATACATGGTGTTTTCTAGTAATCCTTGGTTAAGAGGACACCAAAATTCCTTGGTCCAGTTAGGTACCAAGTTGGTTGTAGTAATAAATAGTCTGCAGCTGAATAACAAATAGTCTGCATTTGTTCTAATGAAATCTGAGCTTAAATTTAATTAGGTCGCTTTTCTTTTACCCATAGAGGGCTAGCAAAAGTGATTTTTTTGTTAGTTTGGTTTTTTTGTTTTGTTTTGTTTTGTCAGAAAAGCTAGCTAAGTCTGAATTCAAATATGGGAGAAATAAAAAGAAGAACACTTCTTTTCAGCCAGTATTTTAAACACGGAATTTTACAAGCATTAGAGCCAGCTTTGGCCTTTTTTGCTGAAAAACTAAAAAGTCACTTGTTCAATCTTTCTCTCGTCTTGCATAAGAACCAAGAGATGATTTTTACAAGTGAGCAAGTTTTGAAAAAACAGCCTTGTCTTGTATCGGTGAGTTTAAAAGGCACTGACTGTCTAAAGCCTATTGTAATTAAAGAAATAATTACTTGCTATCGAATATCTCTTGATTTCAGGCTTATTTGTACCTGTCCTTTGGGAAATTCTGCTGCTGTCTTTAGCCTAAAAGAGCAGTCTGGTATTAATGTGCCTTTTCTCTTTAAATCAAACTTCAGAGCTATGTGTGCATTGTAATCCTTGAATTGATGACCAAAACTTGCATTTTCTAGTGTCCTTTTAAGAGAAAACTTTATACAGGACAGCAACTATTAATTTAGTATCTCTTCCAAGGTCATATGTCTTCCTAAGGGAGTTCACAAAGATGTGCAAGGACTCCATACACATTATTTTTGCTGCTTTATGACTCTTAATGACTGCAGTAATGGCCTTTGCTTCCCATGGTTCTGGCTTCCTTTTCTGTTTAATGAGTGAAATATTATTACTTTGTTAATTATAAATAATTACTTCTCTAAGTTATTAACTTCATTACTCAGAAATCTTTTGATAAATATTCTGTGACCTTATTACATATAGGAAATAATTTTCTATTTTCACTATACTTCTGAAGAATATAGGCATTCTATCTGAATATTTCCTTGTTCTTGACTGGAGAAAAAAATCTCAGCTTTTTTTCTCTGTTGATGCAAAACAATAAGCAGTGATATTTATTGTGCAAGTGGTATGATGTTTATGGGATGCTGTTTTAAAGCCAGTTTTTTTCCTTAAATTTTAACTACTGCCAAATGACCTAATTTGTGGGAAAAATTTTCTATTAAATGTATCAAGCTGGTTTAATAAGTCTCCTACATAGACTTAATAGTATTATTAATTTTTTTTTTCTTGAATGCAAGATACATTTCGTATCTTAATATCTTTGTTTTGGTCTATCTTTTTCAAGTTTGACTTGAAAACAAGCTATGTCTTTGTGTTGTTGATTGTAATTTAAAAAAATATACTGTGAAAACAAAGTCTATTAAAAATGTCAAAACTTTATTAAAAACAAATAAAAACCAAATAGTCAATAATTATCATCTTTACTTAGTATGCACTAAGTTTTTTTTCTCCTTCAAGATTTAGAATAACATTCAAAATGCCTTAAAATTACTGAGCTAAATCCATGTCTGATAACTATTAAGAGCATTTGATTAATAAGAGTAATTTACATTACATCTGTTTTTAGTTTAATCCATTTTATATTTACATCCTAGATGGCCTCAAACTAAGATGCATAAAATTGCTAATATATTTCATAAATGGTTGCAGAATCTCAGGCATTTCTATTAGCACATTTTTGATTCAAAGATGTTTGGAAAGAGAAGAGAATGTGTATATCTAGTAATAATATTTCTGTTCTATTCTGATTAATTTTCTCATGTGAATGATTTTTCTTTTCCATTCTAAATTTACATTCTGTCCTTTAACTTTTTTTTTTCCAATTTTTAATTCAATGCTTAAGTTAATCAATGCTACTCTCAGTCTCGTGACAACACTTAAAGCTGGCTTAATTTTAGCATTATTTCAAAACTGCAGCCCAGCATTTTGTTCCCTTAGTTTGTGTGCTGTGTTGAACCAGAGCTTGTCATTTCATGTTGTGGTCTGCTTAAGTCTTTGTCTACTAGTGGTAAGAATGTTATTGGAAAAATGGCTATTTACTTAAACAAATATGGGGTTGGAAATCCTAAATGCTGGGTTTTTAAGAAGAGAATTTTTTTCCTGTGTGCATAAATTATCAATTATTTTTTTTCCATTGATTAGCACTCGTATTTCATTACTCCTGATTTAACTGGATTGCCAACAATCCCTGAAAGCGTAAGTATTCTGTTTTTATTTAACCTCATTCTGGGTTGGGCTGAACTTTTGCTTTTATCAAGAAGAGATTTTTTTTTTCCCCCCCCCAACTGTTTTTAGAAGATGATTGATGTCTATTATTACAACCTTTAGCTGGTAGTTACTGTTGCATTCATTAACTCATTTTAAAGCATTAGCGGGGCATTTTTGACCACTACTATATCCACCCTTTGTTCATAATTACTTGGCTTCTTTGCATTTATTGGGATTAGTTATATAAAATATATTCTACTTCTGCACCTTGTGTTATTTGAATACTTGCCCTTTAAACACTGTATTGCTAAGCTGCAAATTCAGCTATCAAGATATGCAGTCATTTTTTTGTGCAGGAAGGCATTGTTTCAGGCTTTCTGAAAACATGCTGTACCTGCTTACACTTGGATCCTAACCAAGAACCAGGAACAGAGATTTTGTTTGTTTGTTTGTTTTATTTTTTATTTTGTTTTTATTTTCTTTTCTTTACAAAGATTTGCATTCTGTAGATTCTTGGTGGTGCTGGGGGTAGATTGCAAATGTGACATCTCAGAGCACATTCTCTATGACCTGTTCAGCTGGATAGCATCCAATAAAAGAGCTTCGAAACTTTCTGGTTTCCGCTCTTGCCTTTAAATCTGAAATTGAAATATGGATGTAAAGATATGCATTTTTACACTTTGAAATAACAACCCCAGCTGGAGAGGAGCGGGAGGGTGCTGGCAGCAGAGAGATCTGAGGGTACAGTGGTGGGAAGGTGTCTGAGGAGATGGCATGGCCCATGTTGCAGCCCAGAAAACTTGGGAAAGTTGCTGTATAGAGGGATGAAAGAGAGAACCCTTATTGTGTGGGCTCATGGGCAGGACGAGGCTTAGTTTTTAAATGTATGTTTTCATCTGTTTCGCCTTTTGTGTTGAATTCCTCAAAGAGATCTCTTGTTTTAGCTTATTATTTGGGGTTCTAATGGAACATAATTTTGGAGGTTAGAGGGTGTGTTATGGGTTCAACTTGAAGAAAATTTTGAGAAGCATCTGTCTGGGCCTCTGACTGATGGAGGATCTTGGGGTGGTGCCACTGTGAATTTATTTTTCTGATTCTGTGAAAGAAAGGTAAAATAATTTCAAGGTGCTTTTCTGTAATTATTTTTTACTCCATTAGTAAAAGTCTCATTCTTTCAGTATGAATCAAAATAGTATGGAATTACTGGAGAGTTAGAACACACAGGGAGTGAAGAGATGAGGTAATTGGAGTAAATTAGCAATAAAATGAATTTTTTTATTTCTTGTTGTAAGGTTCACATGTTTCAGGGACAGTAACTTTTCAGATGGTAACAGAAGGATAACTGTGACTGTCTCTCGAAGATATATTGGTCTGTACAAGATTGCAAACTGTTTTTTTACTGCAGCTTTTGCAGCAGAGAATCAGCACACCGTTATCAACTGCAATGTGAGAGGGTGTCCAAGGTACATGGGACTCAAATTCTCATGGTACATCTGCCTCTGACAATCACTTAAAAGTAGCACTTGAAAGACCAGAGTTTTTTTCTAAATGAAGTGTTTGTAGCCTTAAAGCTCTGGGTTTTCTCTCTTCCAAAATTCTCTGTAGCATGGACCAATAATAACTCTAATACTCCATGTGTTCAAATTAATAATGCATTTCTGAATTTACATGAAATTGGATTGTCCATTGGATCTTTCTTTATCTTTTCAGTATCTTTTTTTTAATTTAAGATTGCAATATGTCCAAAAAGGAAGTCTCTGAAGCTTTTACTGTTTGTCTTGCCCTGGCTGTTTTTTCAGGTCTGCATGACCTTGCTGCTGTGTGCTGACCACATCCAGAATGGACTGTTAGTCTACAGTTCCACTGTTGATGTCTGTCCTTGTGCTGGGGCCTATCCTTGATAGACCTCCTACATGAATGTTCAGTAATGTTGTTGCCCCTGAGAAGAGATGAATAATTGTTCTGGTACCAGATATGATAATGAATATGTGAAATTAAATATTTTGCATATTGAGGGGTGTATTAGTGTGTTTTCATACATGTTTAGTGTTTACAAAAATATGCTGCTTTCCCAGGCATTTTTGCTGGTAGCTGTTTTAGCTTTAGCTTACTCAGAGTTTGTATGTCTCTGGCACTGTGCCCTGCAGAAATCCTGTTAAGTTCAGCTGGAACAGAGAGATCCCCCTCCAACTTTTTCTCTTTTTCTCCCCCTTTTCTGTTGTCTGAACTATAAATGGGAGGTGCTGGCGACTTTGCTTTTTATTAAACCCCACAGTGGGGTTCTTATCAGGGGTGAAAAGAGTGGCTCCAGTACCTGCCACCAATTCTGGATGTTTGATGTCCTGGCACATACAGCTCAAGCAAAAGCTTGGTGTTTTTCAACAATCTGTTTTGGGGTGCTTGAAATGGAATAAAATGTGTTGGCTTTGGGAGAGGCTGGCAAAAGTAGCAATTTTATTAATGTAGCTATGACAGAACAGTTAGCACAGTGGTAGAAGGTGTGTTCCTGGGTCAGAAGTAATGGTCACCTTAAAGCATATGGTGCTATTGATACAATCCCAATTTAATATTTTTTCAAAGTTGAAAAAACAAAAGGGCAGATCTAAGTCACAAGCATAACGAAGTGAGCAAAATGTTAATAACTTACACGACAGTTAGTTTTTCATTGGCTTTAAAACCCAATTAATTATTTTTAAAGCATAAAAATCTTAATGCAAAGAGATCTGTTTTAGCTTGTTTTTTTTCCCCCCCACCTACTAATTGGACAGAAATTTTCACAAGTAATATATAAAATGTTCCACTTAGCTACTACTGTTGCTATATTGTAAACATTTTATTTATTTAAACAGAGAAACCTCACTGAATATTTTGTTGCTGTGGATGTGAACAACATGCTGCAACTTTATGCCAGTATGTTGCATGAGAGAAGAATCATTATTACCTCAAGCAAACTAAGCACTGTAAGTACTTCACACATCTCCTTTCAAGTAGGATATATTGAACATTTCAAAAAATGACCTGCAGACCTTTGTGGTTTTAGATATGTTCCACTTATAAGACAATATCTACATACTCTTCTAATATATGGTTTTAGTCTGGCTCTTGAAGTACAAAAGTCTGATTTATATAAGACCTACTCAGATGCATTAAGTCAGGTTAATTATTTTTCTTTTTAGGAGATGAGAGTTCTTTAACTCTCCTGAGTTCATTTCTGTGCCTTCTAACCTAAAAAGAATTCTTAAGGGCTATTATAAGATCTTTATTATTCACTTGTGGCTTATTCCATTGGAGCTACTTGAAAGAAATCAAGGGTCCATAATAATAGCTGCTATCCTAACCTGGTAATAGGTAGATTCATCTTTGTTACAGTGGTTTGGGAGTGCACATTGTAATGTCTCTGATTTGAAGCAGCTCTTCGGACTGTCAATAACGTACAACTCAAAATAGCAGTTTTTTAATTAAAGGTTTTAGTCTACTGCCCACATTAAATTTTTCTTTCTCTTATGCCTGCTTAAAATGCTTAATAAAAGAATGTTGTGTTTTGTTTTGTAAGTATACCTAAATATTCAGATGTAATTTTGTTTTACTCTTCACAGAATCTTATAGGCTTTTAAAATACCCTATTTTGCATCCGTACAGGACTGTCACTTTATAACCAATGTTAATCATAGAGCACAATCCTTATGAAGAATCTTTAGCCTATTAAGCTCAGTTACCTTAATTTTTTTTTTCAATAGTACTGCCTAAAACATTGTGTTTAATATGCTTTCTGTGGTGGAAAATACTCTTTATATTTCTGAACACTGTGGTGGAAAATACTCTTTATATTTCTGAACACTGCTATTTGTACTCCCAAATAAATGAACATGTGGTTACAAGGTTGGATACAGCACTAAAAGTTACTAGTTTCAAAGACTTGCAGGTGCCAATTTCCAATACATACATATGCATGTAAGGAATGAGAATTTTTGGATTCTAAATAGAGGATACAACTCCTTTAAATTTTTTTGAGTCTAAAGTAAATTGAAGATAAACAAGATTCATAAAAGTCTGACAGGTTTTACAATCCTAGTAGGTAGTAGCAGTTATCTAAATGCAAATGTTGGATCATACAAGTAGAGGCCACGTGAACAACTGAAAACAAGAAAAACAGTAAATGAATTTAGGCAATCTTCAAATTAGTAGTCTGTGATATACTTTTTAACCACCAAAGATTTTACTTCATCTTAGGAAATATCCATAATCTATTACAGGGTTTTTCTCTTCTCCCCTTCCTGAAATGGCTAGGGGAAGAGTTGAGCATTACAACACAGTAATAAGACTGCCTGAATGGGCAGATAGAATTTGAAGAGAAAGCCCTTTTAAAGAACCTGTCTTAGTAGAAGCTCACATGATGTAGCAAAAGTGTGGAGTCAGATTTTTTTTTTTTCCCCCCGGTGTGCCGGTCTGGAACACAGCTTGCCATATTTAAGGAAAAAAAAAGGTAGAAAAAGAAAAGAAATACACCATTAAATAAGCTTATCTCCAATGATGCCCCAGTCAGACCTCTTTTGCTGCTCCAGTAGAGAGGAGATAGGAATCATGATGGCAGCTCTGTGCCTGTGGAAGATTCATTTTGCAGGTGGACACGTGTCCATCTGCTTAACACGATTTAGAATCGTACTCTCAGCCTACACTTGGATCGATTTGAGACTTGTATTTTTTTAGACTGAACATCTCAGCTGGTCTCTATTGCTGTGATATGACAAGAGAAGATGAGGTATCAGAGTTAGTCTGCACTGATCTCTACCACTTTTTTTATATGTTCAAATTCCAGGCTCTTTGGAAGTCACTACAGAACAACAGATATAATATCCTGGTTGTGAGAAACCTTCACTTTATAAACAATTCAGCTGTTTATTCCAAAACTTTTAATGAATTAATAGTCATCTTGCTGGTGTCGTCACTTGAAAATAATTTATATCGCTTTCCAGACATTTGTAGTGGCATTTGGATGTCCTGGAGAGTGTCCCCAGGTTGTAAATGTAAACAGATTGCAGATCAAATTCAAAAACCCACTTTCTTCTGGTTATTTTTTCAGTCTACTAGCATTACTTAAGTCATAGCTAAACAAAATTACTGCCACATCATGTTGTATCCACTTCTGATATAGGATAGGGTTAATTTTCACTTGCACTAGTGAGTTATGATAAAACAAACAAAAAAAACCTGGCTTTGATTCAGAGAACTGCTACCTGCTCATCTCTTTCATAAGCAGAACAGGACTGATGTGTGACTTGCTTCCTTACAGAGCAGTGTAGTTTAAAAGTTAGTTAAATGCTTTTCAGTTTCACCTATAGGAATTTAATTGAATTGCCAAGAATGATTAAATGTGGTTTGGCATAAGTTATTTCTTCTTTAAAATATGGATTACTTAATGTAATACAATAAGCAAATGGAGTATATCTGGACATTGGCCTTTACGAGCTTTGTGCTGTTTTATTATTCCATACAAAACACAGCAGACTGGTACTTTGTGTTGCAAAGGTCATGTTTTAATATTCTGAAACTACAGCTTGATACTTGAAAAGATTGTTTGTTCAAGAATAGTGCTATCAAGTACAACTTTCTGTTAAGGGAGTTGTGGCTTATCTTTGGGGTTAAGTGAATATCAAGTGTTTATGTCAGTTCATGAAGACTGGGTTGTGATGTCACCTTCGAGTTATCAGCTCTGTTTCGGTTCACTATCTCAGGGCAGTGACTGATAACAAAAGGCATAATTCAAGGCCTTGCTCACTTTCTCCTTGCCCTTCTTGTGGGGACCAGGAATGGAAAACTGCACTTATGTACAGGAATTCTTTGTCTAGCATTTCTGCCCTATATACTTTCATTATACTCGAGTGAAGGATCAGTCCGCTTATGGAAGAAAAGGGGGGGAAATGATGCTATATTTAAAAATGTTTACTTTGGAGGAAAAAAAGGAAAGAGAAAAGTCTGTTGCCTATTTTAAGTGGCTAACTAGTGTTTTTTAATTAAAAAAAAAAAAAGTACTGCCTTATCTTGAGAGTGTGTTTTGGCTTATATTTTATTTCAACCAAGCAGGCTTTGTTTTTTGGGCATCATCAGGTTTTTGCAGTTGCTGTGTATTCTTTGCATCTTCCTTTAAATTGATTTTCTGTGGTTTTATCCTCTTTAAAACTCCTTTGGTGGAGATATTCGTCTGCTAGCCCTTCCAGTTACTACCAAGATATAAGTGGAAACTTCCCACTACTCCTTTCTGTTATAGCTTCTGGGTCATTATTTGCCCTAACTGTTGATTCTTTTATTAGCTTGACTTTCCAACCACCTTAATAATGTGATTATCACCAACCTCACAGCTTGCTTCAGGCTTAGCGTTTAGAGTGAGATGGATTCAGCTAGCCTGAGGATTATGCTCTATAAGATCTGTTTGTAGCAAAAATTACCATTTCTGTCTTTTGAACAGTAAGCTATGAAAGAGAAACAAATTATATGGTTTTGGATTAAGTGAAAGGATGAATGAAACAAAGGGATTGATCTATTCACAGAGGTGGTGGTTTTATTTCACTTTAGCAGTGAAAAAGGAAGACCTTACTTGAATGTCATGCTGTATGTTCTTGCACAGCACTGTTTTCTCACACGTTACTGCATCTGCATGTATTCTTATTAGTTGCATGGAACTGTATGAGTTTCAGTATAAATAATTTTTTAATTCAGTCTTTCTATAAATTATTAAAGTGCTGGGGTTGGCTCTTTACAGGAAGGCTGAACTACAGCATTGATTTTATGCGTGCTGGAGGCAGGCTCTAGATGTTTCGGCCCCCAGTGCACCTGCTGTGGTAGTCTACCAGAACATCATACCACACTCTCATGTATTCAAAGCAAAGGAATAAATCATGATTTTACAACAGTGCATCAGTTGACTTATTGCTGTTTTGTGACCGGAGGTAGGAAGGATTGCTGTTTAAAGCCATGTCATCGGTTCTCAAGTCACTCAAGCATGAAAGCTTGTCATATGCCTCTGTAATTGTACCTCACCAGTCTCTCCCTAACTAGTCAGCTGGGGCTGTGTGTTTCGTCTCAAACACCCGGCTGGCCAGTGTCTGACAGGAGCTTTCTCATCATTCTGTCAGTAATATGCTAACTAGATTGTATCTTCTGCGGCCTACACTGGCAGGTGGAAAGGATGCTACACTTTAAAGCAAATGTCTGAATGTTTTCTCCACTTTGACCAGTATTTGTTTCAGGTAATACAAACCTGACGTGTCTGAGAGCATGGTGGTTACAAGTTCTGCATCGCGCTGGCTGTAGGTTTCTTTAGCGAGCCCTACAAAACCAGTCAGATATGTCAATAAAAGATACAGGGTTTGTTTTGTTTTGGTTTGTTTATTTATTTATTTATTTATTTATTGTGGTAAAGGAGCATTGAATGTCAAGTGACACACAAACATACATTTGTGGAATCACTTTTACTGTTGCTTACATACAAAGAGAGCTTTCTGCAGTTGCCCTCAGTTGCCACAGTGAGTTGGACTGAGTGTTGGTTTGTTTTCCTTGCCTCGTTAGTCTTGTTCAGGTCACACTGTCCATTGTTTCTCAGGCACTGGGTGGACACAGAGGCTCCCTGGAGAATGTAATACCAGCTGCTAGAGAATGGAAAACACCTCTTACTCCAAACACATTGACTTTGTGAATCACCTCTGTCCTTCTGCATCTGAAATCACTGGGGTGTGGTGTTGGAGCACAGTGTATGTTAGTGTACAGCCTGGAAAGACAGAAAAGCTCCTCTTTTGTGTTTCTGAAATCAAAGCTAGCTATTTATGGAGTTAGTTCTCTGGTGCAAACTAAGGGTCCAAGACAGTGGAACAACTGACTTCATACAGAATTTCCATGTTGGAGTAAATAGTGGCATTGGGAGCTGTCATAGAACTTAGTGATGTCCTCACATTGCCTTATGCTAGGGTGGTGCTCCCAGTTCTGATTAAATGGACTATAGCATCTGATTTATGCTTAATCTTTGTGCATTGCAGTGCAGTCACCCTCTAGAAAAGCATTTGTGAAGTGTATGGCAGATCCACTGTAAATAGTACTGTTCCATTGTAAATAATACCATTCCAATAAATAAAAAAATTATAGATTTAAAATTTAATTTATATCTCAAATTCATGTGACTTGGAAATGTTCGAGAACTAAATTTAGTTCTTAGAAATCAAGAAATGGATGGGAATTTATCATTAACTTGGAAGGCAGAATGGATATTCTGATGAAACTGTGCTCCCAGAAGCATAATTAGAATTAATTTTGTAATATAACCTCAACTAGATCATTTAGTCTGGAAGTAAATGAAGAGTGGCATTTAATAATTTTGTATAGTTCAGGTGTAAGCATGCTAAGATGAACTGTGCAGAGGTGTGTGTTGTAGATGCAGTTAAGGTCCCATTGGGACACCCACAGGGAGCATATTTCCAACAGTGAAGCTGCAGGATGTCAATATGGAGCAAAATGTTGTTAGGATATACATCCAGATCTGGAAAGCTCTCTGTCTTGAAGTTTAGACTAGTTTTCCCGTTGCCCCAGCATATCAGAATAAATAACTGTTGAAAGAATTTGTGAAAAGAAGTTGAAATGTGTGGTTTAAAATTCTTTTTGCTTTAATGTGGGGAGAAACCCAATAAAAAATTGCAGATTACTGTTACCTGCCATCTATGTGAAACATGAAGAACTTTACCGTGGGGTTTTAAAAAAAAAAAAAATCCCAAACTCCAAACAGAACCCCAAAAATCCACACTGTAGAAGAAAAGCACATAGACAGAAAGACAGATATACAAATTCATTTCAAAATTTAACTTTTCACTTATTAGCATTTTCAGGAAAAAGAAAACTCCAAGATTGAGTTGCATCTTTTTCCAGTTCATAGGACCTTTGACAGTTCAGAAGCTGAATAAAATGCTGTGTAGAGGCAGGTGGGCACTGCTGTGGGCACGCGCAATCTAAGAGAAGCCTTTAAGTACTGAGTCCTTTGTGGTTGGGCTGTATGAGAACTGAAGGGAAAGAGTCCATATTTTCTTGAGCAGAACTGTCTCACCCTCTACAAGAAGTACCACTGAAGTAATTTGGTGGTCTTCTGAAGCAAAAGAAGTGAAGAATTGCTGAAGGGTGTATGAGTGTAATATCAGCTTTCCTTCTGGTGTTGCTGGTATGGCAAAATTTGCCCTTTTTACAGTTGCTACTGCTTTATCACTCTTTTTTTCCAAAATTCACCCGTGACAAGATGAACTATAATATAGTCACTAGTTATGTGTACTCCTGCTCTCACAGTAAGTTGTCTGTCACCTATTCACAAGGAAGTTGTTCCATACTGCTTCCTAATTAGTGTATGGCAGAAGGACATGCAGTGGAGTTACTCTGGGGGAGGAAATGTTAATAAAAATTATTTTCCTGGGAAGTCTCGTTTCAGAGGTGAGAAATGTTTGAAGAACTCCAGTGGCTCTTCCTCAGTGGAGGTAGGTCATAAAATAAAGGACGAAGGAAAGGAGGCATGAGGAGACGGTCAGGAGAAGGGACACAAAGATGCATGTTTATGGTGCTGTGTGTTTTTGTGAAAGAGGAAGAGATAATGGAGTTAGGGAAGAAATGAGTGTCAAAATGAGAATAAACAAATTACCAAGAACGTACAGAGATGAAATGAGGAAATATGAGGAAACTCCAATTATTGAACAGATGATACAAAGAAACAGTTAATTATAGGATACATGAATACCAGAAGAGACATATTAGTGAACCTAATCTGTAATGTGTTGGGGATAAAAACTGATGATTAACTTCCAGAAGTTTTATTTTAAACCTATGAAAAATTGGTTTTCATACCGTTGTGGTATGAAAATGTTGAGTAATTGAATGAGATTATGTGGCTTTTCTGTGCACCCATACCTAGTTTGTTATATACATAACTGATTATCTGTAAAAGTGCCTGTAGGTCCCTGGTGTAGGCACAGTATGCCAGAGGTATTCCTTGTTGAGTGCTCACCTGTCTACTACCACTTCAGTTTTATTTTCTGCTCAGCTTCTGTTATCGGGAAACATGTCACTCCTGGAGCCATAGGCAAGGAACAAGCCGTGTCTGCAGTCCTTTCTTTTCCCTTCCAAACTAATGCACAAGAATGATGCCATAATGCTGCTTTGTGAATCAAGAATAGCAAAAAAAGAATGAAGTTGATTGTACATGAAGTGCTGTCAAATTCATGAGTAACACTCATGTCTTCCCTTTCCTTCCCCCTGAAAGAACGATGAAAGGAAGTGAATAATACAAAAAAAACCCCACAAACCCAAAAAACAGCAATTCCAGGAGAAAATAAGTTTTTATATGTTTTTTCTTTTACATCTTTAATTTTCGTAGTGGAAAAAGTTAAAGTTTTCCTCTGTGAGCTGGAAATAAGTTTCCCTTCCTCTCTCTCCCTTCTGTGAGAGAGGAGAGCTGGGGGTCTCATTTTGCCAACAGGAGGAAAATGCATTATAGCTCATTTAAGGCTCTCCCTCTTTATGTTCTTCAAGATTATGGGAATGGCAGATGGAAAACGATTAGCTAGGAGCAAAATTAAAGAAATGCATAGAAGTGGCTTTGCATATCATGGCTTGGACAGTATATGCTGTTCTCTTTCATTGCTAAATTTTTTTTCCTCAGTGATTTCTCACCAATGCCAGCAGAATGGACTAAATTTATTATTTAGTCCAACTGTTTAATCTTTAGAGCTGGGAAGAGATTTATGCTTTGTTGTAAACAGGCAAAAGCAAGGGCTCTCTTCCCACTTTTACTCCCCAGCAGTCTTCTTGAGAAATGGATGGGAAGGTAGGTCTCCACAAATGTTAAATATCTGTTATGGATTTGGGACCTGATCTCATTCCCAATCAAACAGGATTTAGATGCAGTTGCCTCTCTAAAGAAGTTGATTGTCTTATAAGTTATAATAAGGTAGAGGAGAGGCTTCCTTTCACCTGTATAACTGTTTCCCTTTTAGGAAGCAGAAAGTGTTTTCTCAATAATTCCCATGACCTGGGAGTATTAGGGTAACAGGAATAAGTTGGTCCAGGCTGATGGTAAATACTGGAATTGTGGTAAAATGGTGACCCATCCCCTATGATATATTGCTATAGGTATTAATAAGTAGATGAGATAACTAAACAGAATCTTGGGCATCTTTCAACATATGTGTGGTCAAGGCAGTGGGAGGGAAGCAGTTCTTTGGCCCATTGGGACTGTGAGGGGGGAGGGAGAGAGCACACCAGTACCCATTTCTGGACATGGTGTTGACAGAGATTGACAGTGTTTGATGATTTTTCAGGAAATGGTTTTATCACAGTAGTTCTTTAGTTGCTTACAGTAGATTTTGAAAGGTTGTATGGAATCACAGGTTAATTTTACTTTAGCATTTGCTTAACTTCTGTTGCTGTTTTTGGCTTGCTGACAAGATTCTGCTAATCAGTTTCTATCTTTCTAGTCTGTACATTGCAATGTGTGCAAATCTTACTACCTATGTTCTTCCTCTCTCTTTACCTTTGGTTATAGAAAAGGCTTTGAGGAAAATAATTTATATAGATAGAAAATAACTTCCAGGTAAGTTTTGTGCAGCATGTTTTCATGTTACTTATTGAAATGATGTGAATAATAGGTATCAAATAAGCATCATCTGTAAGTCTGCAGAAAATCTTCCAGCTGAAGTAGTGTGGCTCTGGACATGTCTCAGTGTTTTAACAAAAACTAAAATTAGAAAAAGAAAAAAAGAACAGAAGAAGGGACCAGTCCCTTTGAAATACAGAGTAGAAAGATTCATTGGTAGAAGTGAGCTTTGGGGTAGCAGATACACACGTTAGGATTACTGCATCCATGTGAAGGATGGGGAGGAGCTGCGCTCTTTATGTACCCAGGAGCAGGTAAAACTGCTTTGATCAAGTCTTGAACTAAAACTTCTCCTGACTGTTCCTGTTCAACATTGCATAGATTTTGAACAACAGTCTTCCCAAGTGACTGCTTATTGCCATAAGATGGAAGGTAACTCATCATTGTCTAGAATTTGTGCATTATTTGTACGTGTTTACTGTCACTCAATAATGAATTTTGCTAACAAACTTTGTAATGAGGTCTCACACTATTTGGAGAGACTGTATAATCACCAGGCACATAGTTCCAGATTTTTTTTCCGGAGACAAAGATAAAATTATGGTACCAGAATCACTGTAATACTCTGGAGAAAACACCAGATACTTTCCTTACAGGATGAGTGTTCATTCTGGCTACCATGTCTTATCAGAAGAGATCAGAAACAGACTGAAACTTTCAGTTGTACTCAGTAATATTAGTGAATTCAGTACTGATAGAATGGGACAGAAAGCTTCTTTTCATGTCCAGTGCAAACACTGGCGATTTCAAAATAGATTTCTTTATTAATTAGAGGGTTGAATGTTGAAATTTTTTGTTAAAAGTTGCTCTTAACTAATTCAAGTCAGTTGACTCATGCCATTTATGTAGTTTAAAACCACATTATTTAAATCAATTTAAAAACCATAGTTAGATTTATGTTTGAAAACGAAAGTTTTTTAAACTAGGAGACATTATTTGAAATGGAGAAAACCAGTCTAAAATATCAAAATCGATGGAAGCAAAAATATAAAAGTTCTGTTCAATGTTGGCAAATGGGTTTCAGCCAACAAAAACTTTACTTAAAAACTGCCTGCCCATTTTATTACGGATAGAAACACAACTCCAGTAGGTCTTTTCCAGTGCAGTGAACTACAGGAGGATCAACATCATTTGTTTCCTTAAAACAGATAACAGATTTGCAGAAACGAGGTTCTGCAGCACTCTTCTGCTATAGTTTAAGATTTTTTAGCAAACTGCAGAGTTGAGCAATGTCATAGTAGTGTGCATACATAAACATATAGCAAATTTTGTTGGACAGAAGCTTTTGCCTTTACATAAAACTTACCTGTAAAAAGAATCACAGTTCACAGTTGATGTTATCTCCAGTTGTCACTGGCAAAATAGGTGGGATAGTACACATTCCTGAAGGCAACTTCAAGATACTTTAGGATAATGTCTACCTCTCTATGAAAAGAGATTTTTCTGATTTGTGACATATATTTTCCTATAATTTTTTTTTAAAAAAAGGTGAAACTTAAATCCTTTTGGAACAGATAACAATCAACTGACAGACTCCATACAGATGCCTTTGTCCCTAAATAGTGTAAGAATTTGTTTTCTGCGAAAGATATCCTCACTTGGTCAAGACTCTCATCAGACTCTTGTTTCTTCACCTGGGAGTTTGTGCTGTGCACTCTGCCTTACCACCTCCTCCTGCAGCCTTTGGCAGGGTGTCTCCTGGGCTCTGCCTGGCTCTGACAGCAAGCACAGGTGCCACTGGGCACCCCCAAATCCAGTGTTGCGTTTATAGACCTCTGAATTCTGATTGAAGTGATTGGGCTCTACCTGGTCTCTGAATATTCCTTAAAACATGCAGTATTATTCCAAGATTTACAGCAGCTACCATTGTATTCAGAGGAGTGGATGTGTCGATTAAAGAGATAGGTTATTTGAATAGGCTGATGCATTTGAGAAATGCAGTCACACTCGAAGCGGTAAAAAAAAAAGTAAAAAAGGGATTTTTCCAGAAAGTGTGCAAATTTTAATATGCAATCCATAATTATCAGTATTTGCTTAAAGGCAGAATTGGCAGAATATTAAAATGTGACACAGTTTGAAGAGCAACAGAATCCCATAGCTGCTTGTATTACAGGCTGTATACAACAGGAAACTATAAAACATATTCATGGCATACTAAAATGTTTGAAAACCTACTGCAGCAGCGTAGATGGAAATATTGAAATAAGATGTTACATGAGGATGTTATTAAATAGAAAAGCAAGGAACAGTATAACAAAAGCTTGAGGTGCAAGTAATCAAATCTTTACCTTTCCTGCTAGAAATAAAAAACTGTAGTAGATTTTAAAAATTGCAAATTGTAAATAGATGCTAATGTGAGAGCCACACTAAAACACAGATTATAAAATAAGTTAATAAAACTTCAAATATTTTTAAGGAATTAAGCTCTTCCTCTGTTAAGTGAGAATTAAAATATAACACTGACATATGCGTAAGATAAGGAAATTTCCTCACGCAAATAATATATCCATCTTAATTCATAATTTAAGAATGCCTATTAAGAGGAGGAGGAGACAACTGTATACACTGGGGATATCCTGTATAACTGTATGCTCAACTGTGTTTCAGTCTGTGATTGAAATACATGAAATTCTAATTTTTATATAGGTAGTTGTGGTTTTAAATTTCTATGGTATGTACAATAGTATGTGAACATACTAATTAGTAATTCCATATGCATTTTGAGTAAAGGAGCAAAAAACGTGATGCTGAGCTTGACTGTGCTATCAGTAGTGTTAGATAAAGTACAGAGAGAGAATATGGAAATAAACCTTGTAAATCCCACTGTGTTGAAGAGGGATAAGATACTAATTTATTTCTTCCCCCAAATCAATCTTAGTAACCACAAAGTAATTATTAAAATAGCCATTATTAGAAATATAAAATGAGACTAATTGTGGAGGTTTAACATAAGGCTAAGAAAGGAGATGTTAATCTGAAACGAAGAGTTTAAATACAGAATTATGATATACTTGGCTTTCTGTAGTGTAGCTGTCAGACTCGGGCAGTTCGCTGGTCAATAGTGACATTCTGTGTGTCAGTGAACAGAGTCTCCTGATACCTTAACCTGCAGTTCACACATTACTGAAGCTCCAACTGTCGAACATTCAAGTCCCTTGGTACTACTGCAGCTTCCAGACTCTCCTGACTGGCTCATGTTTCATTCTTTGGCAATTTGCCCTAATGATATCCCTCAGGAGCTTTCAGACCCTCTTCTTTTCCATATTTAATCGTGTTATATTAATCTGAGTGCTGAGCAAACTATGCTGCACAAATTGTAATTGTCTGTGATTTCTGCTGCACTGGTCTTATAATTACTTTTTTTCATTTTTACTGTAAAAATACATGTACAAAATTGCAATATCATTTTTATTTACAAGTCTAAATGTCCAAGACAGCCAGAGTGTGAAAGCTTTAACTGCTGATCTGTTCCACAAAGAGGTGGGGTTTTTTTTCCCCCCTCTAAAATCCATAATGTTTTAGCACTTGCTGTATGGACAGGATTTACATTTTATTTTTAGCTCTTTGTTTTGTTACTGTGAAAGTACATGTCTAATAAACAGCACTATTATCAAGTAAAACTCAGTAGTGATTTTGTCGTGATACAAAACATCAGGACAGCCTTGTCTTTTTCCATAAGCTTGGTGTCTTCTATATGGGGCATTCTCTTTTAAATTTTTCTTTTCCTTTTCTTAATGAGGTTTGGAGTGTTTTATGTACTGGATATAGGCTTCCTTTTTTTTCAACACAGTCTTGACATTTTCTCACTGTTGTAACTCTGTGCCTGAGATATATATAATAAAATATTAAAGTATTAATATTCAATTATAATAAAATAACTGAATTTAAAAGACTCCTCCCTCATAGCAAGGTGGGTTTTGGTAGATAAAATTTGAATTCTTTATGTATTGCAGATTATTTTGTTCACTTGAGGAATGAACTTGACCGTGTTTCTAATGAATTCCGTAGTTGGTTGTTGGTTGGTTTTGAGGGGAGGGTGGTGGTTGTGGTGGTTTTTTGTTTGTTTTAGAAAACCAAGGGATGTCCATTTTGAATGATAACCAGATTGTTGCACCTCCTTTCTTGGTCAAGGAGTCCTTCGTTTTCCAGTGATGCTCATACCAGGCTTGGCATTCTCTGCTTTGGGAAGGGAGTTTTGGGAAATTGTAATAAAGTTGCTTTTCTGTCACAGGGAATATTAATTCCAGATTTTTTTTTTTAAGGTAGTTTTTTAAGTTTGGAAATCAAGATAGTGACACAAATAGCTTTTGAGTTTAGTGCTATTCTGTGGTTTCATGCAGGTTCAGATCAATTCCAGTTGTTAAAAATAGCAGAAATGGGGACCAAAAAACTCTCCTGAGTCTTTCCCACTCATGGGAGGGGAGTGCAGCTAGGAGGCACTCCAGTCCTGTGTGTCCATGGCAGTACTCACGTTTGACTATGCATCAAGTAATTCATGACTGTTTCCCTTTTTCAAGGAAATAGCTTAGCAGGGAGGGCTAACTTGACTTGTTAGCCTGACTTCTTGCAGGTGTTGTATGCATTCATCAGAGTTCTTCATAGATGTGTTTCAGCAATAAAAAATAATATTAAAAATTAAATAATAAGTGGTTTGGGGAAGTTAAGATTCTTGCATGTGTAAAAGTTAATTTAAGATTTTGTATTTTCTTTTTATTCATGTTTTTTGTTGCCAATTCTGTGTGTGTATTTTTATTTTTAGTTAACTGCTTGTGTTCATGCGTCAGCTGCATTGTTATATCCAATGTATTGGCAACATATTTACATCCCAGTGCTTCCTCCACATCTTCTGGACTACTGCTGGTAAGACAGCTAACCTGTTATCCCCATTTCTGAGATTCTGACCTGTCTTGTAAACCTAACTGATGAAAACACTAACTAATTATCTAACTGAATACACAGGACCCAGTTTATGAAAGCACTTAAGCCAATGCTTAAATGATGACTTGAACAGAGATTTTCCAGCATGCCTTGATGTGGTGTTTGAACTGGTACCATGAATTACAGTGCTGATTACTATTAATGCAGCATTTAGAGTCACATTTGTACAACTGTTCCTGTTTTGTTGTTAGAGAATTCATTCAATAATTTAAATGTATTAAAGTTTTCTCTATTTATTTATTTTGAGATAAATGATACTTACAGAAGCATTCAGAAAAAGACCTGATCAGCTTTTTCAGAATCGAATGTTAGTAGGCATCAGTGTTCCCTTTTGGTCTATACAGTGATTTAGTATTTGTATTTTAAGCTCAGCCAGGCTCAGGATTCTAGCCACCTTCCCAAAAGAGCTTAAAACTCCTTTTGGTACTTCCAAAATTTTCAGTATAAGAATTCTGTTCTCTTGATTTCTGTTCACATGACAGACTTTGTGGTTTTGGCAAGTTTTTAAGTTGAACAAATCACTTTTTGAGTCGCTTCTGGCCCTTCAAGAGGGTGATGTTTCCACATACCTGTTTCACAATTGCAGGCTGAAAGATCTACTTTCTTTTATTCATAGTAGTGGCAGAGATACCAAATGAGAGTTTCCATTAAAGAATCTGCAACAGGAACCCCTGGAGATGTTCACTTGAACTAAACCCTATGAATCTGTTACGGAAAAAATGAACCATTTCAAGCTATTTTAGAGTTTGGGAATTATTATTATATATGAAAACTGAGACCAAGTCAGATGCTTACCAACATAAGTCTGTTTTCTTCACAGAAATAAATTATATGTTTGTTGGGCTTTACGTTGTTGATTTTGGTTTGGTTTTGTCCCCCCTTGAATCTATAAATATGTTACTGTTCCAGTTCCACCCTCTCTACTGAACTTTTGTTTTCAAACAAATTCTCTCTATGTTTCTTTAAGTCTCTTTGATAGTTTTCCCTCAAGTTTACAATATTTTCCCACTGTATATATTTTTCTGTGGTAGTTATTACACTTCATGTGTATATTATTTATTGTTTTAGAAATCTATTCTTCTTCCACTCCTCCCTTTACTTCCAACTATAGCTAAACCTTTCATCTTTAATGATAGTTTTCTTTTGAAGAAACTCTATTCTAATTGTTTTTTCTTCCTAGCTTTGATAAAATACGCCAAGATGGGGTACAGCTTGGATGTATTTGTTTAGTTTTTGTATTATTTCAGCTTACTGACAGAAGCTTTGTAATTTTTCAGTATCGTCCATAAATGCTGTTCTCAGAAGGTAGATCAACACCTTTATTCAAGCTGTACCCTGTAGAGTGCATCCTGAATACTAAAAGATTTTTTTATTTCCCCTTCTAAGCACAGATAAAGTTTCCAGAAATAATAACGTTAGATGCTGTACACAGCTCCTTGTGATGATGATAATAGTCGAGATTCTAGGTCATTGTGGCATGACCTGAGAATTTTTTTTACTCATTAAAAAGAAGCATGGAGTTTCTTAAACTTGTAAAATTCATTTATATCCCTTTTTATTTTTCACAGTAGTACAATAGAGCAGAGAAAAAAAACTTTCCCTTTTTTAGAGTTGTTCAAATGGAAACATAAAGTTCATGAAAGGAAATGCACAATTGATGAATTTACCACACTAACTATAATTCAGACCTTTTAACTCAGATTTTTGTGCATTTACATTTCTCTTTCTGTTCGTGTCTGGTTTGAATGGTTCTTTTGTGAGATGAGTTGGAAAAGTGTAATAAAAACACATCAGTTACTTAGCTTTCCTCATGTTCTGGTGTATTAACAGTAAATAAATGTTCTCCTCATAGGTATAAAAACCTTAATGTATTCTTAAGGTCAAAGTTTATGATAGGCCAGACCTAATTTGCAGTCCAATGAGATCATGTCAATTTAAAATTAATAAAAGATTTTTGAAATTATTTTTTGTTTGCCATTTTTTAAGTCATTTTGATAAACAAAGTTCTTTTTATAAAGGTGCCTTCTTTCCTTTTAGCTCAACATGCATTTTCATACCTAGAAACTACATTGTCAGTGCTTCCTTTGGACATTGTTGGGGTATCTCCCATGAACTCATTTTCTTAGTGTTTTTCTGACATGGTACTCAAATATATGAAGTAGGTGAATATCAATTTGATAATTTTGCTCATTCCAAGGTAGTAAGACTTTTTTTAAACATCGAAAAAATACATTTAAATCTACTAATTTAAATATAGACCCTGATTCTATAACTTTTTTTGCATATTAGTCATCCACTTTTTTTTTGTATGAGGTGGACTGTGTATTTTCAAAATTTCATAAAGATAAGGGATATAATTCTGTGGGGTTTAGAATCTGATAAATTACATGAACTCCCTAGCTGGTACATTTTGTGAGCATGAAAAAAGAAAAACGTATCTTTGAGTGAAAAACTCTATATTAAAAATTATTTAAGTTCTTCCACTTGCCTTTTTAATCAAAAAATTTGTTAGGTTCCATCGTGCTGCCTGATTTACAGGCTGGATTTAGACCTAACGTAACACATTCCTGAAGTAGCCCAAACCCAGAGAGCTGAGCATCAGTATGGACTGCAACACCCTCACGGTTGGCCAGGTTAGGAGTGCCTGTGGGGTCCAGTGTGTGAACATACTATCTATTTATTTACTTCAGAATGGTTTTTTACCTCCATGTAACTTATCTCAGCCTTGAATTCCGTTATGAGAACTCCAAAATGAGAATTGGAACAACCATCCAAAAAAGGAGAGATAATAAATTTCTTTTTCTAAAAGATAGCAAAATATTAGGCTGTCAAAGTGATATTCATTGTAACTGTAGAGAAAAAAAAAGCACAGCGGAGTTAATAAAAAAATTGAATTTTCTTATTTTTTATAAAGAATTGATTTCTAAGTTTAAGTAAAAAGAGACTGTTGCACTCAGCAGAGTGGGTGGCTAGCTTTCTAGAAAACTCTTACAAAAATTAAGTTTGAACATTGATATAGCAATTATATTTGAATAAAATTAATTTTTGTAAAGGAGAAAGCTAATTTCATCAAATTTCTGTGTAATTTCTTGGCAAACTAAATCACTGATATTAGAATGTATGACAGTTTTGTCCGTGGATGATAAAGCATCTGTTATACTGAAGCTCTGTTAAGAATATAATGCAATTAGAAAATTCAAGTTACAATTGCAATATGTCTTTATGAGATTTGGTCTCTTCTGAATTGGGATATACACATGCCTGTTTTCATGAGAATGGGACAATTATTTTCCGATTAACTTGCGTGTTTTGCATAACATTGTAATTATTTTAGGCAATGATACTGGTAGATTAATGACATTTTTGGAAATAACATGCATAAGCAAGAGAAAAACTATATAGCAGCTCCCAGTAGTATCATAGAAAGCACTTTCATGTACATAATAAAGTCCTCTGCTGTTAAGACTTCAGAATCCAGAAGTAATAAAATGTATTTTTGCTGAAAATGATCAAATTGACTTTCCATACCTGCAGTTTTTATTTCATGCATTTTCAAGGTGTACTTTGTACTTTTATTCTGTTAACTTCAAAATTGAAATGATGTAGCTGTTGCTGTGTTCTACAGAAAGGAGCTACATGCTACCGTTTTTAATGACAGATTTATTAATGGAGCAAATCATCAGCAATTTTAAGTCAGTACAGGCTTGGTGAAGCTGCTAGAGCAGTATTGGTGTACAAGAAAACAAGTGTTTACAAAATCTGTACATGTTATAGCACTTTTTTGCACTGTATTTTCTCTAGTTCACATTATTTGTAATGAGGAACCTGAGGATCTATTTTGCTCATATTCAGCAGCAGAATCCTCGGTTACATGTCAGTCATAGTCATTCTTATTGGCTTGGTTAAATATGTTACATAGTATAAAGCATTCTTAAAATTATAGAGTGTTTTAAAGCTGTTTAAATCCTCTCTGAATATAAATATGTCTGCTCTGGAGTGACACTCATTTACAACTCCATGTAATTTGGATTTAGTTCACAAAGGCATAAGGATTAGCCTGGATGAAGTCATCAGGAGGTGCTAATATTTGTCAGTATTAGGCTAAGAAAAAGATGTGTAGGAGAATAGAGGTCTCTGTTTTGCTTTTTGGAAGCCCCATTACAAAGAAACCTGTACTTTGATAGCATAAACATGACAAAATCTTGTTTGGGCCTCAGTCAGCCTCGGTTTTTGTGGTTTTTGTGGGTTTGTTTGTTTTTTTTTTTTTGGTTGCATTGATCCTCTCTGATGGGACATTGTTAATGAGAGCAATTGGCTAATCCATAGGGTGTACAGATTTTTCTAAAAAAGGCTGCAGTCGTAGGCAGGTGAGAATTGCTTCTTGACTCCCAGAAGTGGAACCAAATAGATGAGACCACGTGACCTGATGCAATGAAGCCTCTCCCCCATCCTCGGGAAGTCAATTGCCAGTGGCTCAGATCTGGGATCAAATTAGTGCAATGAGAGAAATTACTATATGTGAGCTATTCGTGTAACTTTGTATAAGTCATCTTACCTTCCATTTCTTCTTCAGAGATTCTTTTTATTTAGGCTTTTTCTCTGTGGTCTGTTAATGATTCATTTCCCACTGAGCTCTTAAGCCATCCTGTCTATTGCTCACTTGTCTGGAGTGAATATTGTTAGTAATCTCACAGTGCCCAAAAGTGTGATGATGATTGTTGGATGATTTTTTCCTTCACTGGATATATTCTTGGTTAGATGTTGACAGAACATATGCACTAGAGGAAGAAACAGAAGATTATAGGAGACAATGATAAATGTGCCTGACTAATTTAGTTTCTTGCTTGCATACTGCAGGAGGTCTTAATTCAGAGGCTTTGTGTGGATATTTGTTTTGTTTGGATAATACAGTTCTTTGTCTTACACAAATTTGAAAGGAAAAGTTCATGCTCTTGAGTTAAATAGGATATTAATACAGCTTCCAAACACCTGCTAGGAAGGGTTTCAGAACCACATTCAGAAATAAAACTGGTGTTAACGATGTTTGTGTTGCAGTGTGGTAATGTTAACTGGTACCATATTCTCCAGAGTGGTGTTTTAAAACCCGTCTGTTTCTGGAGACAGGCCACTTTGGGATCATCTGCTGGGTTACCTCTGCCATACAGGATGACCAGTTATTGAAACTAGGTCTGGCAAGGCAGATGGCAAGCTGTAGGGTCTCCTTGCTCATGCATCATAGTTTGGAGCAGCGTCCTTTATTTTGTGCAGAGTAAAGTAAATTTTCCTTGTCTAGTAAATGTTTCAGTAGTAACTGTGTTCATCTAATACTGGCTTAAACAGTGGATGTTTACTAGTGACTTAAATGCCAAGATTTAAAATATCTTTTTTGCTCCACAAATATTGGTGCTTAAAAGTTGATCTTTTCCACTCTTTTTCTTCAGTGCTCCGATGCCTTATCTAATTGGCGTCCATTTAAGCTTAATAGAGGTAAGTTCATTGTATGCTTCAGCATGAGGTGTGTGTATCATAAATGATAATTTTGATGGAAAAGCTTCAGAAAAAGTCCCTCTATTTTAGCATACAGAATTACAAAATTCAAGCTTCAGATGTTTTACTAGGTAAAAAATGTCTCTCTTTGAAATCTTACTTTTGAAGTGTTTTATGGAGACGTGTAAACTCTACATCATGATTTGTCTCTCTGTCTATTAAAGCTCAGCGATAGCTATTTTCCTGCCCTTTTAGTGGTTCAACAACAGATTTGCCCAATAATGAGAGAACTTACAATTTATTTTGGGGTCACCATCAGTCAGATTTCAGCATTAGTGTGATTTCCCAGATAATTTATGTTCCTGACCCTCTGAACATTTGAGTCAAACCTCAATCCCATAACATTCATAACTATTAATTTAGAAATGAGTATTTTTTGCCAAAAAACAAGTGGTAGCCTTTTCAGATTTGAATGTAGAGCTCACCTGATTGGTAAGTAATAGCTGGATGATAAATATTTTTGGCTTTTTCCATAACCATTTGATGACACCGTTAAGCCTGCATGTGTCATCTGAATATCGTGCAGAGTAGATAATTGATTGGGGAACATTACTTGATTTACACTTCTGCTAAAGCAGTTTCTAAGCATCAATTCACATTTGCTAATCTGATGAGCTGGGTTCTCCCCAGGTCTGAGCCACCAGCACTTTTGTGTTCCCAAAAAAGGACCTTCTGTCATCTACACTTCTTAACTCTAGTCACAACCTTCCATACTCTCGCATCAGATTCATACGACCTGCATGCATTGATTGTAATATCTTGACTAGGATGTTTTTTTCTTATTCAATCAGAAAATAATGGAACAGAAAGACTAGCTCTGAAAAAGAATTCACTCAATTCCTTCTGGAATTATTTCCTGGACTGCATTATTATGTATTATTGTGGGACCATATAGAAAAGAGTTCTATACCCTTTTTCCTGAAAGGAACAAATTGTTTAGTTCTTAGGTGGTAGCCAAGTATGCTGATGAAATAGGGTTTCATTCATTTGTCTATAATACTGGTCCCATGCCTGGGACTTAGATAAATCTGCAAATAATTACTTCTTTTTTTTCTGGTTTTCATCTGAGTATACAATTAGCATCCTATCTGATTTTCACAAAGATGAGAGAATGAAATGTTGTCGTAAGATATGTATAGTTCCAATATATTTAACTGTGTTCTGTGTAAATCTTGGTTTTCAAGAATTCATTTCTTGAATATGTTTGTATTTCAGAGATTATTAATATAACCTTAGTGTTTGAAGAATAGGAAATGTTTTTAAAAGCTACTCTGAATGCTGCATCTAATTCACAAATCCTACTTCTGAAATTCCAACTGTTGTTTTTGCCATTATTGCCCTTTGAAAATCATCATTTGTAATCTAGTACATTGTAATAAAATGTATTTCAGGAGGATGCCACAGTAAATTGCTTTTTCACTATTTTTTTTCTTCTTAACAGAGAGTAAAAAGTAGATCACTGGAGGATGTGGTTTTGCTAAATGTTGACACAAACACTCTAGAAACCCCTTTTAATGACCTGAACAACCTACCTGGTGAAGTGGTGAGTCTTAGATATTTCATTCTTTCTTTCTTATATAGGCGCTTGAATTACTAGTAGTTATTTTTGCCTCATTTTGCTAACTGCTGTAAAAAGAATAAGGGGGTGAAAAGCACCAAGTGTAGACCCGTGCATTTGAGATTTTTACCTTTTTGACAGTTGCAGAGATGTTGAATGGAACATCATATTCCTTATTGTAGAAGTAGGATCATAATTATAAAGCCGGCTGCATTCATTAGGCATGGCTGCTTTAAACGCAAGAGCCTCTTCATCTCATCTTAATCATTATATTACAAAGTAGGCATTTCTGTCTGCCTAGTGGCATGTCTTGCAAAAGAACGAGAGAGTTTTTGAAGGCAAAAAGAAGAAGGGGGCCAATTATCGGCTTCTGCTTCTCTGCCACCTGCCAGCGCTTTCCTTTTAATTAATGATCTGATGGCACTGGTCAATATAATAAGAAATGCTTGTACAGTTGGGGTCAGAAAATTCAGGCTTTGATCTTTTTCGACTTTCTGAAACATTTATTTGTTTTCTCTAAATTATTTCAGTTTTATTTTAATCTCTTCTATCCTGCTGAGGGCTGCGTGAATGAAAACCTATACTGTTTGTCATTTGCTTTGGCAGAGCAAAGACTGCTTACTTAGAATTCTATTTGTAAATTAAACTGCAAACCCAGTTTGTCATAAAAGACATCTGATCCTTTTGAAATGACGAAAGCTGTCTTTTGTCTGTAAAGGATGATAAATTAAGTGCCAGTTCTTTCTGGACTTTGATCTTGCAGAGGGTGCCCCCCCTGCTTTTTTTTTTTTTTATTGCCTATAGGGGAACATACTCTGTATATCACTTTAAATAGCCACAAAATTCACTTATCTTGCTTTTCCCAACAGAACTCTAAAAGAATATAATTGTGAAACCACTGTTTTCATTATTTAGTCATAGATGCTCCAACTATCACAAATAGTTGCCAAGATAAAGAATTTTATATCAAAATGTGAAATCAGAGAGTTAAATTTTCTGAAATTTTAAATCATAAAAAACTCCCCATGTTCTAATCAGAATAAGGTACTATAGTGACACACTGTGTCTTTTGTTATTGTTGGTAATTTGTATGTATTTGGTACAGTAGAAATCAAACTCTTGATGATTATATTCATAACAGTTCCTTGTGATTTTAATGATGTTAAAATCTAGACTTTTTATAAATCATCGCAACAGTCTTTCTTTGAACTCAGTAAGACTATAAAAATTGTTGTGATGTGTTGTGATTTACATTAGTGTATGGAAAAGTATATAAGTGCACACCCCTATATACAATAATCTTTACTGTACTCTATCGTTCAGGAGTATTACAAGTTAAGAAAAAAATGAGTCATTTTCTGGTGTGTCAGTAATTTTAACTGACCTTGCATTCAGTGAATAAGGTTGAGGCTATAAGGCCATAAAGGTCCATACCTCTTCCCAAATAATAGCTAGATATGGAATGGAGAATTTGGCATCATATTCCATGAAATACTGGAGTTGTAGCTAGAGGTCCTTCAAAACATCTCAAAATATATATTTGTGCAATAAGAGGCACTGCTCATGTATTTTACAGCTGCATATCAAAATGATCTCTAAATAAGTAGGCCAGCATGAAGAAAATAGGGATACAGATGTTCATACTTCTAGAAGTATATTCTCTCCCAGAATATATGCATATTATTATAATTATAAATATTAATGTAGATTATACAAGTCTACAGACTATAGAGTAAACTTAAAATACTTTGTTCCATATCTAATATAAAACAAAACAGAACAGCTATGTTCTTTGAAAAATATACTTGCAGAATTTGAGGATTTTATATTGAAGCTTTTAATTTGAATAATCCCATCTCTTACTCCACTTCAATCTGTAAAGCACTTTAATTAAAACAATTTAATGGAATCCATATACAATTATAGTTGGAAAACCTGGAAACAAAAAGCATAGACAAAAGGCACAAGTCTGTGTTTGACTCTTAAGATTACAAAATGCTTGTCTTTCTTCTGCATTCATGAGGGGCAGTGCAGCTGCTAACATCCTGGGTAAAAAGTGTAAGACATAGGAGTGTAGAGTCAAATTGGTAAGTTAGACTTAAAACATTAAAGCTAATGTCAAAGATATATATGCAAAGCATTTTAACTTATATAGACAAACCTCATAAGCATACATACAAAAGTAGTGAAACTTTTGATGAAAAAGATATAATGAATACCTCTGAAGAACATTAAATAGAATGAAGAACTGAAAATGTAATAGAAACTGTAGTCTTACTATCCCTTTCAAAAATCGATTCCAGGTTGCTTAACAGCCTAACAAAAGAAATGCAGTATTTTCAGAGTTTTCTAGAACTGTTTCTTGTGTTCAAAGGAAACAGAGTAATTATTTTCTGATCAATAAGCCTGATGATGTCCTCACAGCATAGCTATTTAATAGTTTAGCCACCTATAAGTAATATGTCTGCTAAAATGCTCTGGTTGTGAATTTTTTCATGATAAATTTAAGATTGAAAGAAACATTATTATATGGCGTTGTCTAATAAACTATATAATAAATTAACTGAGATTTAAAGGCATTTTTAAATCATTCACTTAAGCAGTTAAATTATAGTTACAGGCTAGATGGCTTTCTATGCATGTGAACTCCATTATTCTGTCAGACTGACCAGTGGTCTTGACTGTGCAAAGGTCAGTGGTCACAGTTGTCCTGAATTACCAGTCCTTTTTTCATGAGGACCCTCTGCTGCGTTGCATGCTGTAATCTTCTTAATGGCTTCATTCCAATATTCACACATAATATTTTAGATTTATTGACTGTTAGAAATACTACCATGCCAGTAGCAGTTCCGCTACTCCTAAGGTATTTAAAATTGGAAGAATAAATCAGGGCAAGACTTTCAGGAATCCTTTGTTTTCTTAGAGGGGGGAAAACCCCTCTTTTTCCTCTCGTCTGACAAGAACGCTTGTTTTTAAATTTCATCATTTTACTGTGAATTTGTCTATTATTTTTTAATTTAAAAAAAATGAAAATAAGTAGCTACTTCTGTGGGAGTAAATTTCCTAATACAAGAATGCTGAGATCACCACTTCAATAATTTGTTGGCAAAAGAACATTTGTTGCCATAGACTGAAATTTATAAACTTTGGGCTTGATCCTGCAATACCTGCTTGCAGTTAACTCTGACAAAAAGACTGTTCCTTTGCTCAAATTCCAAAACAGCTTGGAGGATTGACAGCATTAGTTTTAGCAGCCAAGTCTTACTGTCTAAGAATCATAAACTGAGCAGAACTTTTTTAAATATCATCTTCAGAAAACAATAGACTTTATAGGTTTTTAGCTTCTTCTGCGGTTGTTAAATGTTGTCAACTGTAAAAGCTACAGGGCTGTTGAAAGATGCACAGTCTTTGTGGTGCGTGGTGCCTACACACTGTGATGCAATACAGAATCTAAACTGAAGTTTAGAGTTTTAAGTTTGAGATTCCTAAAGTCAGAGGATTTTAACACCATAAATTGGGCATATGAACATTACTGTTCTAAGAGTAGCATTTGAGAAATAGGCTGTATTTCATGTAGCAAGCTGGTTACTTTATAAAGCAATTACTGGGAGTGCAAATTATTTCTGAAAATATGATGATTAATGGTATTTTAAAGAAATTAAGGTCACTGTGTAATAGTTTGGAAAAATGTAAATAGCATAATTTATGGTGTTACTTCCATCAGAAAATAGCCAAAAATATTACTAATATATTTTAGAATCTCAGAGGAGTCAACAGTGTTTGCAGTGTTATGAGGCAACTGTTTATTGTGAACAAATTCTTAGAGCTGCAATTCTGTTCAGCCTTGATATAGCCTTAGAAGCTAGAATGTGAGATTGAAAAGTACAACTAGTATTGAAAACATTTGCATTTAAGTGGTTGTTTTCATCTAAATAAATGTGTGATTAAATGCTGGAGGGCTCTCTGAAATGCCTAAATCCTGTGTGTGTAGATAGTATCAAATATGTAGAAACCCTTTCATTAGCAATACTGATTTAGATAATATGAGATTCTAGTTTGTGTTAAGATTTCTGTTTTGTTATTCTTCTCTGCCATCTCTCACTTTCTTGCTGTTGAGAGTGGGCTGACTTCTATAGTGGTGTCATCTCATAGGGAACATCAAAAAATAGTTTAAAACATAACAACTGTTGCTGACACCAGAGAAGTATACCTGGATGTGTTTTTTTCAGAGACCTGGTGGTCTTTGGGAACCCTAGTGCATGGTTCTGTATTTCTCAGACAACAAACTTTTTTAATACTTCAATATGTGCTTAAATTTATATGTGTGCTTAAGTTTTTGCAGGAACAAAGATTTTGATTAATAGTTATGTGATATGATTAACCTTTTAATCTTATATAATTCTTCTACTCATGTGGTTATTGAAGAGATATTAGTCATGGTTTCTTTCTTTCTGAGATAGTTCTATTTTAGGAATCTTAGAAAGGACATATGGTGACCATTTAAATAAATGATGCTTTTTGTTTTAATGACCAACACAAGATGTTTCTACATTTTAGATACACTTAATTACATATCAATCTCATTACTTTCTATATCTCTGAAAAGCTATTCTGTTAATTTAAACCTTCCTGAAACTCAGATTGCTCTTCATTGGCAGTGTTCAGTAGTCCAGTGAAGTCACCTTCCGATGAGAAGCTGTTTCTAGGAGAAGATAAAAACAGTTTGCTTTTATTGTAAATTAATAATAACTTTTCTGAAGCGGATCTCTAGTGTCTTCCAGAAATAAATTTTAACAGCATTCTAGCTCCTGTGGTTTGTTTGTTTGCAGTTCTTTATTTTTAAACTTTGTAAAAGGCTATTTCTGCTTAAGATGTGCAAAGAAGGGGAGAAAAAGGTTTGACATTCTTAATCAGAGAGAGGTAAATGGATTAAAATATATATGAGGAAAAGATTTTGATACAGATACAGCTGCTTGCTGTTTTTTTGGCTTCGTGCCAGAATTTTGTAATTTTTTTTTTAATTTTAAGTGCTATTAATGATGTCACCAAAAGGGGTCTCACAGTTCTTTGGTTTGAAGTGCATGGATCTAAGCAATCACAATCCTGCTGTGCACCAAGTCCTCCAAGTAGTTCAGAGCACCCAGTCTCTTATCTATACCTGCTATATTTACTGTAATAACTACTTTATCATTCTATCTTTGATTAAATGGAACTGGGAGAATTTGACATTAACCTGCCCAAATGCACAGCTCGGCTGATGGGTGGGATGAGCACTGGGAAGCACTGTCTCTCTGCTTGCATGTTGCTGACCTCAGCCTGAAGGAAACCAAGGCAGGTCCCAGGGGCACTTCAAGCGTGCTGCAGCCAGGGTTCCAGTCAGAGCAACTGGGAAATCAGGGTTGTGGCTCACATTATCTCTGCAGGCTTTTTCTTAAGAGCACTGTGCTCCTGGTTTTTCTGCAGAATGATCTCATGGAGCTCTTCTTGCCTTTAAGCATTGCCTCCTGAGAGAAGCAGGAATTGGAGGAGCTTTCTTTGAACTCCAGCATAGCCTTTCTGGGGCTTGAACTCCCTCCAGAACGGCCGCAAAAAAGTGTGCATCTGCCTGGAGAACCCACCTCCAAGCTGCCAGCCTATTGGGATGTTCTTAATATTGCTAAATAATACCATACCAGTATGGCAGAGAAGCAGGAGATTTGTTTTTTCTATTGTTCTTTTTAACATGTTTTTGCCTAAAGCATCCTATTAATCGAACTGAAGGTAGGGTGCATAGGGCTTGCCAGAACTGAGAAAATTAGACAGTACCATTTTCCTTCACATTCTCCACTTTGTTGTGTAATGCCTCTACTCTTCATCATCTTTACCTCCTTTCTTCTTTTACCCTCTCTTATCATCTGCCATAATTTCCCTAAACTCACAAGGTATGATTTAGAAGAATGTAGATTTAAAAGAATGTAGAGAATTTTCTACCTTTTCCCTCCTTTATATTTAGAAGATGCGTTGCTTGTCATAAAAGAGACAAAATTTTAACTTTGACAGTTCTTTTTCTGACCTCTTGTTACTGCTTTTATATTAGTCAAACTAAGCTAACATCAGTGGGCAAATTTTCCTTTACCCAGGATATATGCATTTATTTTCCCCAGAGCGAAATAAACCTTATTTTTCAATAACTATAGAATAATCATACAGTACAGAACCAAAAAGAAAATACTCACAAAACCAAGACATGCATTTATTTCTTCAACCTTGAACTTCTTAACTGATTTTTGTACTCAGACTTGTACTTTTTTTTTTTCCTTTTGAGTTGTAAGGAAAAAACGTAAATGAGCCTTGCTGTATGCTTTCCATGGGCTAAACGAATCAGGCTCTAAACTTTTATCTAGATCTGTGGAGCTTGGATATAAATTGAAAAGATCACAGCTATGGGGAAAAGACCTATACTGTAAAGGCCTTTCTGCATAGATTATGAACATCGTAACTCAATAATTTTTTTTTTCAAAACTATAGTTATAATTGGACCCAATGGGGGACTCTCCCTTTGATCAGATCACAGTAACTGTGACTTTACACTGGAAAATGTCACTACTGTGAAGGTTTATCACCTGTAGAGCTGGTCTTTTCTCTGATGCCATGTTCAGTTCTCATTAGCATTATTCAAAGTTTAGTTGTTAATTAGGTTGACACTTCAATTACAATCATCATCTACAAGAGCAGTCAGGACTGCTTGCATAAAGAAACAAAAAGATACTCATTCTTTCGTATATTTCCAAAAGAATGAAAGCTGGTTTGGTGATAAGTATGTATTTATAAAGAGTTTAAAGAGTAACTCTGAATGTTATTTTGTTTAGGGACTTATATAATGCTCTGTTGGGTATATTGTAATACAACTTATATAGAAACATGTATTCTACATAATTGGAGTTGACTTATATCACCAGGTGTCCCTCATGATGGAAATTAGGAGAGTATAGACTACATGTGGGTGTAATTCCACGTATCTTTCAGGAATACTTCAACAATTCCAGAATTATGTGATTTTCCTCCAAAGTGTGTCCAAGTAAGGATGATCTAAATTAAAATGTCCCTTTTTTTCTCTAATTCTGTATAATCATTGGTTGTCATTTGCCAATTAAAAAAAGACAGACCTCCTTAAAAAAAAAGTGAACCACTATAATAAGAACATTTGGGGATTTTTTCCTTTTAAAGTAAATGCACCTTCTAATTATTGTTCTTATTTTTTTTTCCTTTTCACATGTTTTATATTTGAGGACAATTCTAAAGGCATCATAGCACTGAATTTACACAAAATTTTCTCAACTGTTTGACAGAGGTAGCAGGTACTCCATGGTGCATGAGAAATGATGTAAGATAGTAATTTGACTTGAGAGATATTCCCTGAAACTGAGTAGTAAGGGAACATTAAGGGTCCTTAAAAATAAACCTTCATAGCATAAATAGAACATATCCAACTGTCTTCATTCAAACAAGTAAGTACATGTTTTGATGAAAAAAAATCTGCAGAAAAGTGGCTCACATGAATTTTGCTGTAAAATAATTAAGCTTATTTATGTCAAGAGGCCTTGGGAAAAAAAAAAAAGAGAGCATAAACCAATTTGCATTAGCACTCTACCATCATCCCCTGCTTTCATTTCAATTAACAGACCAGCAGGTGCTCTTTGCAGTTAAAAAGATAAGCTATCAAGGAGGAGGATGAATTTTTGGCTGACCTGTAGACACCATGGTTTGCCTGCTGATTGGGTTCATACCTCGCTGTACCAATTTCTGAGGTGTTAATTTAACTGTTCCACTCTGTCGTGCAGGTCTCGGCCTTGAAAAATAAACTGAAAAAGCAGTCCACAGCTACGGGCGATGGAGTAGCCAAGGCCTTTCTTCGGGCACAGGCAGCACTGTTTGGATCCTACAGAGATGCACTAAGATACAGACCAGTAAGATGGCTTCATTATTACTTTTTTCCCTTAATATTTAAGAGCATGGAAAATATGAAATGTTTTATCCTAGTCTGAAACAGCCTTTTTTAAATCTTACCCTATGCTAAGGATACACTGACAGTTTAAAAGACATAAAAGACACTACCATCTCCTGACAAGGAGTTGTACTGAAGAATAAATAGTCATCCAAAGTCAGCTATTCTCTAATTTGTATCAGTTTTATAACTTATTTAGTATAAAATGAGATTATATTCATGAAACTGCTTACACACAGCTCACCTACTTTAATGTGGTGAAGAACTGAAGAGGCTGTGCCTTTCAAACTCTATCATTTTTCACTGTACCATTCCAGAGACTTTGCTGTGTTTGAGGCCAGAATCTTATTTCCTAGTAAACACCAGGTACGAGTCAAACATGCATTTCTCATATTATAGATTTGTCTTGATTACTCTTAGAATTTAGGAGAAATGAAAACTCATTTCATCCCATCAGAACTTTTGCTGGTACTCAGTCAATTAATGTGTTATGGACTTCCATCATTTCTGGTTTATGAGGGTGGTACATATTGAGCCTTTTGGAGATAAAATAATTTACCAGAAAAAAACTTAGAGATTGATTTCGTCTCTCACTCCAGATTGTTTTCCTATGATACTTGCAAACTGCTGATAGTAGTTCCATTTGATAAAATGCACTGAGATGACATTGGCTAAATTGGATTCCATGGATGCAATGTTTGTTTATCTAATGAATTCAGGTAAATATGGAGATTTGATAGAAGAAAATTATCCCCACTTGAGAAGTCAAGTTTGTAAAGCTAGTGGATGTTTGTTTGGGGGTAAGGAGCACGATACATTCTGTTGTTGGGTAAGGAACTATGTGGTTTTCCTTGATGGAAAAGGTCTCCAGATGAGCCTTTTACTGGAGAGAACATTAAAATACAGTATGGCACAGTCCTCCTTCTACCCAAGTGGTTCTCTTACAGGTGGTCTTTTTTGCCAAGAGCATTTTGCACACGAGGTGTCTCTGCCACTGGATGGCCTTTGTTACTGAGATGGAAAGTAACCCCTTCAGAAGTGAAGTGTGTTCAAGGGTTTAGTTCAGGTGTTTGTGTTTGGCAGTTTTCATATGATATGGAAAACCAGTCTACATAGCATATTGACGTGGCTGCACCTGTTCTAAAAAATTGCTGGATTTCAGCACTTTCCCTGCTTGTTTCAGTCGAATAAATAATTTCAACAAATCAGATAGTGTGGCATTACCTGACCTTGCTTCAGGAGGGGTTCTCTGATTTGTTCTCTAGTCTAAAGGTGAGGACACTAGTCCATGTTGGCTCATGGCAGCCTGCAGTAAGAGCTGTTAAGTCAAAAAAATGTCTTAATCTACATTCGATACATGTGAACAGAATGATGTCAGTCTGGTTGATGTCCTTAGCTCTGTTCTGACCGGGAATAAGCTTCAGTCAGTCCATTGTTTTGGTAACTGTTGAACTGAATGTACAAGTTCTTTAGCATCTCGGTTTGTATCTCTGTTGAAATGAGCTCTCCTTTAACTGATTTCCATTTTATTCAGTTTAGCAGTTGGCATATCTGAGATATCTACATTTGTACTGCATTGGAAGTACTGCACTATGCCTCATTTGACTGGCAGACATTTGTCAAAGTGACCTTTGAAGTCTTTCTGCATTGTTTTCTTTTGCAGATTTATCTTTTTTTGGCTCCACTGATTGCATATAAGAGAGAAGATATTTATGAAACCATTGTGGCCTGATTATTTTTTTTAAAGACAAGTTATTTTGGAGTATCTTAGCAGGCAGAAGTCTGCTGGCAAATACTAGCTTATCCTGGATTGATATAAACTTGTCCAAAGACAAAGCATATTTAAAAACAAATAAGAAAAATGTAATGTTTATTTTGTGCCGTGTTCACATTATCTTAACTAAATTAGGATTTCACAGAATTTTTATTCTGAAAGAAAATTTGAATTAGTAGATTTGGATTAGTAGAAACTAAGAGGCGTTTTCTCATGATTGTTCAGCTCATTCCACATTTGCCTTTTGCCTTGTGGATTGGGAAGCTCAAAAAATCAAATCACATCTGACTGTATTAGGACTATTTCAAGAGTCTCAAAACTCAAGTAGTATTCTTGGAGAAAATTTGTAGGGACAATACTTAAAATGAAAATATTTTCTATATAGATTTGAAAGCCTTTTGCTATAAATAAGCTTGTTGTATTTTCAAAATCAAGAACTGAGAGGTTTTGGGGGGGTTGCATTTTGAGGATTGCAAACATCCTGATGAAGAAGAAAATAGTGTATTTGGATAGTTATCGATTGCTGGAAAGGTGAAAAATACGTTCAAGTGAACTGTTTTCCTTGCAACTGTGTCCTGTATGATTTTTAACTTGAAACATGAAACAACTGTCATTAATATTCACTTTGAGTAAAGAACAGCTTTAATAGTGTCTGTACTCATCCAACACTTCTCTTCACTCCCAACGCTGTTCATCACACTGAACACTCATTCTGTGCAACTCTTTGTTTTCAGCACAGGACAGATTCTCCTCAGTGTAGCAATATGTCTTGAACAAACGTCTAGCAATTATTGAAAAAATGATTGGTGAAAGGGAAAATGGGAATCTTCAGGGGTCTTGGAAAGAGTTCATGGGACTCTAAAAGACCATATGGAAAATCTGACTACTCTAATACAGACAGGAAATATGACATGTAATAGATAAAGGTGATAATATTTTTTGTGTGTATTAAATGATAATAAAAAACTTAATCCAGTAAAAGTTTCCAAGAAAAGTAGAAATTGTTGGTTTTTTCTGATTTAATCATGATACTAAATTAATCTGTCAAATTGATATAACTGCCAAGAGTGTTTATTTAATATGAGCACTTTACATTAGCAAATATTGCATAATAGGAGTGGATCTGCAGGACAAAGTAGCCCAGCTAGTGGGCTATAGTGTGCACAGTGTGCATTTCTGGCTCTGTTGTGGTTCTCATTTTAGTCTGGTGTTGAATGCTGAATACTTGTGACTAGCTGGAGCTCTGCTTTAGTTTAATCCAGGAGGAATCCACTTCGTGCATGGTAGGTGGGGATGATTGAAAAAATTACTTCAATGTCATTATGATCAAAAAATAATCCAGAAAAAAAGTATTATCAGCGGAATGGTGAATTATAATGGTTTTGTTTTATATGGTCTCATTCACATAGAGAACTGCAATCAATTTGGAGACCTTGGGTGAAATACTCTGACAGGGGAATGTGCATGGCCTGTTTGGGGGCAGATTTCCAGCAGTGGCAATGAGGCCATTGGAATTGTTTTGCCATAAGGAGCCCTGGAACAGAGAAAGGCAAGCGGTCAGTGTGTTGTTATTCTCACCCAGCCAGCAGCTGCAGTGGGAGCCACTGTGCAACATCAGTGATCACAAACAGTTTTGATCACCAGAGTCTAACCCTGCTGAGGCATTTCAGTTAGCAGTGTTGTGGGATAAATGCTTTTTACATCATGTAAATTCATGTACAAATCCAAATTATGTTTGCTTTGGATGCTTACAGCTTGGTCTTGAACCTTTTGTTGCTCCTAATTTCTTTAGATAGTTCAGCATTTGGGGATTTATCATGGATAATATTGGATATTTCATGTTTCAGAATTGCATGCATAGGTAGGACATAGATACAAATATGGCAATTTGTGCAATTTTTGTAATGTTGTCGTCAGAATATGTGCAACATTGGGTTTTTCCTACCTATTTTACTTTACACATTCTTGCTTGCATGTACATGGGCAAACCTCGCTGATGAAAGCGAAGACTAGTAAATTTTTTTCCATTAGTCATATGCAGTATTGTCAGGTAATAAAACAATATATGATGTAAAGAATTCTTAAAAAGGCAATATTCACAATCCATATCCAGAGAGGGAGAGGCAGACAATAGAATGAAGAAGTAGTTAAAAAATAGTGAGCCTAAAAGTGTTCACCATGATAGAAATTAATTTTAACATCATCAGAAAAAATAAGCAGAAAAGTTGTATGATCCTAAGCAGCAAACATCTGGAGGAAATTCAGATGTGGTATTTCATTTTTTATTAAAAAAATTGCAAGAAGAATACACTTCAAATGTACTTCAAATAAACAAAGCTTATTACTTTATGACACTTCTATTAAAAGAAAATGAAAAATAAGCAACAGGAACTTATTTTCTGCCTTTGAAAAGTTGACTTTTTTTCAAGAATTATCTTACAAAAGATCATGTCGTTGAAAAAGATCACTTCTTTTGGGGAAAAAGTCCTCAAAGCTCTAGATGTTAAAACAAAAGAAATAAACCCAGAATAGCTTTGTTTTAAGTTATGATGGTTGTAATATCACTCATCAGAAATTAAGAAATGAAGAGCAAAGGCTAATGGCTTGCTCTGAAATGCTCAGCAGTAGGAGTTCATGGTCTCATCATCACACCAGGGGGCCAAGCTAACTTCCATGTTGAAGATAGCACAACCTGTCAGACCTCACTTTAATTGAATGCTAACTGGAGTGCTTTGGGCCAATATTGACACTGTTTTAAGTAGTGACATCAGCTGTCCAACAGATGCCAATATTGCATTCAACGTGCAATAAATCAAAATAATACAATAAAATGTTATATTGGAAATAAAAATATTTTGAGATTCAGAATGTACCTGAATTACTTGAGAATGCATAAATAATGATTGATTGTAATTGAGTTTCAAAATGAAACCTTTTGAGGACAGGTGTCTCTTGAAATGACCGTTGACTTGTTTACCTTTCTCCCAAGAGGTGAAGTATAGAAAGTACAGCGGAGTACAGAAGCAAGAGTAATGAAATGCCAGAACATAGTTTGTGTATAAATCCAGAACCACCCAGTGGAAATATTTGTACTTCTTGTTCAAGTTAAATATCACTAGATTTAGAAAGCACAAACATACTTTCTAATCTAGGTTATTTTTCCTTTTAAAATGATCACACTGGTTTAACTCAGTTTTCATGTTCCACTGAGGTCTGTATAAATAGCGTACTTAAAATGTGAATGTAGCTTAGAGCAAGAAATTCCTGCTGTGTGTGGCAAGCTATGAAAGGGAAAGAAAATTCTATAGCAACTGTTGTTAAAAGGACAGATATCGTGTTTGGGCATAGATTGTTTGGTCTGAGTATTAGCTGTCTACTTTTCAGTACAGAGTCCCCACTGGGTTTTGATCGAACTTGTTTTGAAAGTACGTTGTAGATCAATACGACAGGGGCCAGTTGATGGTCTGGTAGTTAAATAACAGTGAAGCATTCATCCAGACCTCGGTTTCTAAAGGTAGTCAGCTGTATTTACAGAAACAAGAATGTTACAAGCTTTACATATGAAACCATCTAGGGCTATTTTTGTTTATATTGATTCAATAATTTACTTGTTAAATAGCGCTTCAAGAGGCTTTGTGTTTACAGTAATAATCTTGAAGATTTGTAAAAGTTTTATTCAGAAAACGTTTTTGTTGATCAGAACCTTGAACAAATAAATAACTCAGAGTTGTGTTATTTAATTCAGTTTCATTAAAGTTAGCACAGATAGCCCAAGAAAACTTCTGTGTGGAATTGCTACAGGTTTCAACAGATTTTCTCATTTTCATATGCTGAATAGGTAGGAGCTTTAAACCTACCCCGATTTTTAAAGCAATCTCACAGTCAGCGGGTTCAAATAACAAGGTTACTATGTCATGAGCCATCATCTGGTCAGAGCTGCACTCCCACAAAGCCTCTATATTTTCAGAAATTGCTTCTTTGTGCAACAACACAATAAATATATATATATATATATATAATAAATGTATATATAAGGAGTTGTTTTAATTTGCTGCCTTGAAATATTTTGGAAGAGCAACGGAATGGAGGAGAGAGTCTGCCCTCAGGAGCACTGTGTCTTATACCACCATGTCTCACTGGAGACTATTCCATTTGTTTTGATGCACTTTGATTTGCTAAGTAGCTTGGAGTCATCTTCTTAAGACAAGAGACTTTAGGAGCTCGAGAATAGCTAATGCAAAGTGGGTCAGGAAGGCAGTGCTATTTAAAGTACCATGAACATTTCCAGCTCTTTGGCAGATCCAGCATGTCCTGCATGTGTACAGTGTTCACCAGTTATCTCAGGATAAGTAAGGGGAGTAACTTGGGTGCTTCTCTCTGAAGATTTGACTGACACAGTGGTGCATATTGTACTGGGGTGGGTTTGTATCAGAGCACTCCAGCTACCCCGTGACAGGGGAAGGGTTGTGCTGGGTAAATTTAAGGCTTCTAGCTCTACCAGGGAGAGATCTTTTATAAAGTCAGAGGTTCCATAAAGAAATAAGGATGTAAAACTTAAAAACAAGTTAAACATGAACTTAAGTACTTTTCTGAGTAGGACTGGACCTCTTGAAAGAGAGACTCAAAAAGAAGGAAGTTTTTGATAGTATAAGAATAGGCTTTTAAAATGACATCACAGTGTTTCTACTGCAACATTTCTTTAGGTCACACTTGAACCATTTAGAAACCAAGTGTAAGGTGTAAAGAACACTTGAAAATGATTTAGAGCTGCTCTACCAAACACAGGTCACATGGAGAAAACGCTTTGTGATGTTCTGGAAGCACCAGAATGGTGGGGAAATGCGTGGAGTGACATGTGCCATCAGAGTTAAACAGGGTTAGGAGCACAAAGCTGTGGCATGGGCATTTATTCATGGGCATGAATAAATTTGTCTTTAAAGTGGCTTGCCAGTTAGAGCTGTTGTAAAGATCAGTATAGTGACTGTCTTTGATCTTTCTTTTTTTGAATGGCTGAGGTATCTCTTATTCTGCTGTGGAACTGCACTGTAGATGTATCTTTCGGGCAGTAAAATTTTCTGTGGTAGAATTAGGTGTTGCATTTTGTTGAATTCCAAGTTTTGTCTTTGAGACCCTTGGTAGTTGTTTCTAATGTGGTGATTTTGTTTTTGTAAATCTGGGTGAGAGGCTTTTGAAATCCATAACAAAATGAAGGGAATGCTCCTCAGGAATGTCCAGTGGTCTGTGCATAGTGAAGACAGCAAATTTTAAATGAAATTAGGGAATAACACAGGAGTGAATTTGATTGTTTATAAATACTCTCATTAACATTTCTTATTTTTAAATGAGTGTTGTTTTCAGTAACGATTTTTTTCCAACAAGCACTGACTTTTCAATGAATACTTGTTTATCTTCTTTCATCATCCAAGTGGTTCGATGCAGGATTTTTGGTGACTATAGGCTGTGCACTTTTCCCATGTGGGAAAATACATTTTCTGTATTAAGTGTTAATGTTCAAACTTTTTTTTATAACAATGTTTCAAAAAGTTTGTCTCTTCTGTTTTGGGCTTTTTTTGTTGTCCTCTAGGTCTGTTTAATTGCATGCACATTATGAAGATTTCTTGAAAGGGAATATTTGTATGTATCTATTAAGAAATAGATACATATGTGATGGAGAATTTTATATAAATCAACATATATGTGTACTCTACTTACCATCTAACTTTTTCTGTTTCAATTTTTTAGGGAGAGCCTATAACTTTCTGTGAGAATAGTTTTGTGAAACATCGTTCCAGTACAACTAAGCAGTTCTTGGAAACTGCTGTTAATCTTCAACTGTTTAAACAGGTATGAGAGGTTAAATGACCCATGTTTAATGATTTTATCTTAAAACATATCTGTATTTAAATACATTTTCCTTTCTGTCAGGTTATGAAGCTCTGGGATGAGATATAAGTACAGATACTTTGTGTACAGTCATCACACTTCTGTTGTATTTTTAAATCTTCACTTATAGTTAAAAAGAGCAGTGATGAAGCTGAACAAAAAAATAACTCCAGGGTGCAGAGCCAGTGCAGCATCTCTTCAGAGCCAGTCAGAAACCCATCTAAACAGGAAAAACCATGGATCTCCCAGCTTGATGGTTGAACTTCATTTTCAGCTCTCTTGGCTCACAACCAAAGAGCTTAAACAACATAGTGCTTACTTAAATTGGACTTCAGTGGTGTTTTATTTAAAAACTGGATTCATACTGCAGTTGCAGTTTTCTTTGCTAGGTTCTTTGAAGTATGCACATAGAGAATGTTAGAAGCCTTAGCCATAGGGGTGGCCTGAACATATTCTAGCTGATCTGTTAATGTAGATTTTGGATTAATAGGGAACAAGTTGTTGAATGTCTGGCGCAGCATAGTTATAGTTTGATTACAGACTTTAAAATTATTTTTGTTCTTTGATTTTATTCTGTAAGTCCTTTTTTCTCCCTTTTCATCAGGAGATTGCATGATCTTGCAATTGCATCAAAAGGGTGTTAACCTTATTACTAGATTTTTAGGAAAATCAAGGAAAATCTGAATGAAATAAGAAGGTTCATAAAAGTACATATTTGCCTGCAAATGCTTGAAATGATTGATACACAGGAGTTCATGTTTAAATAATCTGGAGGACTTTTTTGAAGATATACTACCATGATAGATAAGGGAAATTCATTATATATAGAATCTTCTAATTTTCAAAAAAACATTTGGTGTTAATCAGAGGCTCATGTCTAAAGTAAAGATTTGTGCAAGGACATGATGCTTTGTAGAAGTCCTGTGAAAATATGTTTACAGAGTGGGGCTCATTCAGTTTTACTGTGGTGTATTATACAATAAAAAATGTAAATAAAAATTTAAAATAAGAAATAAGAAATCTGAAACCTTTTGAAGTATGATTGATTGGGCTGAAATGGAAAGAAGTCACAGACTGAAGTGTTGTTTACATTTTGTGTATCTTGGTGAGATAAGGTAACATGAAACTTTCTTAATAGAAAGGTGCTTACAAACAATGTTTCTAAACTGTTGTCGTACTACTAGTACTAAAGCAAGATCTCCAGCTGTAAGAAATAGGTTTTATTCCACTGAAATGAATGGGCTTGTCAGTGTGGCTCTGTACTTACCTATTACATTTTAAAGTGTTCAATTAAACAGAATAAGTTTACAGTTTGTTTATAGCTTGTTTTAATTTTATTTCCACTAAAGGAAATAATATACTTTAGAGGATTAGGAAATAGTAACAATTTTGATGATGTGAGTGGTTTAATAGTGGTGGTAGTAGTAGTAGTAGAAAGTTTTTTTCATTCCTCTAGTTCTTATTGCAAAGGTTACTCCTACTTTTTCAGCTAATCCTCAGCCCAGCTGCATGTTCTCCAGTTTTTCCCACTGACAAATGAGCTGTTTTCGAAGTTGTTTGTGTTCAGAGAGACCAGATTGTATTTTATTCTGTTATGGAAGGTCTTTTTAGCAGAAAATAGTTCTTAGAGGCAGCCTTAAATCTAGACCAAGCAGAAAGTTGGTAGTTTAAATATACCTTTTTTGCCATAACTGACAAGTGAGCTCTGTTTGTGCCACTTTATAGAATCCTTCCTTTGTCCTTTTTTCTTTGTAGGTTTTTAATCTTCTGTCTCCTACATTAGAACATGTTAATTCCTCTAATTTAACCACTCTTTTAAGTTTGGAAGTTGTAATATATTTTCACCAAAGTACCAGGAAATCTCTGTCAGAATAAATTGTGGGATTAATTCATTGTGTTACTCCCATTCAGATTATTTTCATGTTCAACATCATCTGTTTTTGCTTTGTATTGCATTTTGATGTGCTTTCTGTTTAGTGATATTAGCACATGCCAATCTTTTATACCAAAATCATTACCTGACCTGTAAACGGAGTCAGTCCCAGTGCTTACCTTTACCATGGCCACAGCTCATCTTGACACTTCTCCTGTCATTACAAGCTCTTATCTCCTTCTTGGGACAGTCCTCATCCAACCTAAAGTTCAGGTGTACTGTTCAGGTACTCTGCTTTTATTTCCTCTAACTAGTATTTTGAAATGCAAGAGTCTTTTTTGTGGTATAGATGAATTGCATTTCCTTTATCTAGGAAATTAATTGTCAAAGAGCCTGTGAGAATCAGTGTTTTGATAACTCATGTATTTTTCATTTACTCATTTAGCATTTTTCTCCCCCAAAATCTATTTGTAAGCCTCATTAAGTTGTTAAGGGCAAACTGACAGACCAGCACTTATAAAAATTTTTGTTTTTTAAGTAATGGTACTGTTATTCTGCGCTTCAACTGTGCTTCCTTTACCTTGATAGATTCTTAAAATGAGATTAACTTCCAGATGTATGTGCTGGTTTTCTTAGCATCATGTAGCAGATTTGAAACTAGGAGGTTTTTGACTTGAGTTTTATTCCTCGGGTATTATAATGTTCATCTCTGTATCTTATTTTCATTACTCATATTCAGCATCTTAGTCTTTACTGAGAGTTGAGACAGTATATTTTAGGCAGGGACAATGTCTATATTGTCTTTTAGCCTCCAGCCATTCTCTCAGACTTATAAATTAAAGAGTTAACTTTTACATCATGTTGATGACTTCACATGTTTTGGAAGTTGAATGGGCTGTTTATATAACTCTGAAAGAGAGTAAACCAAACTGTTTATGGGAAACATACATTTTTCCAGGAATTTGTAGAAGTAATTAATGATAAATATGCTGAAATGGATCACAGCTATTAGGGGTGTGTGAGGTTCAATTTGCTGCAATTTGCTGGCTTCAGTTTTGTAAAGCTGCCTTTTGCCCTGAATAGATTTAATGTTAAAACCCTGGTTATCATTATTCTTAAACTATTCGGATATTTAATTATATATTTTTCTTAAAAAGAAAATAACTATTATTTATGTATTAAATATTCTTATTTCCTGATTAAATATGCTGCATTTGACAATTTTTCCTGAAATACCTGGCCCAGATTTTTCAAGAGAGTATGGGTTTGAAAAATGGAAGGAGAAAGATATAAATTTTATGTGTAATTCCACATGCTATTCTTTTCATGTAGCAGTTTAAGGGCAACCATTAACAGTAAATTACTCAAAAGTAATAACTACAACTACCACTACTAATACTTATCGTTTCCTTTAAATAATGTCTCCAATATCTTTTTGCTAACAGTTCTTTGTCAATATTTATATTAAATACTCAAATTCAGTCAGTGTTCCAGTCTTCTGTTGATAGGATTTTACCAAATGATGAGTATGTCCATAAATCTTACACTAGTTTATAGTATGGAATGAATTCATAACTTTCCCCAAAGAGATAATGTGGTACAGTTCAAAGGCTGAGATGGTGAGGGGGTGTCATTGTTTGGTTTTTTTTTTTTTTTTTTTTTTCCACAGCAGTAGCTAAAGGTGCTCTTATCTCTTTTTCTTACTGTGAAATAATCCAGTGATCCCACAGTGGTCTGACCATGAACCAACCCATTTGGAAAAAAGCCAACTTGAAGTAAAATGAAAAAATAAGACGGAATTTAGGCAAGGAAGAGAGAGAAATTATCTTTGTGTTTGCCTTATTCTTGCTGCTGGAATTTTTGTGCTCTGAGAAATTAGTTTTTTCATGTCACTAGTCCATTCATTGACAAGCATCAGATTGGCACTGACACTGTTTGGATAATCTGTGGTAAAAAATGATAGAGCCAAATAATTAATTCTGGTTGGTTCCTATGTACTGTTTAGTACCAGCACATAACTCATAATTTGTACTAGAAGATGAACTGTGTATAATTGTATAAATGCTTTCTCACTTTATCTGTCAGACTTGATTTAGCCTTTTCAAAACAAAAAGGGAGGGGTTACTTCTTGAAAGAATTTTAAACCCATAACAATGTGCTTGTTATACTTCCTTGAAGCCTGATAATTCTTGAAAAGAATGTATTCATCCCTTCTGAGAGGTTTAATCATTAATTGTCTAATTTTGACTTTTTCTGACACATTTGGATCATTTCAGTCTTTGTATGTAACTTGTCTGTAGATGCAAATCCACGTGGTCATGCAGCTGTAACCTCTGCATAAGGACAAGTGTTGCAATATGCATCTCTAGATGCACCTAAATAAGGGTTAGTGCTTAAAAAGACCCAAAAGGACAAAGAAGTGTATTAGAACTTAAAAATACAGTGCTGTCAATGCTGCACTGTGCTCAGTCAGGTGCAGAGGGTCTTAGGGGTCTGCCTTGGCATTAGGCCTTGCTTTCTTTTAGCACTTTGTGTTGCATTCCTGTAGAGTTAAGTGAAATTCCTTTCAAGTCAGCTCGAACTCTGCCCATCAAATCCATCCTGCTTCTGCCACCGTCTCTGGAGCCAAGCCACAGCTTTCCTCTGCTGTTCACTGGACGGTCCTGCTACAATTTCCCCTCACTTACTGTCTCTGTAGGGCCATTTTTCATGTGGAACACATGTGCTTGCCATAGACCTGAAGTGGACATCATCATCTATTGTTTCTTTGAACTGGGTGTGGTGAAATATTTCCAGTTTTTCTAAAGGGACTTTTTGTGTACAGCAAGTTCTACTTCGTATCTACTGATGTCTACCCAGAAAGGGGTGTCACACAATTGTTTATGTTTTTCTGATGAAGTAAACTTACAAATTCACAACAGAACGTCAGGGATTGTCTCAGTGACCTTTATATGGGTATCATTACAAATCCAAAGTTACCATTTGTAAGGAAATAATTGATTTCTTTTCATGCCATTAGGAAAATATAGAAATATAGATAATTTACTTGATCTATATAAAGTACTTTATATACCTCCTGCTCATAATTACAGCTGCTCTTGCAAAGTCCATCTAACAGCCTTATTATCCTTAAGCCATATGTTTTCTTTAACATACATATTCCATTATAATGAACACATTTAAAACTATAACACTGTAAAGCAGTAGAAGAGAAAACAAAGTGTGACCCTTTTTTTTTTTCCCACCCCCAGTTTATTGATGGTCGACTATCAAAATTAAATGCAGGAAGAGGATTCTCTGATGTTTTTGAAGAAGAAATCACGGCAGGAGGCTTTTGTGGAGGTACAGAATTAATTTGTGTGTACTCATTGACACTTCTTCTTTGGGAACTGTTCAACATGATGTCCTCATGATGTCCTGTAAATTTTAGAAGTTATTAATCTTGTTACTGCTTCATTGTTTCCATTCGTTCTTGGAAAGGTTTTAGGCGTTAATAAATCACTGCTGGGACACATACTATTGTGTGTCTGGTTATGTCAGTATATTAAATGAAGATATGTTTGTTTAATCCAGTAAAATAATTCTTGTATTTCAGCAGAGGATGGGATATCACTCTAGTGTTCACGTTTATGTAATATGATATATTCTGTGTAAACTATTTTTAACATATTTGATATTCGTGATGCTTAACTTCTAGATAGTTATGTTTTCCATGAGCACTTCTCTTTTTTCATATCTACTTATTTCTGCAGTGCAGAAATCAGACTGATTTCCTAAATGTTAAGAGAAATTTGCTTTCTCCAGCAAATGTGTTCCTCTGAAAAAGGGAAAGTTTTTGTAATTTTTATATATGATCTGAGAAGGGACATGGAAGTTTACCTTCTCCATAAACAACAATATTATTCCTCATGTTTGCCTCAGTTATGTTCACTGGCAATTGTTACAGTGCTTTTCACATTAGGTAACCCATATGGAAGAGTGCGTGCTGAATCCAGTCCTGATTATTACATGATTATTGAAAGGTTTCCTGTTAAACATTTAGTACAAGTCTATTGTTATTTGAGGTATTGTCATGTTTTAACCCCAGCTGGCGACTAAGCACCACACAGCTGTTCACTCTACCCCAGCCAAAACCAGCACAGGTATAATAGATGGTATCAAAATATCAGATCAAAATATTCATGACCAGCACAAATACTGTTTTATGGTCAATCTTGAAAGTAGTGTAGAAACTTCCTCAGTAGATGGAGGTTATGTGATATGAGCAAATCCACAGAGTTGCATATGGCAACCTCCTTTGCAAGACTACTTTTGAATGGGCACTCACAGAGAAACTATCAAGTGGTACAGAGCCATCTGTACCTCCTGCAAAACACCTTTTTTGTACTCAAAGTACATAATTGCTTTTGTTCAAGATTTTCACTACCTTCTCCTGCCCTCTGTGTCTTGTGCCAAGATCTAGCACATAATTTGTGGGACTTTTTCATGATTAAAGTGTGGTTAGTTATACAGAGATTTACTTCTTTCCTGCCTTTTTAGGGTAACTTATGCTGCTCTGTAAACAGATTTGAGGCATTGAGCATCCATTATTCAGATAGGTGATGTCAGTATTCAGAGCTCGTTCGCTGGCTGCAGTCAGGGGTCAGGAGGCTGCAATAAAACTGCAATAGAAGTTAGATAAAGCTTGTTTCTTGGCTGGGCTCTGGCAGCCTGTGAACCATGTCTCACCTGGCTCTGCTCAGGAGGGACTGCTCAGCTCTGCTATCAGTTCTCGGGTAGATTGCGCTGCGTGTGTACTTTTCACATCAGGCAAGCTGAATATTGCCAGGCTGTGGACAAATTGCTTAGGGCACATATTCAGTATTTACATAACTGCTGTCTCATTATTGTTATGAAGTGCAGGGCTAACAATATGTATGCAATGGAAGATGACATTTTGTGACGCTAATGGGGTAGAACTATGATCTCTTTGCAGAGTTAGCTCCCATCAACTTGATCAGGAAGCCCAAGGTTTTAAAAAAACGGGTGAAACTCAGATTTCAGAAAAGTCACAGAAAGTTAGTGTGAGTTACAAGCTGTTAAAGGACAGGTGAACACAGTCTTAGCTGTAGAGAGTATAATTTAAAAACTACTGAATCAAATTGAAAGTGATTCTTTAAGTAATCTCTTTTTAAATTGGCATTTTGTCCCCATATTCAAGTGTAACTAAACCAGAAAAGAAAATTAAACTGGAAATTGAAGATTAAAACTTAAATTTCATTTTTTTAATTATTTTTTTCAATAAAAGTGGTCAAAGCTTATTTCTGTATGTCTACATCTGAAAATAAATTTGTCAGCCATCTTCATTACAGTTTGCACTTTGTGCTTAAAATTTTATTTTCTCTTACATGTATTATTCAGTGGAAGTATTAGTTCTCAAGAGTTTTATGTAACTTTCAATACAAGAATATAGTGATGGATTGGCTTAGCACTTGGATTTCTTGTAGAATACATTAATTAAAGTAATCTGTAATCACTTGAATTTTACTCCAGTCTTTTTCTTTTCCATTGGTCTAATGTCAATGGTGGTAGAATAAGGAAAATTGAAAAAGTGAAAACATTTGAAACTACAGCTCAGACATGGAAAAAGTCACTGTTAAGGATACCAGAATCCAGATGATATATGAATATTATTGATAAGAATTGAAGTTATGAAATGTCACGTTAAAGAAAGTAGTTACAGTTCATGCAGTTTCTTTAACATACTAGCAATTGTTAAATTTCACCCTGTAACATGTTATTTGCATGCTGCCTTCTGTGACAGGTCTAGGGAGCTAGATCAAATAAGTGAAAAATGAATTATTTTTGGTTATTTTGACATTCTTAGAGAGAGTCTGAGAGTCTGGCTTTCTCAACATTGCTTGTAAAAAGTTTAGTGGAATGTGTGAAAGTGCCCAATATGAGTATAAACAGCTTGTTTTTTTCACCTCATTGAGAAACTTTGGAATACCTTTTACAATGATCCAGTTAGTTCTCAGACCTGTTCTAGGAGACTGTGTTGGCCTTCCACTAGTCACTGCAATAATTCTACCCAGATCTTGGTTACTTGATTATTGCAAAGGTTAAGAAGTTTTGAAAACTCCTGTTAAAACTCTGCAACTTCAAGATGTTTTGGTATGGTCCTTTCAAAATGGTCAAACTCTGAAACTTCAGCACTCTTATCAAAGTGAATGTCTTGTGTGGGGTCCATAGCAGCTCATGGTACTGGAGTATTCAAGTGACTGATGTACTCTAAAACTTTCTCAGAGATCATGGACCTAATCTTTGGCGTTCAGCTGAAGCACTTTTAGGAAATAGCATTCATTTCTTCATCAAGTAGAATTTAACCTTGTCCTTCATGGCCAGTTTAGTGGCACAGTAGTCTTCGGTGGTCCTACAGAAGCCAGTAGCTCTCACTTGCCTTTAGAGTGTCTTCTCTGTGAAAGAAAGTAGATATAGTTAAGAACTTAAAAGGATTTTTCCTGCACAGGAATACATAGTTGTGCCATAACCCTTGGACTTTTCTCTCGTTCTTTTTCCTTGGGATTGTACCTTCTGCATCCATGTCACTGTGGGGCTTGAAAATTTGCCCAGAGGGATCTTTATGGTTGAATGCAATTAATGATATTGTATTCTTTCCTTTGAGTTACTATTTTTCTTTGTAGACTTTCTAGCAGTATGATACCTTATCATAGTTTTAATTTCTCTTTCTACCTCAGTTGGAATTAAAAACCTTGTGTGTTGAAAAGATAAGCTTTTACGAAGGAAATAGAAAACATGAAATAAGAGATTCCTAGGTTTCTTTCTTAGTGTACATGTATTCTTATCTTTACATTCCTTGTCTGTCTGGAAAGAATTAAATTAATAAATCATCCTCTAAGGGCATTTTTTTATACATATAGTGAAGAGGGTTGAAACATTTCAAATGTTGAATGTGTGTTTTATTGTGTTATATTTTATGTTTCTATTTCAGGAAATTCAAGATCTTACCAACAGTGGATGCATACAGTGAAGGTATAAACTTGGTTAAGTAATTATGCTGGCTGCCTTGTCCTTCAAGTCTTTATCCTTTTTCTTATATCTATGTAATGGTAAAAGTTTGTTCATTGTGAGGAAAATGTGTGTTCTGTAATAAATAACATGTCTATGGTATGTACAATAATTTTGTGGGTTTTCTTCTTGAAGATTTAAAAAACCGCAAAAGTCCCATACGAAAAACAAATAGCAAAATGCATAAGGTTTTTCTCTCTGTATAGTTAAAGATTTCACTGCTTTCTGTATCATGTTACATTCCATAACTGTGAATTAGGTGTGACAGTACAATTTGATATGAAGTTTATCACTTCTAGTAAATAGCAATTCTGTTAATATGGATTTGTGCAGTTTGGCTAGCAAAAGACCCTTGGTATAACCTTGTTATTCTGCAGGATTAGTGAAATATATTATTTTAGATTAAGAGAATTCTTGTGTGATTAAATGAGATAGTTCTTTCTGTGGGGTCAAAGTATTTTTTAGTTGCATAATAAATATGATAGGAACACATGAAAAATAGCCTTAACTTCTGAATTGATTTTGAAATGGTAACAGTGAATGAAGAATGAGAATACATCATTCTGTTAGAATGCATTGATAAATGTGTCAGCCGTGGTAATGACGTACTGTAACCCTTGTGTGGCTGCAGACAGCAGGTTGGAGAGGAAACACAGCTGTGGTTGCTCTTACCCATTTAAAAGGAAAATTGTTATTTCTTCACAGCACGCTGTTTATTTTTCCTTGCCGTTGTCTTAAGGTTTGACTTGTGTTAAAATGTTGCTAAAATACATTTTTTGTGCATTTCAGAAAGGCGGTGCACTGATCAACACAGCGATGACCAAAGCCACTCCGGCTGTGAAAACAGCATATAAATTTGTAAGATCATCTATTTCAAATAAATAATACATAAAAATACTGCAGCTTTCTACAACCTCTCGTTCTTCCTGAATGCTTAAAAACCTAAGCATTTTTTAAATGTATTGCAGAAAAGCACTTCAGCCTTTAGAAAGTGTCTAGCTTCACTTGTTTTCTCATCTAGCACTAGGATTTAGAGTTGACTCAGAGTCTTCTAGATAGCTTGTACATAAAAATAGACTTTTTCAAAGCATTAGTGCGCTGGTTTTGTTTCAGTTTTAATACACACTAGAAGCTTATTTGAATATCATTTAGCTATTTGATACACAGCTGCAATTTTGCTTTGGCACTAAGTGCTGCACTGTTGAAAAGATGTGGTAAAGCATCAGTAATGTGTGCAGCAAATCATCTACTCTTTTAAAGATGGTATTGGAATACTCATGTTTAACTGGATTTAATGCTGATACTTTTGATGTTAAAAGATCTTGTTTTTGAAGACTGCTGAAGCAGTAAAACATGTGAGACTGTACGGTATTGTGCAGTATGGTAAAACAGCAATAGTATAAAATGAAGTGGGAAGTATTTTAGGGTTGCTTTTTTAATATATAGAAGAGAGTTTAGGCTTCCTTTTTGCTTTTCTAATTGTTTCACTAGTTGGATGCATAATAAGTAGTCCTGAAATAAATCAGAAAATCAGTCTAAGCTGGTGTATTTTCAGTAAAGTTTTCAAACAGAATTTTTAATTTTACATCACTTGAAAAACACAGCAGTCATGGAGAGAAACAGGTAAATAAATTAAATATACTTCATATTCATGGACTCATTTATAGTTTAAAAAGTGGTTCATTAACAGGTTATCTGCAAATTATTCATCTTAATTTGCACTATCTTAGAGGGTGATTACATGATCTTCTCCCAGCCTTCAATTTTGATAATTATGTCCTTGATAGTAAAGGTTCTTCAAAGTGAACTTCTGTACATGCCAGGAAACACTAGTAAATTTTTGAGGATCCATGTGTGTATGGTATTCATATTTACACCCCATTTGATTTCTTATGTTGTTGCCCTTTATGGGGCCTGCTACTAGAGAAATGAAATATGGATTTCTTAATTGTTAGATAACCGGTTGGTAGTTTTGAGTAATGTGCTTGGTACCATCCCTCAGAACAAAGCACTCCAAAATTCATCTAAATGCTGTGAGCATGATCTGGAAAGTTTAAAGTGGCTTTCAGGTTAGCATTTGCTACATGGCACCCCATTGTGCTGTTACTGAGCTTATGGATGTATGATTTAAGGATCAAAAAAACTCTCTGACCTCTTGATTCAAGAAAATGATTTTCTTTTTCTGAATTGCCACATACCGAAAACCATAGAAAAAATAGGTAGTTTCCAGATATTTATGGCCTTGAATATATTTTTTAAAGTCCCGTTTTCAAGACAACCTTGAAAACTTCGGTAGTTTTTACCTTTTCTTCTATTAGTGTTAGAGTTTTTGATGTTGTGCCCCACATCTTTTATTTTTTTTCCTACTCCTCCCTTCTCTCTCTCAAATGTTTTTTAACATAAGAACATAGTATTCAGTATTGAAGAATATTCTTGGCTGTTTTCTATGCAACTGTGATCCTTGTCTGCCTCTTTTAATGCATACAGAATTTTCCCCTAAATAGCAGCACTACGCTGTTCAGCAACACTGGGCAAAATCTCCATCTGCATATGAAATCACTTCATTTCTCTTAAGATTGATGTTGCCCTGCAAGTTGCCAGACTGGAACACTGTAGCAGTCATCTTAAAAATCTTAGCATTTTTTCAATGTGCTTTACTGCTAAAATGCCCTTTCAAATTTAAAGGAGCATTTCAAATAAAGGAGTGATGTATATGACCATACTTAGCCTGTCCCTAGTAATAATGGAATATTTTTGAGTATGTATGTTTTCACAGCATTGGCATGCATGTACTGAAAAAAATCCTTAAATATACAGACAAAGCATGAATATAAAAAAATATAGTGACAGTGCATGTATGAAATTTGTCACAAAGGTTATTGCTGCTCTTTATATCACCAGGTGTTTAAAAAAAAAAGGTAAAATAGGTATGGCATCATAAAGCATGTTCTGTGACTACAGCCAGTGTCTTGCAGAGCTACTCAAGTCCTTTTCTTTCTCTAGGCAAAAAACCAGGCAAGGCAAGGAATAAAAGAAGTGAAGAGTAAGTTAAAACACAAGGTATGTGGTGCACTTTTTACTTTTTTACATTGCTTCCTGTACCAGTTTGAAGCTTATACGTTACAAATCACATGAGATTTGTGTTTTTAATGACTTTTGAAATATGCTTAGCCCTTTGTTCAACAATACATTTTTCATAACGAGCCCTCTGGCAACTATCTGTCATTCTATGCATCCACTGAATAATCTCTTTATTGTTTGCATATTTTATCATAGAACAACAGAGGTCTTCAAAGATACATTAAGAGGATGTATGTTTTCATAAAGTTGATTGCTTTGATATCACAATCCCAGCCTTTGCTTCAAGCTGAGAATTTGAGATGGGAGAGTCTTGCAGTACAATGTATTTCAGAAAGTGTAGTTGTCCAGTTTTAGTTTTGCAAGATTTTTGAACAATAGCAATGTTTAGAGACGAATGAATAGTTTCATTAGAAAAGATGTTTTAGGCATTTTGCATCTGCTTTTCCCATTCAAAATTTTGTTTCCATGTAAGATTTTTCTGTATGGAGAAGGAACCATTTTTTGGACAACTTTTGTGCTATTTTAAGAAAAATTTCAAAAATATTTGAACAATTAATCTTTTAAATGACAATGTGTGTAATCCAGTGTCTTGAAAAGCTAAATTTGATTTTCTTACTACAGATGGTATTTTCCTGACAGTAATAGATTGTGGCAAGATCATTTTGAATGCATTCTGCATGCATAATATGGAGGGTATGTTTGCAGATAGTGATTATAAATAAAGGAATTTAAATCTGTTTTGTTGCATAGGAGAGTGAGGATGAGTATGGAACTTGCAGTGCTGGTGCAGTACAGACTGTTCCCATCTACACATCACATTATGAGAAAAGAACAAGCTCAGAAAAACGAAGACTGGCACAGGTAAGACACCTGAAACTTTTGTTCGTATTCACATGAATATGGGGAATTTGTTTTGCTACTTATAGTAGTGTTTTGGTGAATTTGTTTAAGATTATTTTACTGTCTGTGATGAGATAGTGTGATTAAAAGGCTGTGTTTGTAGAAATACTACTATACTGCTTGTATGGAAAACAATGCTATTTCTATTTCATCCCAGTTGAGAGGGGAAAGAACAGGAGATTTATAAGTATGGATTTGGGATTTAGTTCTTAAATACTGTTTTTGATAGAGGCTTCTCACAAAAATTTCATTCTGGTCTATTCACAGCTCTCTATTAAGCTATCTTTTTTAGTTTCTTATGGTGAGACACAATAATTTTGTGTTTCTAATAAATTGTTTTGGCAACCATATGGCCTTTAACCTTACTCAGATCATTATGATTTATTATTTTAATAATAAGTCAGCTAGTTAATACAGTGCCAACGTCTTGGCTTTTTTTCTCTAATCCTTTCTATTCTAGATTTGAAGTAACAGGTGTAGTGTCTCAACTTTGGCAAGTGTTTTAATGTTTTTTAATTCAGTTTGACAGTTTTATTTCGAAGATATCAACAAAATAGGTTTTGTAACACTTTTTTCTGCAAATTATTACCTGCATACATACATATTTTTAATATATAGGTGTTTATTTTTACATTACATTGTTATTGCATGTTTTTAATGTGTTATGTGTGGATTTTTAATGCCTGTATCTTCCTCATATGAGAATTAAGTGTAGAAATTCAGTCCAGCTGATCTAACAACATGTGTTTTTTTGCTCTAGATATTGCAGCAATAAAAATCTGGATTATCTGTTTAATGAATTTGATTCCAAATTAATTTTTATCAGTAATAAATATGAAGCTTGTGAAATTTAACATAGAACTGATGCAGATTATTGCTAAATGATGGTGAAATTGTACTTTAGCATAAAGTAATTTTTAGTAGGGTTATAAATAAAGCAGAGACTTTCTGCTTTATTGATCTGGTAGTGCTGCCCACTGTTATATACAGGAGTCTAGGGATACAAAGGAATATAATTTACCTTGGTACAATTAAACATTTCTTTTGAAGGCATATGTTCAGACAGAACAATTTAACTTCTGTATGTTTTTGTGGTCATACAGCTCTATAGTGCTAAATCCTATAATCGTTACTGTTCCTACAAGTTGTCTTTTAGCTTTGAAAATAAGGCAGGAGTGAATATCTGTCCGTAGCTGTTTGCACACATACACATGCATGTTAACCTGTGTGCAGACACACATACATATCCATGTACTTAAATAGGGTTTATTCACTGGCAAAGCTTGTAATAACAGCCCCGTGGTTTTGCCCCGCTGCAAATGAAGGTCCCTTGTTTTCTCCCCAGCACCAAATGTCATGTGAACCCAGTGGGCAGGAAGGAGCACATGGGGATTGCTCTCCAAGAACTCCTTCACCCCTCACTCACGCCATTCCCTCTTTTTCCTCCCCCCTCCAAAAGCAAACAAACAAAAAGGTTTTTAAAAAAAATAGTTGCTACTCTTATTTTTGTTCTTTGTGTTTGAATAAAATAACATAAATACAAGTTCTTTATTAATAAGTGGTGATTTTAAACTTTGCGTCCAAACAAAAATATATATTTGTGTTCACAATGCATGTGTATGAGAGTCTGTTTGATCTAGTACTGAAACTGCTGTTCAGAAGAAGTGAATTTCAGTGCCATTGTTGTCAGATTTAATCCTTTTTCTCTTTATCCTGCAATAACTCTTTATCCTGCAAATGAGCCTCTCCACCCAGATTTCTAAAATGATGTCCATGAGTGTTTATATCAGTATAAGGATAGTGCTAAAATAGGATTCATGCAATTTGATACATATTTAAAGTAAGGACCAGATATTGATTAAGTTGTTATGTCAGTGTACTTGAATATCACCCCAAACCCTAAATTAACAATGAACAAAAGAGAGAGATTGCTTTTAATATTCATTTGCTTCCAAACAAGAGGCATCTCTACACTTTATTACTATTTCTTCCATAGTGAAACATTTCGAAAATTATAAATATAAAGAATTTGGTGTTACATTTTATGTCATATTAGATGCATGCGTTGAGCTTTTTGTTCTCCACTTCTTGGAAACAGTTAAATACTAACAGTACCTGAGATGCTGTAAAACGTATTTATTTTGAAAAGTTGTGTATGATATGAAAGTTTACTTCACTGAGAAAGACTATTTTAAAAATTGGTTCATAACAGGATTTTTCGGGTCTGAGAGGATGTTTCCTTTACAATAAAAAGTGAATCTTCTTTTACCCCAACAAATAGTAGTTTGTATATGGGTCTGCTAATTAGTATGGTTATTTCCTGTTTTGTTGATGAGGCTTTAATAAATGTCAAGGGTACAGCCACGAAGATCTCCCAATTAGGCTTTGCGTTTGTAAAACCCAACCCCTTTGCTTTTGTGTGAAGATGACAGTTCCAACTGCAGCCTCAGCCTAACAGGGCTCAAGGGAAAGGATACTTCTCTGGTTTTATTGAAAACAAGGCCAGTTTGGCCCAGGGAGAATACCAGCACTGGTCACAGTGCAGAGCCATTTTTAACAATGAATATTTACTAAGCTTTATGACTGCTGTCATTGTGACTTTATTTTTTTTTTAACAAAAAACTAGCAGTAAATAAAAAAAAAAAGTATAGCGTGTAAAATAGCTGTCAAAACCTAATCAGAGGATAAATAATTAAATGTGCTATTGCAAACCGTAGTGATCAGCTTGCCCTCCTATAATTTGCATTTTGTAAGTCTTTCCTTAAAAAAAAAAAAAAAAGGAACTGAGGGGAGTGCACTCCTACGTGCCCGTGTGCATGCGCGTGTGCACACACAATTAATCTGTGCCTCAGACGAATCCTTCTATCTCTGTAATATTCATTTGAGCTTCCCCTTGCTTAGGTTCACTGTTCTAGGCTTTTTATATGTGTGTGAAGCTTAACTATATTGCAAGTCAACATTAACAGATGGATTGCCCTAAGCAAGGGAAAACCACAACAACAAAATCTAGTGAAAGTGGAGGATTGAAGCTTTTTATTGTTAAGCCTTATTAAAACCTTGGCATGTGCACTGCTGTTAACTGTTTCGTGCCTAGAGCTAATAATATGTCTCTGGTATGTTTTATCTCTCACATTAATAAAGGATGTAGAAGGTATAAGAAATCACCAGCTAAAATTTTTGAAACAGAAATTAATGCAAGCATGAGATCGCTTCAACACTGCAGTATCTTCCCAATGATGTTGCTGAGTTCCTTTAACTATTGATGAGAGGGGCACAGGAGGGCATGTATTGGACTGTGGTGCATTCAGTTTTTGCATAATCTGGTTTAGTTCTGTTTCATTATATGCTCCCAGGTAATGTAGGTTTCTGTGTACGCAGGGGCTTAAATGCAGTAGGAGCTCTGTAAAATTGTTCCAATTTAATATATAATTAAAAAGAAAATGTGTTTATATGATCCTGGTTAGAATGCCGGGAAGATCAGTGTGATTTCATGAATATGATCTTTGTAATTTTGCTGTTATATTAGGTGTTAGGGTAGCTTATTGAAAATGGTGCATTTCAGGATATCAATAGTCCTAATGTATTTTGTGGCTAATAAAACACTCTTGAAGATTTGCAGAATACCAGATAAGAACTACCAGTTCACTTTGCAATTAGTAAGTTAGCAATGCCCCCTTGTCTCTAAGGAAATGTATGTAATACTATGTGCCTAAAGGTACTACAGGTATCTTGCATCTGTAGTGGAAATCAGCGTCTGGATTCTAAGTGTGGATTTACCAGGAATCCCTGTGTGTCAACAATACTTAAAATGTTCCTATATTGAAGATACCAAGTGAACTATTTGCCATGACTTTGCAGGATCCAAATACAGTGACTAAGAAGGTTTTAAAAACACTTTTGCATAAGGTAATAAAAACCAACTTAGACTAAACTTTTTTCTTGGTATGCTCACATAGAAGAGAACTACCAGTTTTTAATCTTTTTTTTTTTTTAAAGCATATTGCAAATGGAGCTTTTTCACTTTTATTGAAGTATATCCTAGTAACTATACAATACAGAATTCAGCTTGCAGTAGATATACTTGGCATCTGTTCAACGAAGATAGCAAGTGTCAAGCAGGAAGATGTGTTCAGAATAACCTTGCCTTCAGGAGTGCCCCATTTATCAATATCCTTACAATGGCCAGTAAAATAAATGACATAATCATTAGCTACAAAGGGCTTCTAGTAACTGATTACCCTCCTAACCTGAAAAAGGCTGTGAGAGTTGGCTATTCTGAATACTTTTTTTTTTACCCGTAATGTAAGAGAGGAGATGACATGCTTGTGATAATGCAGTGCTGAATATACTGAGTATTCTGTATAAGATGACTTTCTTTTGGAAAAAGAATCCACAAACAGCCCCACAATGGTTTCAGAAACATAAAAGCTCTGATTAAGGGCATTTACCTGTGTTTGTATTCAGATAATGTGCTTGAGATCACATCTATGCCTACCATCCACAGATAACACTGATTATGTTACTGGAGGTCTCTTCTGCTCTCATTGTCTAAAATATTATAAATTGACAGATGTCATAAAGTAAGAGCTTTTTAAAATGTAAATCACATTTTGTAAATAAAAAGTAAAATACAGTCTTGAACTAAGCTTTAGTTGATCAGTAAATTGTGTTTCTTAGCTAATGTGTAATTTGAAAATATTGTAGATATCATTAGCTTCCTTTAATTTGGAGAAAAATCTTTTGTCTTGGTGTGTCAAGTAAGATCTCTTCATTCTGCAAAACAGTCAGATTTCCTTTTAATTAAAAATGAAAAAGCTAGGCAGCCAAAATTCAAATTGTAGATTACGAGAGTGCCCTCTCGTGGCGCTGGTACCTTTTCGAAGAGGTGGAGGCACATGTATCCTCTGCCTCGTGCAAGGCTTTCTAGTTACAATAGAAAACCTCTCAGAAATCAACTGGTACTTCCTTTATTTTTGTTAAGTGAAATAGTGCCTGGATTTTGTGCAAAGTAAGCATTTAGATGCTTTCAGGTATGGTGCATAATATTCTTTTCTGGAGTAGGGAATAATAAGCTACCAAGGAGAGGCAGAATTACGACATTGCTCTCTGCTCCCACCTGCCCTCTCTGCTAAACGGAGACAGTGACAATCTGCAGCAGAGTTCTGCTCTTCCTTCTGCGCCCATAAACAAGTGTAAACCTTGTGGCTACTTGTCTCCCAGTTTTGCAGTAAAACATCATTTGAGAAACTTCTGCACAGATTACCATGCTTCCAGTTAAAAAAAAGAAAAAAAAATTAAAGAAATGGGAAGTTAGGATAATGGCCAGGAAATCACTCCAGGATTTTTTCTTACCCTGTGAGCATTTTGTGGAATGCTTAGTTTTTCAAGGTAGAGTCATCACATCTACCTCTGATCTTACTGAAAGAAAAATTTATTCAAGCAAAAACTTCACAGGTGCTTTTCCTGACTATTATTGCCCCCTGCTTAAGTTTTTTAACAAATAGAAAGACAGCCTTTCTGAGGGTCTTTTCTTTTACAAACAAACACACCACACTCATACGTTTCCAGTGTTTGCTTTTTCTGAAGTATATGAAAGAAAAATGCTGTCTCACAAAGTACCTTCAGAACTGGATTAACCTTTCTGTCCTTAGTAGTTAATTGAAATAACCGGATTAAATTTTTCATCAGGAGAATTTATTGACATCTTCATATAACAGTGGTATCTTCTGCTTTCATTTGCTGTGTATCTTCTGTCTTCCATGGATCACATTTTGGCTCCCCCAAAGCAGGGAGCCAGAAGAGCTGTCAGACAATGTTTGGGATCTACATCCCAACTTCCATTTTTCTTTTACCTTCTGACCTGAAGCACCACTTTACATCTAAAACTTAAGCTCTAGTACTGAATGTTCCCTAACCTTTTCTTTCTCTTTATAATCCTGTACCTTAGAATTTAAAAAAAAAAAAAAAGGGGGGGGGGATAAAGAAGTTCAATTAAAGAAAAAATTTTGGCTGGGGGCAAAAGGAAGGAGAATTAAAAGAGACAGGAAAAGCCTTTGCTACAGGGATCTCAGCATCTCTGAATGCGAGAGCTCAGATTCGACCCATCTAATTTTAGACACTTCTGAAATGCTGAAGTTATTAGCTGCAGTGCTGCCCTAGGCTGTTTCTGTAGTAAGTGGAGAGAGAGGAGCATGACCAAAGGGCAACTCAGCCCACCTAGAATCTAGACTGCATCCTGATGGCGCCTCTATCCTGCTGTTAATTTTCTAATTTTGGCCCTAAAATATCTAAAATTAGTGAGTAGCATCCAAATTCAAGTGCCTGCCATATTCACAGCACCTTGCAGAGAAAGACCTTCTTTGTTGGGCAGAAAACTCCTACTGGTGCCAAACAGGAGGGACTTCTCCTTTTTAATTCTTCTGGTTGGGAGCCTTGCTTGGGCTCAATATTTCTGTTTCTAAGACACAGTCTTTTTTTCCCTGCTAATGTGATTAGTTTGGCTGTTTTCAGGCTTCATACAGAGCTTCCCTCAAATAGGTTCTAACATTGTCCATAGGTCTGATGGACAGAGTTCAGTGTTTCTGAAGTCTGGAGGTATAGAACGTTTGTCTTTATGATCACATCCACATTGTACAATTCATCTTCAATATTTCTGGTAAGTTTTCCTCTGAGAACGTCGCACACGATCAGCAAACAGTGCTCCTAGCAGTGATTTTACCATGTGATAGTTCTGCTGATGTCAGGGTATGATGCCTATTTTAACTAAAAGATCAATTTATGTTCCAACCAGGCAAACTGGGTTTACAGCTCTTATGGTTCATTAAAGTCACACATGATGTACCTGAGTTAATTCCAAGTCTCTTGACTTTCCTGTTACCTCAAACCCGTGTTCCCTTTCCTGCCTTTGTGCATATAAACATTTATGTGGCTTTGTGCATAGGGACACCTGATTAGTTTTTCCTTTTCTGACACATGTTCTTCCTTATCTCCTTGCTCCTCTCCACTGTGACCCCCTCAGTGCTCCATTCTGTCATTTGCCTTCCATCACTGAGTGTACCTGGGACATTAATAACCATCAGAAGGGAAAATATGTGATATTTTTCTCAGGTTTTGTAACTGGAAATTCTGCCTGGTTAATCTGATTCTTAGAATCATCCACAAAAAAAAAAAAAAAGAGCTGCTGGCTTTAGTTGTTGCAAATGGCACTGCAAATCCCCACGTCCTATTTTAAAGGACTAACACTTGTGCTTGTTGCCAATTAAAATGGAGCCAGACTGCCTTCGGATGGTGCACTCTTTGCAGCTAGAATGATGTGTGGCATGGTGCCACAGTGCATCATCAGCTGAAAACAGGCACTTTAGCTAAGAATAACCTCTGTGCCATTGAGAAGAACGAGCAGGATGTGGCTGCTCGGAGGTGATGCCTGACTGTGGGCAGTGGGGAGCCTCGGGCTGATTTAGGGGGCTCAGGATTCCTGAGGGAAAAACGGCCTGCGATTCTTCAGGGAAAGTGGAAGTTTACTTGTTGCTTTGGAGAAAAGCAGACTATTTTTGAAAAATATTTGCAGAAGCATGACTAATTATTAAAAATTAAAAGCAGTGTTACAAAATTCTCCACTGATACCTGTGTTCAGGTATCCCTGCATAAAATGTACGGAGCTAAGACTTTGTTCATTTTTTTCAATTCAGAACATAAATAATTAGTGTGCTATCCATGACTAAGTATCTCAACAGATTTATCACCCTTACTTATAATAAATCCCACCTCAGCACAGATATTAATGTTTCTTTACCTTTGCCATAGTCAGTGGAGGTCTCTGTGGTATTACAGGGTACTTGTCATTTCAAAGTACTGTGCCTGTACGCATATTTCTGGTTGTCTGTATCTCTAAACAGATTTTGGGGGATTTCCTGCTCTTGCAGACTCTTTATTGTCACAGAAAAGGATTTTTCTCTGTCATTGGGAAGCTCTTATTTTGTTTATCTCTGTTTCCCTATAATTTTAACAGGATCTCAGAATTGATGACATTTTCATGGCATACAGCTGTGGATGTTTCCAACTGCTTTATGTTCTTTCAAATGCATCATCTATATCTGCATCTGTTAAAGCAGAGGTGGTCTCTTTCCTAGGAAGGATGAAGCTTTTTTTTTATGTATAACATTAATAGTTTTTAAGTTTTACTGAGTCCTGTGCTATAATAATAATGTATATGTGTGTATATATATATAAAAAAATGGCATCTTAGATAATATATATCAGAGCATTATTGTTTAGAAATTGTACTTATTTTTTATCTCCCCTTTCCTCTTCCTTTCATTAGTCTCAGCTCTTGTGGAGTGTAATGTGAAGTACCTTCCTCTGATTCATCACTTTAGGTCACAGTGTTTAACCGGAAAGGAAGGCGACAGGTTGTGCTTAACTAGAAAGTTTGATTGAGAGATCTTTTGCTTCCCTACTGGATGGAGCCCTAATTATATCTGTGATTTGGTTGTAGAGGAGGATGGGTAAAATAAAATACTGAATCATAAATAAAAGCGGACTTGTATTTATTTTGCTTTCTCATACTCTAAATTTGTAAGAAAAAGGAGACAGTACTTCATGGATTTAAAACATTGTATGTATTTTAATTTTCTTGAAACTTTATATGTGTTGATGTATTGAGTAGCCAGTAAATGTGAAATTGTATGTGTGCTGCCATTTATCAAAAGATTGTTTTTCACTGTGAGGACAATTAATAGCAGCAGCCTTGTTAAACTTCCTGCCTTAGTATCAATCAATAAGCACTCATTCCCAAAAGCTGGACTTCTGAAAGGTCTAGCATTATATAAAAAGCTGACATTTCAAAGATTGACTTTCATGCCCAATCAAGAATGTAACCATCTTACATTTAAATCCTTTTGCATTCATGTATTTTGGCATTTTTATGCCAAAGCAGTACATTTTGTGAGGCTACCAGCAAGCAGAAGAGAACAGTTTGAGGACTTATTCTCACTTTATTTGCTTCTTACCTATATTTATACCATCAGCTCCTTCCTTTCCTTATTTCAGTGGTCAGCAATTGCTGAGCTCTCTGTAGGTTGCAGACCACTTGCACAAGGAGATTTCAAAGTGGAGCAGAAACCAAAGAGGATGTATAAGGTGTATACAGAAAGGATATATAACCTCACACCATCTGGAGTTGTTCCTTTGCTGCACTTTACAGGCTTGATGGTTCAGCAGTGGCTTGTGGAGAGTGTGAGCTTGTTGTCTTTAAGTGTGTTGAACTGTCTTACATTGTGAACAAGATGAGAGATGGAATCTTGTGGTGCAGTGTACCTGAAGATGAGAAAACTTAAAACTAGCAAAAGTAGAATCCCTGTCCATGTTTTGGTATAAAGTAAATACATTAAATAATAGATTTATTATCTAAGCAGAACAAGTTGGAAGAAGCAAAACAACTGACTAGTTGAAAGAAGTTTTTTCCTTTATTTTATAGAAGAAAACATGACAGCAGTCTATTAAGACTTTATAAAGTTCTGGTGCAGCGAGAAAGGAGTGTTGCCGTATCATTTCTTGTGGTAATAAATTTAAATGGTCTGGTTGTTATTAGAATGCTAATCAGGAAGGAAGCAGAAGTCTGTCCTTTTTTCATAAAGAGGTATAAAAAAGGTTACACACTTCAAAATGTAGAAAAGACAGAAATTAAAAGCTTAAATAACTGCAAACAGCAGGGTACGTCAGTAATGGAAGGACTTCTTAAATGACTCTGACAGCTTTTGCAGGTGCACGTACTCTGTCACTTTGCCTAGTGGAACCTTGAAAAAGTTTTATGGCTTTCCTTTTGGAATTTATTAAGGGTTTCTTTCTTTCTTTTTCTTTCTTTGCAAAGTAGTCTGGACATACCCCTCCCTTGCAGTCGTTTTTATTACAGCTCCTAGAGGAAAGTCACCTATTCAAAAACATATGTTGCTTGTTGTCTCCGTGGCTAGCTCACAGAGTTGTAAATGCTGGAGAAGGTTGTTATTTACAGCCAAATATTTTCCTTTCCTTCCCCCCATTTTTTTTTCTTTGTATGTAAATCCCATTTTATTTGATTAGTTTTTGAAAGTCTCCCTGTATAATTTTATAATATAGCCCTGAACATTTAAATTGGTAACAAAAATATTTTTTCAAATACAGATTCTGACCATCAGAAACTAGAAGTTCTTGGTTTTGGGGGAGATTTTAGGTTTATCAACATGCTCTGTTACATTCCTTTATATGATATTATTCTTGTTTTCATTAACACTCTTGCATAATACTGTCTGTAAGTGCTCTGAGGGGCCACTGCTATGCCTGTGGTGTTTGCTGAATCTAATGAATTTTATTCAGTTCCTGTTTCTCAAAGACACAACTTTTTTTCCTTTTTTCTTTTTTTTTTCTTTTTCCCCACTTTTTTCTTTTTTTCTTGAAGCTTATATCTATGCTGTTTGAAATGTTATTTATTATTTCAACAAATCAGCAAGTGTCATATTGTAGGATTTTATTCTACTGACAGAGTTAATTCATGTACAGATGAAGTGTTGGTTTTCATTCTGTTTTCTGAAACTTCTCAACATTTTTAAAGAACCTTCTTCCCTGCAAAATCTCTCATTTATGCTACTAGAAGTAAATGTGATGGCATCATCTAATTCTGCTGCAAATTGGAGGGTTTTGTCCTCCAAGAGCTAGTTCCAGGTTAGAGCTTTAATTACAGTGAACGTCACGTCAAAATTGTCTTGGGGAAGTGGTTAATTTCCAGTGTTATAGAAACAAAGTATTTTAATTGTCCCAGTGAAGATAAATACTTAAAGCAGCAACTTATAAACTGAAAACAGTGACTGTAGTTGTGACAGTGAGCAGTAAAATAGCTAATTAGGAGTATTAGTTAAGACAGAATGGTTAACCTCTCTTTAGTTACAAACTGGAAAATGATAGATTGCAACAGTGATGGGAATGACACAAAGAATTCACAAAACTGTGAAAGAGTTAGAAACAGTTTTGCTCTGCCTTCCATCTTATACTTTTTACTCAGTATGAATCTTAGGGTTCTTTCATGGGCTTTAATATGCTAATAATTCTCTCATTTTCTATCAACTATTACTTGGTTTAACACATTAAGAACCATATGTTTCCTCTTTGAGAGTGAAGAACTATGGAAAGTGTTATCAAAACTTGCTGCTTTAATTAAATCCTCTCTTGTTGAACAGGAACAAATGTCTCAGTCTATGAAGAGTGAACACTGAGACATTCCTGAAAATAATGGGGGGGGGGGAAGTTGCAGAGAGCGTCCTGGTCTGTGTAGAACACTGACAACATCTGTAATAGGTAACGTCCTGAAATCCTCGCAGTACAAGGTTTTCAAGCTTGTAGTCTGAAATTAAGGTCATATTTCTTCCTCATCAGGGGCTCGTTGCAGGTTTAGGCATTTGGTGAACTGCATGATGAGATGTGGGCAGTAGCGCTTCTTGTTACTCGCTTGATTTTCCTCAAAGTTAGCTAGCACTGTTTTCCCTTTGCACAAATTCTATCCATATGTCTTTAAATTATGGGTGGTTATCCAAGGTTCAGAATCTCTGCAGTGGATTGATTGCCTGTATAGTTGATCTTTGCAGGTTTTTGATACTAAACAGGTATAAGAGATGTATAGCCCTTAAGACAGTCATTTGTGAAGCCCAAGTGACTAAAATTCCTGATTTAAATGTTCTGGTCAAGAGAGAGAATTCTTTAGCCTGATTTTATTTGCTAAATAATAATGGGACATAACAGGCTAGTGAGTAGTCCATAAGGTAGTGTGTGAATTTGCAACACATTAGCTAGTCCATGCAAAGTCTCCATGGGATGCTCTGAGTGTACACTGAGTTAGCTGTAATCTACAGTAAATTATCCTGCACAAAGGCATGTTTAGGGCAAAGTTTTTGAACTGGCATATTACTTACTCTGCAATCCTGTATAACACCTTAACATAAACCTACCTATGTAAAGAGGCTACTGATTTCTCTTGTATTTGCTTCTTCAAAAGTCCATTTTTCTTCATGCTCAGTGGACCACATCAACCAGAGCTTGGCAAATGTTTCTGTCAGAAAGTACTAAACCACAGTGCTTTTTGTGATATACTTTCCAGAAAGGGTAGCTAATAGACCTGAGTGATGCTTTTCCTCCAGTAGCCAGTTTTCTGCTAATCAATGCTTTGCATAAATAATAAGGCACACCAGGCTTTGCATAAATAATGAGGCCCTCCATAGGCCACGAAGAAAAATAGTTCTTTTTAATTGCTGATGCTTGAGGTCACATCCTCTTTAACAACCTTTACAAGACCTGATTAATATGTGGTTTTACTCATCAAGTGCTCAGGAAGTCTTAACAAGTAAAGTGGCAGCTAGTCTCCAAATAAGTCATGCTGAAATAGAAAAAAGCAAACAAAATTATAATGTTAATTTTTTGTCCTCTAGACTCGTTTCAACCAGCATCTCAGTAACCAGGATTTTGCCTTGGATGAAGATGATGATGATGAAATGGAGAGAACGAGCAAGTAAGAAGCCTGTTTAGATGTGTATGTACATATAGGAGAGAGCGTAACTAGTGTTATTCAGCAAAGTCAAGTTCAAGTGAAACATTTTGCTCCTGTCCAGGCTGCTAGTTTTATTCTTGATCTAGATGATGTCAAGTACTTTAGGATTTAAATCTACTTTAAAAACAGTGTCTAGAAGAGCTTGTTGTAATCTGCAGTCTTCATAGACTCCAGATAAAAAGACTACATACACAAAAAACTAGTGAAATATTATTCCTAAACATGGTGGGCAGTAACCTCAGCTGATCTGTTCTTTAAGGTTTGTGTTGTGGTTATGACAATGAGAACTTTTTTGAAGGGTCTGAAAGAAAAATAATGCCTTGTGAGTTTTATATCAAGCTCTTCCTATGTGAGAACTAGAAAAAAATCATAAATTGAAGTTTAGGCTGCACTGAGGCATTTTCTGAGTTCATGAGTTGATTTTGGATAATGAACCAGATAGGTTTTGATATAAACCAGAAAGGATGCTGAAAGCAAAATCAAGCAACTTGAGCTGTGATATAGTAGGGAAGAGGGAACTACTGAAGTATTAAAAGGATATAATCAAAACAGTAAGCTATGGGAAATACCCCTTGTAGCAGTATTCTGGATAGACAGAGATAGGAAAAGACTGTGGTAGAATGGGGGTCTGAGGTATGGGTCTTGCAATGAGCAAGAGAGAATTTAAGAGACAAAAGCACCAATTCTCAGTGCAGATAAGCAGTACTCCAGTAAGTCTGGTCATGTGATGGAAGAAGGGTTTCAGTATGAGAGTCTTTCCACTAGAACAAAGTGTGTGGTTAGGCCGGGAGACAGCTAATGGTGAGTGCATCTCCATTGATACCATACAGCTATGTTTAGCAAAATCCTTGAGTAGGAAGAAATTCCAGGTTATTGTTCCCTTTCATAAGTCTTGAAATGCATTCTCCTTTCAGGTATGGCTGTAATAAAATTACTTTTAGGTTCCTATCTGATGAAAAAGTTTTTGTTTTCAGGTTATCATCAGAAGACAGTGAAGAAGCTTCTGCTTACTTTTATGATAGTGATGGTTCTGGTGAAACAGGAATAATTCCTCAGCATCAAGGAGAAATGGACTTGCTTGGGGAGATCCTGGACACACTGAGCACACACAGTTCAGATCAAGGAAAACTCTCAGGAGCAAAGAGCCTGGATTTCTTTAGGTCAATGGATGACATTGATTACAAGACTGCGGTTAGTCTTCTGCTTTCATTTGAAAAATAACCCAAGTTCATTTATAGTGGAATACTGCACTTGTGGAATCAACAACATGCAGATCAGACACAGCAGCATAGTCCTTAGAATTGCTAGTGTGTCTTAGGGCTGCATAACAGTACACTCATGCTGGTCACTGCATGATGGTTTTTCACCAGCCAAGAAATTGGTTACACCTTTGTCCAGTTTATTAGATCTTCTTGGAATGATGTACATATGTACCTGTGACTTATATAATAATTTACTTAGTCAAATAGTTTAGTATTACATTTACCTGTTCAATCTGATATGCCTGGAGAAGGATTTAGTCTTCTTTTTGTGCAGTTTAGAAGGTATTTCCATTTTCACTTCACAGCCTTTAACTAGGTGTAGTGATATGGTGATGTTTTCATCTTGATTTAAGTCATGGGATCTATCTGGTGATTGCACCCAAACCACTGCTAGAATAGCACTGCAGAGCTTTCTAAGGGGGCTCCTTGTTGCTTTTTTAGGTAGGGTTGCATAGGTCCTTTAGTGTGAACAAACTGCTTGCCTACAATTTTAAAACCCTCACCAAGTCACTGCTGTGATGTTAGCCAAAACAATAGTAGTGTTTTTGAATTCCAGTGCATTTCAGCTGTCCGACATTCACTTTTGCTGAAAGGGATCTTATAGTAGAGGATTTGTTACTGGAGCAGCAAATACTGATGCAAATGCTTATAAAGCTTGCAAAATTTTATATGATGAGTGTCACACAGGGGTTAGATTAATAAAATGCCCATTTTTGTTTGGCCAAAAAACTTTAATATTGAAAGTTGGTATAATTAATTACTGAAGGAAAGAGGAAATACCATCTGGTTTTAGTTTTAGTCCCCCACCCTCTAATATTATGGGTACAAACCAGAAAAGTGTGTCTTTGTTCACTGTCAAAACTTCTTGTGCCAAGATGGCATAGATAGGGGGACAGAAATCCTTCCTCTGTACCAAAGGTAATCATTAGGATAAGAGACAATGTTCTGGTGAGGAAATGTAAAAACACTTGTTCTCACATTGTGTCTGGGATTGTTGTTGTGTGATACTGAACTCCAAAGGAGATCCATGGTTTAGGAACACATAATATCCCTTACAGTACTTTTGTTTCAGAAATGCCAGTGTAGAGACATTTTTTGTCTCTGCATTAACTATAAAAATGTTTTTTTCTTTCAGAACAAGTCAAATGCACCTAGTGAGAGCAACCTTACCCTGCTCTGCAGCAGTGCTAATGATCAAGCAGAGTGGAACCTCGGCCAGGATGACAGTGTCCTCCATTGGAAGCAGCTCCCTCCATCACCAAGGAAGCAAGTTTCTTCTGGTGGCCAGAGAGAATCTCTCACAAGGCTGGAAGAAGAAAAGAGTGACAAAACCCTTATTACTGACAGGATGGACACCACTAGTATGACATCCCCATCTTCAGTACGACCAAGTGCTCAGTTTACTTCCCTAGGAAGTTTCAAAGCAGGCTATTCTTCCTGTAAGCATGCAAAGCAGAACGAAACACTAAGCAGTACCTCAGAAGATCAGCTCCCAGGAAGTCTTGCTCAACATCCATCCATTCTGGTCCCTTGGGAGAAAGATGGGAAGGAAGGAGATGAAAGTCCGGAAGAGGGTGGTCTTCTTCAAGAAGTGGTGTCATTATGTAAACTGAGTTCTGCTTTTCACTATGGTTTAAATATTTCAAAGGATAGCTTATCCAGCAGTAGCAGTGGAAATAAAACGTAAGAAAACTATGAGAAGAGAAACTTGACTCCCATTAGAAGTTAAAGGGAGACTACTCAGGACTCCATATAACTCCATATAACATGATAACCAAAAGATGAAAAAGGAATAAGAGATCTAAGTTATGAAAATAATTCTCTTCAGTTGAGTATGCATTTTCTGCCATTGGGACATCTGCTTCTATGTTTACTCAGTTCATTTGTTGGCTGTAGTTAGGTCCAAAAAATGAAACTAAATATATGAATGCACTCTTAAATCAGGTACTAGTTAGTCTCTGTGTTAAAAATACAGCAAGTGTATGGTGCTTCCTAGCATTTGCTTCCTCTAAGCAGCAGTAAAAGTGTCGCCTAACAGGTAACCAGGTTTTGAAGGTACTCTGTTAATCCCAGTAAGCATGAAATGAACCAAGCCATCTGATTTGTCTGAAATGTACAAATGCTAATATTTGTAATGAATAATAATTGCCTTAATCTTTTGAGAAGAGGTTTAATTGTCTTAGAAGATGAATGCAAATCTACAAAACAGCAATAATGATTTTCCATGGCAGGAATTTGCTTCAGCAGAGGTGGGTGGGAAGGAGACTTTTTTTAGAATAAGGAATTTCTCGCGAATATAACTTGGAACTTACTCCAAACTAAAACTGTGGCTCTGTCTTCCAGACTTCAAAAAGGTAGCGCATGGTTTTCTCTCTTCTATAAAGTACATGAAGCGCTGAATTATAATGTGACGTTTATCAACTTCTGTTTACAACTAAGACACTTTAAAGACATATTATCTGGTTTCCCTAGGTAGACTATTTCACCTAAAAATTTCAGAAAGGAAAGTGTAAGTGGAACTGATAGATTTCTATTATGTTTTATTTTCTACAGTTTAATAGTTGGAAAACTGATTTGTGCCTAATTTGTAACACTAGAAAACTAAAATTACAGATTCAGTTTGATTCTGCATATATCCAACTCTCATTTTAGTCAAGTTGAACAACCAAAAATCTCTTTCTAAACTAAGTGAAGGAGAGTAAATGGACTTGATGTATATTGTATTCAGAACAAGAATTTTTGCTTCTTCTGGCAGTGTTCCTGGGGAATATTTGGATATTAAAAGTGAAAAATTTTGATTCTGTATGGAGCAGCTCTTTTATTTTTTTTTTTTAGTTTTATTTCTCTTTTCTTTTTCCACCTCACCATACATACCTTGGCCTCCACACTGGCTCAGGATAGAGAAGCCATTAGATCAGCTTCAGCAGATTGGAATTATCAGCCTTGAAGGATATTTGTGGTGCAGTTGGTAGAAGTAGCACATGGGTATAAAATGAACTCTACCTGAGAAGAACGTTCTTCTGCTCTTCTAAGTTACGTTAGAAACCTTTTTTCTTTTGTTCCATCTTTGGCATGAGCGACTTGTCTTAATCTCAGTGTAGGCCTGAGTGAGCGTGTTCATGGGGTCAGTGTTTGGATCAGACTGTGCTTTAGTACCTTCATAGTATTTTGTAGCAAAGTTTAATATCAGTTGCCTCATTGAGATTTATTAATTAATTTTCCTTCAAGCTAGCACAAATGGAAAGGGTTTTTTGGCTGCTTTATTACAAGGCAGCTGACCTGAGGGAATTGCTGCGCATTGTTACAGAGTCAGTGTTTGAAACTCCACCAAAGATGCAGTAGAGTGAGACCTGGGAGCTGTTAGTGCGTAAGTTTCAGCTTGTTCCAGAAAGAGAAGGTCTGGGCCAGTATTACACTGAGGATGAGCCTCCAGAATTAACTTTTTTAATCAGTGCAACAAAGCTAAAAGGTTGTAAAAGTGCAAATCTTACAGAAATACTTGTTTCTGATTAGAACATGAACATTCCAGAGAGCATCTGCAATCTGCATTGCTGGAGAATCTCAGGATTCCAGAGTTAGAAGTTGTACATCCAGACGTCTGTACTGCAAAGTATTTGTTTGTACTTTGGTTTCCTCTTATGTATCAACATAGTATGTTGAGTATTTTTTTCATAACAACAAATGTTATTTGGCAAAATATTTTGCACTATTAAAAATTGAAAGTATCATAAAAAATAATTAAAATCTTCAAGCTTTCCAGGTGGGTCAGACCAGGTGTCTCCAGTGCTGTTAGATGACAAAGCTGCAGAGCATTCTTGTTTAGAGCTGTTATTAATGACTTGGTAGAGGGCATTCTTCTCCTTTATTGGTACTAAATATTGCCCAAACATAGTGCTGCAGTTGTGTCTAAGAGGAGACAGGCAACACAAAGGTTTTTGTTCTTGTAATGCTTCTCACTGGTTCTCATTCATGTCCTTGGTGTTTTGTAGATGAGAATTTCAAGATTTACCTTTTGTTCTCCTTTGCATCTGATATGATGTTTCTGCCCATGGTTCCATCTTTTTTTTTCCATGTTTTATTTTCTTAATTTATTGAAGATAATAAACAGTATTAATCTCTTTAGGATGAAAATAGAGAAAAAAATCAGAAATTATGGCCATCATTACTTTCAAAACCATCAAACACCTAAGTCCAGGAATGCTGCCAGAAAGTGGTTTTAAAAAATGACACTCTGGTAGAGGCATAAATCTTATTGGCTTTACATAGGGTTAGGCACTGAACAAATAATCACATAGATTGTCCCATTCTCAGATTTGTGGAATAAATATGGAAGCCGTGTGAGGCTGCCAATACTCTTACAGTTGTTATAAAGATCATAAAATTGAAAGTTTGATAGTGGAATCTTTCAAAATTAGGGCATTGTAGCAGTAATTCACTGTTACACTGAGTGAAAATGCAGGCTGAAAAGAAGTAAATAGATGAAATAAAAGATGGAAGGTAAAATTCAACTTAGAATTATTTTTATTTCAGTCAAAATGGTTCTGTGCTTATGCTACATTGTTTCCTTATTATTTACAAAACCCATAGTGTGTTTACAATTGTTAAATAGTATGTCTTTTTTGGTTTTGAACCTTGTTATGGGTTCAGAAATAACTTAGTTTTATATGTATGTTGATTTTAACTGTAGGTACATTTTTTACTCTGTAATATACAGAATCTTTTCCACTTACTATCAGTGATCTTTTAAAAAGGCTAATATTTGTGCCTTATTTAAATAGAATTACCAGTTACCAAATACATAAGAGTCCAAACTGATATTTCTGATTCAACATTCTTGTTCTCTGTCCTTGTGATAATATAAAACTGTTTATTGGCTACATATACTGTATTTTTATTACCGCACTGGATTCTATATTAAGATAAATTGTCCAGGTCCAGTACTTTTGGCAAGTTTTATACTTGTGTGCTTTTTATTTGTGGAAATCCTTCTAGTGTCTTTGAAAATCGTCAACATTCATCACCAGCTGCTGGTGAGAACTGAATTCTGCTCAGTCAGAGCTCCTGTGGTCTTCTTCAGGTCATCTCTTTTCTTCAGGATCTCAGACATCTTCCCATTCCTCCTGTTTCAGGGAGATACCAGGTCATTTGATAAGCTGTTACTTACACATAGGAACAAATTTCTGATGTAGAAAGTCAAATTAGGACTTGAAATGAATATTTTTGAGTTTGTTTTGCATAGATGTCTGCCTAAAATGAGCCGTATCGCTCATCTGGTTTGGGAGGAAAAAGTAAGGGCAGTAGAAGGAGAAAGGGATTCCTGGGTTGTTCCAGTGGGGTGTGGTGAAGCAAAGCCTTGGGAGTCCACAGGAGGGATAGTAACTTTGAAGAAATCCAGATTTCAGTTCTAGCTCAGTTAGTGTGATTCCAGCCCAGACATATAGGCAAAAGTAATATTGCCTATGGAATTAATCCCCTGTGGGATTTGCAGGAGGATGGATAGGAATTAATCCCCTGTGGGATTTGCAGGAGGATGGATAATGTGTTGTCACAGTCAGAGCCTTCGCATTCATGTGAATAGAGATGTGACGTGGAACACAGTGCAGATATTCGGGGAAGGACAGCACTGTGGATGCAGAGGTGATCCCTACCCACCCTCTATGCATGCAGAGGGCAGTCTGTGTAGAATAGGCAGTGGTTTGCTCTTCCATCTCACATATTTGAGCATCACGTAGTTCTGAAAAATAGACTTGTTCTGAAGAAAAAAATGTAGTTGTAGGAGTTGTCATAGAACTTGTTGATTGAAGCCTTCACTGTCATTTAGCATTTCAGTGGTGCTGCTGCTGTTGGGGTGGGATCATCAGGAACTCTCAGCACTGGCTGAAGTCCCCTCTCAGGCATTGTAACACAGACTTCAGGCAGAGTTTGAGACAAATGCTGGGTGCTTCTGAAAATCCCACCCAATCTATTAGAAGAGTGTTTTAGACCTCAAAAATCTGTTTTAGATGTCTTTTGAGGTTTTAGGATGAGCTAGTTTACAATCTTGTGTTCTTGTAACCAATGTAAAGTCTAGGCAGAAGAACAGTTAAGCCAGTTTTTTAAAACAGCTTCTGTTTATCCACCTACAGTCAATCATATTCAGTACTACAGAACAATCTTTTGTTGGTGCAGCTGTCTAATGGAATTGCTAGGAGCATCTAAAGTTTTCTCTATGCATGTAAAGTAATTAAAGAAATATTTCATGCAATAATCCAAGTGCCAACATAAGGCCCTTTTGCAAATACCCCCCTGTGTAATACTGACTGTACCCTGTCCTGCAGAAAGGAGCCCCTAACCATGGACCTCCCTGACTCTGCAGGGAGAAGTCAAGGGTGGTCTTTATTTCTCCCTTGGCACCACCCTCACACCAGGTGCTGTGAGACTCCAACCAGTGTGTTCCCAACAGCCTGAAATTTCGAGCTAAACAAATGTGGCTAAAAAAATAATGCCTGAGGCAAGCAGCTTCCTTATTGCAAAGCTCAGGATGGTGAGGGCTGTCTGTTCCCATGGTATTGCAGTAAATCTTTGGAGAATGAATGTAGAAATAAATGCACCAGCAAAACCAGTATGAATGGTGATGTGACTTGTCTTCAGTAACTTCTTTGCTGCTATTAGGTGTCTATGTCGTAGCCAATTGCTGTTTACTTGTTAGCAGAGCCTGAGCTGACTAGAACATGTCCTCATCTTCACCCCAAGAGCGTGGACCACAGCTGGCCTAGAATCCATGTTCTTCAGGGTGTTGAAAATAAAGGAATGGAAAGGGATGATTTGGTTTGTTTGTGCAAAACCTTCCTTGATTTGCTTTGTAATACCTGTTTCACAGTTTTAGTGAGTGGCCAGTTGAAAGTACTTGACAGGTCTTTCTGAAAGCTTCTAAGTAGAGTTGCCTGATGAGTCCAAAGCCCTCAGTCTAGAGGGCCATCCACCATTCATGAGGTTGGCAGGGCCGTTGCCATTTTCTGCTGGGTTGGAGTATGAAGCAGGTAACACAGTTGGAAGTTACTCCAAGGTTTACTGTAGTAAAGGGTACTCAAATAAAATTGTACTATTACTTAGGTCAATACTAACAACACTTGTATTTAGAATCCAATAACAGTATTAGCATTTGAAAAATAAGTTGAGTTCAAGTATGTTGACATTTATTATGATTCTGTGTGAATTAACTTTCTGTTTCTGTTAAAAATAAGGGAGCTACTTGGTTGTGCGGGGGGGAGGGGAGGAATGTGTTGACTTTCAAAATCTTCAGTGAATTTTGTGCAATATTTCTCCTTTTTTCAAAGTGATTTAATAGTGCACATCTGCTTTTGAGCAGATCCTTGAAATGGTAATTTTCAGAAATGTGTAAAATTACATGTAGCTTTGAATAATGGTTGTATGATAAGAACATGAAGAAGTATATTCTAATAAGGCAAATGTATATTTCCAATGACTGGGAGTGATTATGGATGTCACATTCTGTAGAAATCATAAGACCTAAGCCAATGTTCACATACCATTAGTTCCAGGCAATTCTTAAAATTATAACCTGGTTAAATTGAAGTGGGGTTAAATATCAGAATTTATGATGTTTAGTTTATCATTTGATCACTTGTTTGTCATGGATAAAAAATTGAGGAGTTAAGCATTGCTTTCCAGGACCAGCAATGAGGTGAGACTTCATGCTGATGACCACAAGAATTTGGTTTGTGACATCCCTAATTATCGTAAGTCATTACTTAAAATATTTACTAATGTTGCCAGTATCCTTTTAATTTTTTGTAAATTTTTTTCTTTGTATATTGATGTACATTTTCTTTTAGCCTTTGGTTTTCCCTTAAGAACTTCTTTAAATTAATATACTTGAATGAGGCAATAAAGCACTGTGGAAGAGCTTAGTCTTCGTGCAGCTTGCACACAAGCACATCACGTCTGTTACTTCATGATTTATGAGGAGGAAGAGCAATTTAAAAGGCTTACATGTTTGGCAAACTGACAGTTTGTGTTAGTTACTTCTAAATCTGTGTCAGATATGATGAGAAATGCCTCAACATGGAATGAAGCAACATTATATATCCTGATAAGGTTTTCTTTTTCAGAACATTTATTTGGTGACCTTTGAAAACCATTCCTGACAATGCCCCTGTTGTGAGTCTTTAATACTTGTAGGAGAGGCATAAAGTACAGGACACATTGAAATTTTATTGACAGTTTTAAATTAGAGATTAAAAAAAACCCCACACACCAAACAACCAGCACTGTCCATTTTGTTAGTTACTGACCTTTTTACAAATTTAGAGCCAAATCTAAGAATTTACTCCATGCTTTTGCACCTTCTGGACTACTGTTCAAAGTCATCTCGAGAACTGTATTTCAGACCTTGACTACTGTTAGTAGTGCACTGTCTAGATGTAGTAAATGAGTTGTGATGTGTGGTGTGGTTTGTTTTTTCTTTTTCTTTCCAAAGTTTGTGATGTCAGTAGAAGTTTTTGGTGAACTCCACATTACCATAAAGTGCCCAACACTGTACTATAAAATAAAATTTAACAATATCAAAATTCCTTGGGTGATGCAGGTTCTTGTTTGATGGGTTTTCATGCTTATCAGGCATAAAGGTTAAAATGATACTGTGTAATATTGGAAGTTTTTCTCTGTTGAATGATTATTTCAGTTTCTCAAATATAGAGAAAGCAGAATGTGTTTTCTTGAATGCATTTGATTAATTAATTAGTGCAAAAGTTAAATGTTGATGTCCGCTGAAATTCCAGTGGTATTTTGCATCTTTTAAAAACCTTAGCTAATCATTCCTTTTTGTTAAACAACTTTTCTTGGTCTCTAGATCTTTAAGTTATTGCCAAAAATGTAGGTATATTATTTTGTTTAATAGATTAATAAATTGACATATTAAGGAGAAATTACATGCAGACCTGCTTTTATCCCCCTCCTTCCTCTTGGTGGGGAGAGGCTGATGGAGAAAGCACCTCTTGGCTTTGTGGAGAACAGGAATACAATGAGGATAGATTTTATTTGTAACTTAGGTGGGCCAAATAACACGTAAGTAGTGGGTTGACCTGGCTGCTCTCTGCTGCTCCTTCCTCCTCAGTGGGAGGACTCCTCAAACTCTACCCCTGCTCCAGCATGGGGTCCTCTGTGGGCTACAGGTGGATCTCTGTTTCCCCATGGACCCCCATGGGCCGTTAGGGGCACGGCTGCCTCACCATGGTCTGCACCACGGGCTGCAGAGGAATCTGTACCCTGGTTCCTGGAGCACCTCCTGCCCCTCCTTCCTTATAGACCTTGGTGTCTGCAGGGGTGTTCCTCATGTAGTCTCACTCCTCTCTCTTGGCTGCAATTGCACAGGGATTTTTCCCCTCTAAACTAGGTTATCCCAGAGGTGCTACAGCTGTCACTGCTGGGCTTGGCCTTGGCCAGCAGTGGATCTGTCTTGGAGCTGAATGGCATTGGCTCTGTCACATATGGGGGAAGCTTCTGGCAGCTTCTCACAGGAGCCACCCCTGTGGCCCCTCTGGGACCAAAACCTTGCCCCGAAAATGCACTGCAACGCAACACAATAGCACATCATGACTATGTTATCAAATGTAGCTTAGCTTTTTAATGTAGTTGCTTCGCTGATTTATTTTATGAGAATGTATGACTGTAATTCAGCTAGAATTTTCCCTTAAATGTCTATGCAGTATAATCTGATTTGTTATTCGCTCTTCTAAATTAAAAGCTTTTTGATATCTTATGTAGACAAACCATAGAGACTGTAGTTTCAATATTTTTGTAGTCAGTCCACAACTGATGAAAAAATTACAAATTATCTTGATACAAAATAGTGTGGGTGTGATTTTAACACTTGCCATTAGACTTGTGCTAGCTTACTGCAGCCAGTAGAGTGATACCAGCTGAAATGATCTTGCAGTAATTGCTTTGTTTTTCCAGTAGATATGTCCACATTTATTCAGCTGTTAAAATGATAGCTGTGGAAATGAACTTTTTGTCATAGGTCCAGATTATGAGTCAGTGGAGGACATTATAAAAGCAATTTTTCAGAAGGAACGGCGGAGTATGAAGATGAAGTCTTTCAGGTAAAGTTTGCCTACTTTCGTTAGTTTTTATCTCAGGGCACTGAGAGTGGTTGCAGCTTGCCTTCTGTGGATGTTTCAGTTCAGTAAGTTCTTTCAAATCGGGAATGAGAAAGGATTGAAGAAGATGAGGTAATAAAAGAAGATAGGCTAAGTTAAGTTGGCAAACTTTACACAGGTGATGCAGCAGCACTCTGTTCCTGCTGATACAACAATACCAAGTGTTTGTGAAAAAACTATTTCAGAGGAGTTTGGTGTACCAGCCACGTGTAGTGCCCTCTGTATGAAAGCTGGCTCATGTATTACGAGTTCTGGTTGTTTCCCTCATTTTGGGGAAAAATGCAGCTCAAAGCAGTGTCTTATTGGAACTTGTTTGGGAGGAGAAATCAGAAACACTCCTATTCATTAGTAACTTCTTGGTTGGTTGTGCTTCAATAGTGAGATGAGAATTGCTTTTGCAATACACTTTCACACAATGCAGCTGCAGCCGACCTGAATGATGGACAAAATATTTAATTTTCTTCCAGAACTCATTGTGTGTTAACCTCATGTTCACAAAATGAAAAGTAACTTTATCAAATTCATGGGTTTAGATTTTATTTGATGTGACAAGCAATAACAACAACAAAAAAAATCTGAGCAATGCCTGGAGTGTTGTTGTGTGTTTGCTGGTATTCAGATAAAGCAGAGTCGAGTCAGTCTGCAGATTTTCATCAGTCAGAAAAAATACTACAGCTCTTGCACTTCAAAAAGCCCGAGGCTGTCAATCCTGTTAGAAATTCTGTTGGAAACATAACAGTACTAGTTCTAAAAGCAAAGTTTGGGAAGCACATTTGGAATATGCTGTGGGCTGTATATCATTTCCTTCCTTTGGCTGCCTGTTTCACACTCCTCCTGAAAGTCAAAGGGGTGGGCTCCTGATGGTGTACTGCTCCACTCGTTTTTTATTTTTGGGTCCACTGAAACTTGGGGAACAAACAGCAACAAAACCCAACGTCACAATACTGAAAAAGAAGGTGACCTACAATGATCTGTTAAACTTGGTTTCAAACCTTTTCCTTTTAGGTCTGTTATCTGGTTTTAATTGTTAAGTCCAGCAAAATACTCAGTTTGGTGAATGAGACGCAGTAAAGATGTACTCTGCCTTGTAGAGTTTACACAATGCTTATTTGCTTACACAAGTTTTTTTTTTCAACTATATATAACTCTATGAATAACTCAACTAATATACTTTCAAGGTGGGTATTTTTGTCCTAGTACAAAATTAGTTCATTTGGTTTATTTTAAGATAGTTCCTAAATGGTGAGGAGGAGCGTTTCTGTTGTGTTCAAGATGGGCAGAGGGTGCTTTTCACAGCCTGGACTGTTGAAAAGCCAAATATTAAAAACCATCTTGTGACTTTCAGGTTTTATCCTTGAGATACTCATCTGGAGTAGGTCAACTTCTGGAGCCCAGTTTTTTTTAGAGTGGTTTAGCATTGGTGACTTAAATTGTGGTAGATGAATTCTGAGGCTCTGCCTTGAAATGTGCTTTAGAAGTCCTAGATACAGCAGAAAATTGGGGCTCCCTGCTCTCCCCATCCTGCCTGCAGACCTCTGCTCAGTCCCACACTAGTGTTGGCTCCACTTTCAGTAATACTCCACTTCATAGTATCAGCTGTTTTCTGTTCGCTGTCCCTTTTAAGAAAATAACCTGTTAATATAATACCACCTGTTTAGCAATGAGGAAGATTATGTACTAAAATGTTCAGCTGAATAATACATACAAACATCTGACATTTGGCCTGCTCTGAGAATAGGTGACATGCTTATTTAACGATTTGGAAAATGTTAAAATGGTGAGGTAGAAATTAAAATGTAATTTTAAAATATTTGTATTTAACTTATGTGATTCAGTCCTATTCTGCATTTCCCCTTGGCATGTTCGTACTGGGGGTCATGGTAGCAGTCTGACACTGCGGATACTTTGAACGATATACTGAACATTGTTGGCATTTCAGCCTAATTAATTGCATCCTATTTTGTGATTTGTCTTTGGTCCTTTGGGTTGCTGGCCTAGGATTTTTTTTTTAACCTTTTTTTTATACTCGTCATTGTCTCATTTTAAATGTCAACAGACCAGTACTTGTGTAATTGTTTTTTTCCCCTTCTTTTCTCTCCAGTATCAGAAAAATTGAGAAGTGATTTCTTTGTCTCAGGCAGGCTACACAAAAGAAGTATATCCCAAGACTGAGTGACAAACAGGCTAATCCAGTAAGTGCAGGCACATGTTTTTCTGGCCAGTAGTCACTGTTAGCCGTGGTTTTGAACTAGAATAATCTTCTCTGGGGCTGGTTTAATCACTTGGCCACCCAAAAAGGCAGATCTGCATCTTCTCCGTTGAACTCATTTCTCATGCAAAAACCTACTGGAGCCTCCTTCTCCCTGGAGTCAGGTTTAACACGGTTGTCTATGATCCTGCCACAGATCCCTCTAAAAGAAAATGCTTGGCACTGGGCTTGTTCAACTGGACCTTGCAGTTTTATACACTTCAGAAGGAAAGTGTCACCCTGCTGATTTGCTTTAAACAACCCACACTTGACATATTGGTATGCCCAAGGGAATATTTAAATCTCTGGAAGAGCTGCAGCCACTGACACGTGAGGAGGCATTGCCAGAGACAGAGGGAGAAGAGCAGAGCACCTGCATGGTCTTCTGGTTTGCTTTTTTTTCCTGCTTTGTCACTGGGATCGAGGTTTCTCCTTTTGTGGATGTTTCTTGGTCATTGCAGCCAAAGCATGAAGCAGTGTTCCCACAGTAGTGCTGCAGGCAGCTGGAGAGGAAAGCCTTGTGCATTTTCCTCTGAAATGATACCTGGGCTTCTGGCTGGTCCTGAAGGCGCACAGCTGTCCCTTGTGTGGGTATCCTCTCCCTGCTTGAGGAGACTGAGGAGGCGACTGGAAGCAGCTAAAGCTGCGTTTACTTCTTTAAGCTGTTTTGCCCTCCTAGGAAAAATACGTGGAAACATTCTGCTCATCTTCCCTTCAGACTTACACTTTTCTAGTCTGCCTAAAGATTGTGAAATCACTTCAGGGTGACAACACCTGAAATTCTGTTAGCCTTGTGCTAGCTGCATGGAAGACATTTAGTTGTTTATTTTGTGGGACAGAAAGCAGCCACGTAACCCGAGGCTGCCCTGCACTGTGACTGCTTGGGCGTTGCAAACATGCTGCGGTGCAGGTGCTGCTCATGCAGGTGACAAGGGCTGGCAGCCTGAGCGGTCACATCGAGTTAGGGTTGCTGGGCAGAGCCTGCTCTGCTGCTGTCGCTCCTCCTGAATTTCTGCTGCCAAGCAGGTTTAGCACAGGTGCCAAGTGAAACTAAGTGGGTTTAAATTGGAAACACACATTTTTGTCAGCGCTGGTTATTACAATACATGCCAGTGGAAATTGCACTTTTGCTGAAACTACAGGTGAAATCCGAAAGGTCACACACAATATTGAGCTGAGGAAAATGGCATGCTTCAAACAGTGCCATGAAGCACATGGAACCAGATGAAGGCCAGCGTAGTTTTGCTCTGATCAAAAAAAGATGATTTAAAGCCATGGTTTGGATATGTCTGCCTTGCTGGTGTTTGACAACGTTAGGTGAATTGCTGGTGAATGTAATTGCTTTGTCAAATGGCTTTGAGGAAAGAAAAATAATGGCCTGATAAAAACAACAATTAAAAGCAACTTTTGTGAAATAAAGTCAGAATACAATAAAGTTGCTATAATTGGCTGCAGTATAAAATCTCCAATACATTTTTGTCTAATAAGTATCATTTGAAAGAACACAAACCCAGGAAAATCACCATTGAACTGAGAACTCTGCCTGGCCTTCAGGACTCCACCTGATTCATAATTTATGCTCTGGCTTTTCACTGTGCAAGAGGTCTTCACACCTCATGACATGCATTATAGATGGAGGAGTTTAGGTTAAAACATGCTTTTACTGTGAGGCATGGGTTATCACCCACTCTCCGCATTAGATTCATGTGTGCAATTTAAACAAGACCTCACTCTGCTCCCAATAAATGCACACCAGATGTATCTTTTATAAATGTTAGGTTTTGCTGCATCTTGACACATGCCAGTGGTTTGAAGCCTGTGCATGCTTCAGTGGGGCATGAAAGCCCCATCCATTCATTCAACTGTGACATTTTGCAATAGGCAAAATTCTAGTGTTGTCAGCTATTCGCTGTTCAACTTTATTGAGTTACAATGCCTAATCTGATGCTCTTTTTTTTGAATTATTTTCAGAAGTGTCAGTTTTCTTTAGCTGAGAGGTGATTGAATAGTACAGGAAAAGGAACTTGGCCAAAGTCCTATGATCCATGATTCCTGGTGTTATGTGACATTACACATGTAAGGGTTGTCCTTCAGTGAGACTTGGGGCTTATGTTAAATAAAACATAGTAGAGAAATCTTGGCCTGGGAAAAAGACTTTACTGTCTCTTATCTGGGCACAAGCTTTCTGCTGTAGGACTGCATGTATTATGACCATTTAAAAAAGTTGTATTTACTATGTTTTTTATTTAATACTGTAATTTAGGTGATGTTTATTATTAATTAGCACCTGTTTGAACAATAGTCACTAGCCAGACTTGCAGATGTAGACAATGGCTTAGCTTCTCATTGACCTGAAAGCTTGATGGGCCAGATGCTTTCTCGCTTCCTCCAGGGCCAGGAGGCATGAGTTTTGGAGGTTTGGGAAGGGGAGTGTCTTCCCTGGAAGTGTCCTGGGCTGTGGTCACGGCAACCAGGCTGCAGAGGAGCTTGCAATGCAACTGCAAGCACCAGGATAACTGAACTGGTCTTAGGGGACCTTTCCAGTGGCAACTACCTGATGCCTTTGGGGCAGTAGGACTTGTGGTGTCTGAGGTGGTTGATCTTTATTGAAAAGTAACAGACTTTTGAAGTGAACAGAAAACCCCTCATAAAAATGGGACGTATTAAGTGGAGAAAATTGTTTCAGCTCTGCCATTTTTTCTGCCTGCACTGTCCACAGTGTTGGAAAGATAGCAGTAATTTCAAAAACAGAGCATCTGCTTCTCAACTTGTATAAATTAGTTCCATGAAGCTCTATTGATTTGTGCCACGTTGGTAGTTGGTCAGTGTGGATGTAGACAGTCGATGGTACACATTGCAGTGCTGAGGCTGGCAGCTCTGACCACCGCACAAAGCATATTCATCTCATTTCCAAGCATGGAAAATGTTTCTTGATCACTTGATCCCAAATGTAAATTTGAATTTTTAAACTGTAAATACTGTTCTGTCTTGGGGATAATTTCCTTTGTAATTGCATAATGAAATAATCCCACAAAGCAAAAAAAAACCAGGCTGCATGTGGCTCGATATAATCTTTATTTGTTGGTCATTTTGATCCTGTACACAGCAAAATTGTAATACGGATACAGCATCTAAACTATAAAAATACTATAATACATATAGAGAAGGAACAGTTAACTTTACATAAAATGGTGAAGGCACATAATGCAAGGTAATGCTCACTGTTTCACAGGCTGATTGCCGCCTTTTTTCCAAGGGAAAAAGGGAGTGGACCATGAAAGGGAGGTTAGTTTCATCCTTCCCCTGCTTCTGAGTATGTTGAGGGGTTTGGTGCAGAGCAGATTGTGCTCTAACATAGCACCCTGTCTTTTTTTGTAAGGCTATTAGACATGAAGAGAAATCTTAAATGTGTAAAGTTTTGGAGTATATTGAGCTTTTTTTCTTTAAGGGATAAGTTGCAAGTGATCATGAATAATTTGTTTAACTTGAAGCTTTTGAGTCAAGTAGATTAAACAAATGTAATTTTGAAATATTTAAAATATTTTATATAGAGATACCTGAACATTATTGGAGATTACCAGTGCTTTTTGGGGAACCAGAAGCCAATTTCAGTATTTTTTTCCTTATAGCAGCACAAATACTCTCCACAACTCCTGGATGTTATTGCTCCTTCCTGAACGTCTGTGCTTCTATACACATTTTGTTATACTCCTGGGCTGAGAAGCAGAAAATAGTTTGACATCTGCTATATTGGTTTTAATCTGTGGGTTAAATTTTATCAGTGATGGTATAAGACATTCTCTACATTGTATTCTCACCTGTTTTAACTGTTGTTCCCTGACTGAGATATGGCCCGGAAGGGTCAGTCTTCCTAACCATGCATTTCATGGTTGCTATAGCATGTTCTTGTGGCGACAGCTTTGGGACTTTTGTGCTTCTCCAGGCTGCCACTGAGCATTTCCAGCTGCAGCATCTACCTCCCTGCTGCCTTTGGATGTTGCTTCATTAATTCAGCTTTTCAGAAAGTGTATTTGGAACTGACATTTGTTGCCTTCTGGGCCTTTTCCTGTTTGTTTCGTATAAGATCATAAATAGAGTTTTGAATATTTCACATTTTAATCCCTATTTGAAGTAAAACATGGTCCCTCTAAGTTATCTTACACAGATCTGCTTCGGTAGGCAGTTGTCATTCCTAACTCACCGTCATCCTCCCTCCCTTTCCTGTGGTCTCACTGCTGTGAAAGTCCAGCTTCACCTTTGCTGCAATCCAGCGTTTGCCTCCACCTCCCTCAAGTGCCATTCACTTTCATTTCCTTTTCTTCTCTCATTTTTTCTGTGAATTTCCACCACTCTTATTTTTATCGCTTCCTCTCCACTGAGACTGACAGCAATCACAACTTACTCTAATCTTAGTTTAAAGGTTTTCCCCCTGCCTTCTGTCTCCTTGACTTACCTTCTACGAACCACGCTCATATTTCACTGTGAGATTTTTCCCTTTTTTGTGCTTTTATGGGTGTCTTTTTAATTCTCTAGGATCACATTCCTCCAGAACTCTCTTTGGTCTTTATAAAAAGTCTTCAGGCTTTCATCTTCTCTGCCTTTTCCTTACTCTGTACACACTTCTGGGTATCTTTTTTAGCCCTATAGATTCTATCTGCGGCAACACTTCCTGGAGTATTTTACTACCTCTGTACCGAGTGTTTTTCTACTGTCTCCAAAACTTCATCCAGAAAGTCAAACCATCGAGAAGAGCAGATTTACTCTCCATCTACTCCCTTATTCTTGCTCTATCTTTCCCTGTGAACAATAATGCTTTCCTTCAAGTTCCATTCAGACTGCCTCCATCTTCAGCTGCCTTCTCTCTTTTGTCCTTTTCCTTTGAATCACATAATAATTTTGCCTGGAAGGGACCTGCTGATGTCATCCAGTTCAAAGAAGGGCAAACTTCAAAGTCAGATCTTTATTATAACCATTTTACTGCTATTTCTGATATTACTTAATTTTTCTTGGTTTTCTTTTTTCATCTCTGCTATTCCCTGAGATCTCAATCAATTCTATTTCTCCTTTAAGCTTATTGACCAAAATACCAAGAACATAAAGCAGGTGTGTGGAAGCATCTTCTTTGTATCCAATTTACTAGTTCAGTGCTGCTTCTGCTGCTTGTGCCTAATTCTAGATTTGCCCTGGTGTTCAGAGCTTGCTGTCCCCAAGCGCTCCCCATCTCCTCTGTACTCACTGCTTGCCCTCAGGTTGTCACAGCTTCCCGTGTCTCTGCCCACTTGGCCACTTTCTAGACAGAGTTGACCTTGCCTTTGGGTCTCTCACAGCTTTTTTGTGTGAGGCAAAAGCCATGTGTTTGAGTCCACAGTAATCACTCCTGCTTCACTTGTGGTCTCTCATCCTCACACACTGTTCTTTGCTCTCTCTTTTAGTTGGTGTTTTCTGCTTCGAACTGTACGCTCTGTAAGTTAATTTCATCTTTTTTCCCAATGTTTATGTATCTTTCTAGAAATGATCACACCTAACTAACTTTATGTTATTCTCTATTATGCCTCAGCAGTGTCTCATAGGGGAAAAGCTGGGTTAAATCAAAAGTTTCAATTAAAACCTACTGCATCGGTAATTACATGAAGCTATGTTTTGAAAAGATCTACCCTGAATTTCTGCTATCTCTTATCATAATTTTAGTAACTTATTTTTCCATTCTTAGTTGTCATTTGAACTCTCTGAATTTAGTCTGCAGCTGTACGACAACGATTGCATTAATATAATAAGCTTCAGTGGTAAAGCTGTAAATTGGGCTAGAATAAAATCTGTTGTGCATTTTCGCTGTGACTACATTTTGTGCTTCTATCTCGGCTTGAATCCAACCATCTACTTACATTTTCTGTAGGCCTTTATTTTGAAAGATATTGGTGAGGACTGCAAAAAATCCTGAGTGTGCTTACTATCATAGTTACTGCTATTCATCTAATACAAAAATAAATGTGAGTGGCATTGATCTTCAGTAATCCCTTAAGGGGCTCATTCAAAATGAATTATGAATTGATCATTAATTAAAAAGATGAGTTAAATTCTTGAATACTGAATGTGCATACTCTATTATGCAACTCCTGGAATAATCATCTGGGGTTTGATGTGTCTGTCTGGGATGTTTCACAACTGCAGGAACATGTAAAGCTGATGTGCAGAAGAAGGAAATGCCATCGTGGACCTTCTGCTCTGTCGCCCCTTTATTGTGAGTTCAGTTTGTGTGGGAACAATGTTTATACATTAATTTCTTGACTACATCTGAAAATAACCTGCCTGAGTTATGGCTAAAATTTGTCCCTACATTCCAAAAAAACCCTTTAACTTGGGTGTGGTTTTGGCACGTATTTTTGGTACAATTGTTAAGGCTGGAAAATACTTCTAAGACCATTGAGTCCAACCATTAACCTACATTTTCAAATGTCTATTTCATTACAAGATTCCATTGCATCAAATGTCTATTTCATTACATTAAGTGTCAATGTAATTTATATAACATCTATGTAAATGTCTATCCCATTACAAGCTTACAAGCTTCTCCATTACATTTTATGCGTTTGTTTCTTTTTCAACAAAGCAACCCTTGTGCTGCTGAGGTTTATGAGGTAGTTAAATGGGATTATCTCTTTTAAAAGAGGAAAATTGAGACATAAAAATTTATTTTCCCATGATCATATGAGAAGTCTGAGCGTCAGGAGAGGCACCAACTTTGTTATAATTATTTTCAAGCCAGTGTTTTACCTGTAGGCCACTTCTGTCTCTTTCCTGCTATTTTCCATGAGCTTTGGGAACTGTTTCTGAGTATGCTTTTTGGCAGCCAGTGTATGTTTGCAATGTGAGAAGCAATAATTTTCTAAAAGGGGCCATCAGGTAATATTGTAATGGGAAAAAGGCAGTAGTGTGGATGCACACAATTTGTTTAGGATGTTTAGATTCCATGTCTCCTAAGAGGTCAGGTTGTGCCCACTGGATTTTTTAGGATACAGTCATTTATACTCAGAGAAATATGTGCTTTTGTGGAAACTGAAATTCATTTCACCTTCATTTCGGTAGAAGGTGGAGGGATGGCAGATAAAGAGAAAGAACTGGAGGAAAGAAAATTAAATTTGAAGCATTTATTTTGGAGAGTTTTCACACAACTTCCTTTTAATCCCTGATTAACAGATGAAAGTAGATATGCTGAGACACGGTTCTAGTACTAAACCCTTTGATAACAGAATTACAGTGTCTTTATTGTACAGGCTTGGTTGATTTGTCTGCATCAGCTTCTGCAGCAGTGATTCCTAGACAGTCAGAGAAGAGCACAAATGAGGAGCTGTTATCCGTGTTGTGTCCAAGACAGGCACTTACATGTATCCCAGGAGCCATTACTGTCTGTAATGCCTACTGCTGATTATCAAGGCTGGAGCTGCTAGTGCAAATAAAAATTGTCCTTGGACAGGTTGGTCCAAAGCAATGATAAATGTCATTGGTCACTTAAATGCTAAAAGAATTTTTGTGTTATTGAACTTAAAAGGAAAACACTGAAAGCCCAAAGTCATCGTAATATTTATAATGAGCATTCATGATATCAGAATGAAAATTAATGTATCTAACATATGTACACTGTCCCCTTTCAGCCATCTTCCAGGATGGAGGAGCGCTTTTGCTGTCTTCTAAATCAGTCTTTCCATTGGCGGTGGCTGCACCATGTTCCACATCTCCACCCGGGATCCCTCCTTTTCCTGCCGGCTGGGGCTGTAGGTCCCTTGAGTCGCCCGTTTATTGGCAGCGATGACTGAAACCACAACTGCCAAGAAGAGGATCAATAACAAGGCCAGCGTTACTGAGCCAATGGAGGTGAATATGTTCGAGATCAAGTCAGTTGTCAACTGGAAGGATTGAAATAATTCCAATATAATTTCCATCAAGAGAATACTGAGACACACTTGAGCTACCGTGGAAGGAAAAGAAAAAACACTCTATGGACAGACTCTGCACAGACAAGCTACTACTGAAGCAGTAGAGAAGTACATTAGCCCCTCCAGGTTTTGTTCTTTGGACTCCAGAAAGTTACACACGTGGTGCTGGATGTTTAGTATTCAAGGCAGAGCTGGATGAATTTCATGCAATGACCCATTTCTTTTGACAGCTTCCTTACCTTGAAAATAACTTGTAAGTTAATGTGTCTGCAGACTATAGTAGTAATTCAGCAATTATTTGTTTATTCACTTAAATAATAATACATTATTCCTGGTTTGGTTGTGAACATGTTCTTACTGGTCTTTGCTACTGCAAGTTAAACATGAGCTAATTTGACTGGATATATATTCAGCCACATTTCTATTTCTCATGCTGGAGGAGTCAATTTTATGTGAAAAAACCCCAAACATATATATACACACTTATATGTATAGATTATATATACTTATATTTATATATATAGATTATATATAGAAAATTTGCTTTCATAAATATTTTTGTAAAATGTACTATTTCTACAGGCATTCCTGCCAATAAACTGTTCTATCAGCTTGTTTGCATGATATATGTATAAAGGCTGCACGGGAGCACAGCTAAAATCTATTGCATGAGAAATTAATCAGTACATTTACACAAATATGTTTTAAAATATTCATCCAGCTCTTCTTCCACATACAGGCTTCATAGTTTCATCTACAGAAACACAAGCAGCACAGTACAGGATGAATGTAAGGATGCTCTGATTTTTTTAAAATTTTTTTTTTGAGTTTTCACGTGGCAGTGGGAAAGGTAATAATGTTAGAAGGCACAGTGCATATAACCAAATCTATCAGTTGAAAAGCTTTAGACCAGAGAAACTTTATAGTTGGTACATGAACGTTTTATACACATCTATGTGTAAAAAATGCTTATGGTGAGGTGAGCCAAAAAAGTGATGTGGTTAGTGTGGAAAAGTGGTCACTATGGACAGAATGACCCCAGCAGGAATTGAACTTCTGGGCAGATTCCGCCATCCGTCATCTTTTGATTTGTATTATGAGTGACAGCTGAACTACCCGACATGAATGTGTGCTTCAGGCTGAACTTTCAAATCCCAAAATATTTAGAAATGGAAAAGAGCAGGTCAAAGCCCATTTCCCAGTTAGATGCTCCATACTACAGGGTATTTTAGTGACCTGCTTACTCGTCATTTCTAAGGAAGGGCAGTTACAGTCCAGGGAACGACGACAATCCTGCATTCAGCAATGGGTGCACTGGAAAGTGGCTGCTGCTGGTGTGTGTACGTCACTTGGACTCCTGCCTTTGCAGGAGATCAACAATGCCACAGGGAAAACGTTAAAACAATCCTTCATCTTTTTAACTCTCTCCAACTCCACACTGATGTAAGAGGTCCCACTAGTAATAGTAAAAGCAAGTTTAGCTCAGGGATTCTCTCTAGGGCATATATGATCGACTAGGATGTTTTCCTCTGTCCTTGATGGCTAAATATATGGTCCCTATTATTTAAAAATTTTTTTTCCCAATAGAAATAGTCTAGTCCAGGTGACAGACCACATGAATCCAACTGTAAAACAAGGTGGCATAAGACATGTTGATCTATTAAATAGTACTGGATTGGGAAGGTCATTTTATCTTTGGATGGTGTTACAGATATATTTGTGATCATAGTTTTGCTCTGTACTCTGTTAGACTATGACCTTTGTTCCTCTTCTCTCAGAGATACTGCAAATTTTTAATGCAATTTTTTGTTCTCAGAAGCTCTTATATTTTCATTGTCTGGTCTGGGAAACTGAGGACTGAGATAGTCAAAGTTAACTCTATCCTAGGGTTGAACAAACATTTGTGAAAGAAATTCAGTACCATAGGCAACTGGATGGTATTGCCTTGTCTCTGGTACGTGAAATGTCTGAACTTATTCTTGTTTTCCAGTCCATGCTCTTTCCATTCCTGTTGTAAGCATGTCTGTATCTATTGAGACGTTTTCATTTATGATATCCTTCAAAATAATTTGATTTCTAAAAGAAAAGTTTTATGCAAAGAATTGGAGAGGAAAAAAAGCCTGTTACTGGTTAAAATGCAGTCACATATCTAAACCTCATTCTCAATTTAAAATCATCATAACAAGGCTTTTTTTCATTTTGCAATAGTTATTCATAACAGAAACCTTACCCATCCTGAGCCACTATGTAAAAGAAGTTACTTCACTGATTGATATCTAGACAGCTGGGGTTTTAACCATGAGCAAGGACATAAACTAACTTTATTTCTGTGTTTATGTTGCTCGTAATTTTTAAATATGAAAAAAGGGCCCTTTCTTCATCTTTTTGGGTATATTCTATTGATCAAAACCCCTCCACCATGCAAGTGCTGTCTCCTGGTTTATCAGCCCACAGCTCCCTGCTGAAGTTTACAATATAGGTGGTCCCCTTAGCAGTTGCACTGAACTGCTAACAAGAGTTGCCAGAAGGCTCTGCAGTCTGGTCCCATCAAAATCAACTGCTTCTTTAGTAATTAATGGCTGAATAGTTAAATTAATTTGGAAAATCAGCTGGCTGATCTGGAAAAAAAATCTGAAAAGCTCTGTCCCCTGTCATCTCAGAGTCTGTTCATTGCATATTTGTTGATGATGATAGACTAGATTGTAACAGGTGATCCCAAAAAGAAAAGGATTAAGCAGTATTTTTAGGAACATAGTGCTGCTGAGACAGTGGAAAGAGGGGTTTCTGTCACTGACCCTACCATGTACTTTGCATAATGGTAAGGAGCGGGCTTTTAAAATGCAGTTTGAAATTAAAGCTCCCATATCACTCTTTCAGGTTTTTCTGGTAAGTCCTTGCCTGTTGCTTCCCCCCTCGATGAATCACACAGGCTGCTATTCCCTTCCTGACATGAACTAGTTAAGATCTGGTTATTGAACTGACTGGTTGGTACATGGCAAGATACAATTTTTTGGTGTCTTTATCACAAAACTGTGGCAGAGACGTACACAAGAGATGTTCTGTGGCCTAGAGATACAAAAGCAGAAGGGGAAAGCCCAGGAAAGGAAAGAACAGAGCAAGACAAACTATTTTGTGTCAGCACAAGAAACAAACAAACAAACAAAACCCCAAACCCCAAAACAAACAAAAAAAAACCCCAAACAAAACAGAAACAAAAACCCACAAGACTGCTGATAGCCTTTCAGAAAGAATTCTTGCTAATAAATACCACATGGTGATCACAGCTATTTTTGAATGTAACTTCAGCCCTGCTTATGAATAATTAAATATATGTAGGGGAAATGAAGGAGGGTTAATTAACTGACTGGGCAATACCTTAGAGATTGTCATTACACTTTGAGCAGGAGGCTGGACTGTGAGAACTCCTGAGGGCTCTTCCAACCTGAATTATCTTATGAGCCTGTTTAAAAGGTAATTGGTGACAGAGTAGTTGTGAAAGTTCCCCTACCCCTAATATAGAGGAGCTGTCAGTAAAAGCTGTATCCTTAGTGGTAATGGATGCTGATGGCAAGATGATGTCATGTCCCATGGTAATACCAGCAAAATGAAGTCTGATGACACTAAAAGATCTATCCGCTTCTCACTAAGTTATTTTATGTAGCATGTTCTATTTATATGTCTTTGAATGTCAGCTGGAGCAAGACAAATGTATTTTGGCAAAATTAAAAAAAAAAGAAAGAAAAAATATTACTGAATTTAGTTTTCATGTAGTGAACAGTTTCATCTGCAAAGACAGGAAGAAATGCAGGAAAAATCTGTCTTTTTTTGAAGTCAAGTCTTTTGGCTTTTTACTGGCGGTTTCATTTCAAAGTTGATTAATTTTTTTAGGGTTATTCTAATTATTAAATTAAAATTATTTAAAATATTTAGATTAGAGAAAATAAATCCTTGGATAGAGTGAAACTCCATTGTAGGACTGGGTTTTGCTTTTCATTTGGTTATTGAAATAGATTTATTGTTCCACTTTGGTTCCTTGATTTGCTTTGTAGATGAACAGTTTGGATAAGGAAGGCCCAGTTCACAAGTCAAAGCTCAGAGGCATTTATCAGTCCAGTATATGTATGCTTATCTTTAAGCAAGCTGTCCCTGAAATAGTCATTTTATAAGAGGGAACATTAGGGATTTGCTATATATGAACGTTTCCATGTGTGCCAAGTGTCAAAGGCAAGTGGAATTGCACAGAGAGGAAGCCAGCCAAATACACAGGGCCTCTTCCCCCTATGAGTTTTACCTCAGCATGACTTAGCTGATCTAATCCTGCCTTGTGTCATTACAGGGATGAGAAGCAGGGCCAGAGACACCAAGGCTGAGCCAGATCAGGGAGAGAGAAGAGTGAGCTGTGGTGCTGGTGGAGAAATCCCTGCAGGTAAGAGAAGCAGGGTGTTCTTCCTCGGGATGCTGCTGCGTGGGCACGAGCTTTGCATAGGAAAGTGTGGTTTGGATGTGTCTTTGCGATGTGAAAGGCGTGATGTGCTCTGAAAGCAGCAGCATTCCTCTGTTGCTGGGCATTAAGAATTAGCCAGCTTTCATTTCAGCACTCGCACAGAACTGTGCCTCATTCTGGATTCCTTGCCAGACAGAGACATCAACACAAGATTTAAAATACACGGATTGTCAAACCCTGGAGAATTCCCTTCTCTGCCACGTGCGGGGCTTTCTGGGAGTTCTGCAGCTGCTCTTGAGCACCAGAGCTTTCACTGGGAAAGTCTCAGGATCCTGAGTCCTGACACCACTCACAAGGTTATCACTTCATTCCTGATAAGAACATCTGATCCATGTCATCCAGATTTACTGCCCCCAAATCAAAACCATTTGCTATAGTAATGAGGACTGATTGGCTTGAGTGGTCCTAGTCTATGTCAGAATTTCTTTGAAAGGTTTGGGGGCATATAGGGGTAATAGTGAGCAGCCAAAGAAAAGCCATTTACTTGATTAAAAAGCCCATAGATGTGCTGAGTTTATTTCATAGAGGATTTACTGCCATTCTTATCAGAATTTTCTTCTGTTAAAGGCTGAATTCATATATGAATCTGGGTAGTTCAAGAAGAAATCTGGTCAGTCATATACAAATCTGCTATTATGAGATGCACTGATAACCCCAGCCTGTGAGACAACAGTTTATTTTCAACAGCAGCAAAGTGGCCATAAATCTATAGATTGACTTTATTCTAATAAAAATTGAGTGGCTATATTCTAATAAAAAAGAGTGAACTCTCTTTTTCTGTGATTTTCTTTTTTCATCTTCACAAGTCATCACCTGTTCCTCTCCCTCGCATCATTTATAAGAGGTAGCTGCTCTGCTTGTCCTAAACACCAGCCACTAGGTCCCAAGAGCTGTGTTGACCTGTATGTTGGGCTGTTGAGTTGAACTTATAATCCATTTTGGACTAATTTAAGGAGAACAGATTCATGTCCAGTTGATCTAAACACTACACAGGCACTGGAAATGGCAAACTGTTTTAAAGATTTTATACACGTCACCTATTTTCTTTAACTGCTTTATCCTTTAATGGTTTCCTACTTCATGCCCATGTGGGCACTGAACTTTGAGTGTGTCTATACACAGTTATTTTTCAGGTACTTGAATAGTTTACTGCTTTCTACTCTGGTACCTCTGGCAACAAAGGAAGCAGCACTTAGTGCACCTTAGCTGATTTTCTACTGTTTGTCACCAGTGAGACCACCACTGCTTTTCCTTCTACACACCTCACAACTTTCCAGTTCATCTTGTGGGCTTCAAAAGTGGCAGTTGCATTACATAGACATTCTTCTTGTCCCCATGTGTGAAGAAAGTAATTTCTGAAAGGTGCAGTATTTGCTGTATTGTAAACCTGGTGCTTAACAAGTTTCAGAATTATTTGGTAAGAAAAGTGAATTCTCAGAAATTGATAAGCAGAAAGCAAGAGTTAAAAACAGACCTAGGAAGACTTCAGGTCCAGTTCAGGATGGCCTATAGTTGCCACATATTGGCTGTGGTACCTTCTGTATGCGAAGTAACACCCCAAGGCAAGCATGACTGCTTTTTTCCTCCACGTCTTAGGAACTTCTCCCTGACACCACGCTCACTGAGAAGAGGCTATCCTTTTTGTCCCTCACCTACCTCTACAGTCCTCTGAAAAATCTCTCTGTATGACATAAAGAGTTGTAGATCATCTTGAAATTCCATTATTGCCATTGCTGTTTCTACCATCAACCTCTGAGTTGTTTTCCTGATATCTGCAGGAAAATACAATCCCATTGGTGGAGGACCTGAATGAGACCCCAAGTCCTGTATGTACCCCTATGGATATTGCTGAAGAAAAAACTTCTGATGAATGCAGAATATCCACAGTATAATACATATAGGCAGTTCACCTTGAAGAAGAAGGATTGTAAGTAATTTATTTTTTTTTTTTCCATTATCTGTTGGATTATTATCTGAATATTTTCTTAAAATGTCTCTGAAGAAATTACATTCACAATGACCTCTATGTAGTATATATGTTTTTTATAAATTGTAGTTTGAATAGTTTGTCTTAGTCGACACATGACAGTTTTAATTGATTTCTTCCTGGAAAATGTCAACTTTTAGTTTTCTGACAGTTCTTGAAATCAAAGCAAAAGTGGAGAGAGAATTCGTGTTAGCTGCTATAATGATAAATTGATCATCTGGCTTGACCAGTTATACATCAGAAAAATGCAATCTTTGCTATCAAGGAAGAATTACATCTCTGGTGTTCTATGAGAAAATGAAGAAGATGGAGATGACTGAAATGTAGGATTTAGCTGGGCTTGCAAGGAACATACCTCATTAAGAAATTCTGACAACCTCCCTCCTGGCACATGAAACCGCACTGTTGTGACACTACAGAAGTTAACGAGGAAGTTTGTTCTAATTATAGTGGAGCAAGAAATTGGAGATTGGAGATGGAGCTCTCTGAAGTGTTGCAACTAAATTGTAAAGCGGACTTTGGTTAAACATGGGTTTTGTTCATATTAGTCTTGATCTTCCAGTCAGATTGGCATACCCAGACCTCCTCCTCCCCACACTAGGTTCCAGGACCATTACTAGATCGCTTTAAACAGTGTTGTGTTTAAATCAAAACAATTGGCCCCTTCCTCAGTGCTAGTACATGCAGTAATGTTCAGCTTACGTGACCTTCTGTTGACAATATTAGCCTTTTGGCCAAGTAGCTTTTTGCAACTTGGAAGCTCACTTTTAGAAATTAACCTTTAAAGAACAGGCTACATACAGTAACTGTAATTTTTTTAACTACTTGTGCTGTTGATGTCTGACTTGTATTAACTGTTTAATGAAAGTGGTCCAGCTGTGAAAAAAGTGGTGTTTAATATGTCTGGATGGTCTGTCTTAGGCAGATGGAATTATATTTCTGGTTTTGGCCACTATACTGTACATGAGCCATGGACCCAAAAGAGACAGAAGTACATAAGTAGGCCCTTAAAATCTCCATCAGATATTTTGCTGGATTAGTATCTCACAGGATAAAGTATTAAATGCCTTTTCTCTTAGACAGCAGTGTTGGTTACACAGAGAGAAACGACTTGGGTGGCAGTTTGGGAGACCAGCTCTCATTAACCTGTGGGCTTTGAGAAGGCTCCTTGATAGCGCTTCTGCAGCAACTGCCAGTGCTATTTTTATAAGGGTTCTCCAGCTCTTTTTAAGATCATCTCGTTGGTGCAGCACAGATTAAATGTGCAGCTCCAATGTGTTGTTATGAGATGCCTTTTAAAATTCTATCGACAGCCTCTGGTGTAGGAACTTCACCATCTGCTGCAATCTGAAAGGATAAGAGGGAAAATCTATAGCTGGTGCAAATCCAGGCAAACCATGCTGAGGAGGAGTTTGTCCCATACTTGCTATATCACTGACTAGACAAATGTTTTAGTAAAGGTGTCAGTCTCTGGGGTGCAACATCCCTTTCCAGTTTGGGAAATGCTTTGGGGCATCATATAGAATTATTTTTGTACATGGCTGACAACGCAGTGCATCAGGTGGTGTTTCTGCACAGGGAATAACTGCTTTACAGCTTTGAGGCAGCAGATTCTATATGAGTAAATCTTGGTGGTGGATTAAATCCTTCTCAGGCAAGCGTCTTGCGGGAACGAATGGATGATATTTAAACTCAAGACTGTTGCTGAAAACAGTAACTTTCTCTCATTGCCCTGTGTGTAGCTGGATTGAGTTTACTGCATCCCTGTAGTCACCACTGCAGAAATGACTCCTGAACAGGGATTTGGGAGAACACACAGTAGTGGCCTTTTGAGGAAGTCTGATCCTGCTTCATGAAAGAGTGAAGTGGGTGTAAGGGGATCAGTAGATTAAATCCCAAAGCAGAAGACAACAATAAAAAGATGCTACAGCCCTGAAGATGAGGGCAGGACAGTTCCTGAGGAAAAGAGCTGAAGAGCAGTTTAGTAGTCAGGGTGTAATAGTTAAAATAATGAGATAGAAGAATGGATTTCAAAGCTGCTTTCTTCATTGATTCCATAGGTGCTGATCAGGCCAGCATGTGGAGGATGATGTCTTGATACTCAAGATGGAGCTGATGTGAATGCCAGCATTTGGATAAGAGGGGCAGGAAATGATAATGTAGGGTATCAACAGCTAAATCAAGGGGGCAGCTAAACCATTCCTACTGCAAACTGCTGCTTTCCTGAATTTTGCATGTATATTTTATCTCTCACCCTACATTCTATTTTTTTCTGTAAAAGGGGGGAAAACTATAGAAATGTTGCTGAGGAATTTGCAATGTGGAAGCCCAAAGTCCATCTGTGTGGACTATTGTGTCTCCTCACTAATGCATTCATGTGCATTTTTTTCACCATGATTCTCCTGTGTTCTGAATTAGTAATCTCAGTTAACTTTAACTGAGTTGCACAACCTGAGTTGTGCGCAACCTGGAGCTGCTCAAAACTCCACTTTTCAGCACACAGCAGTTGGGATTAAAGATCTCTTTCTTAATTAGTGATGTTAGAGGTAGATTTTTTAATTTTTATTTCTGTAATCAGATCTTTGAGAACAGCACCAAGTACCCATCAAAGACCAGCACCACATACAAGTACAGCCACCTTCTGTGGGCTGTGGTTCCTGACTGTGACAATGTGTAGCAGGGTCTGGTCCTCTTGCCCCCAAGTCCTGGTTCTCTTGCATAGGTGCAACCTGTTCTGAAACTCAACCCTGTCTCCTTCCACTTTCTGTGGGAATAAGAAACTGCTCTGTTTGTCCAGTGATGTGTACTAGGTGGGTCAGCAGTGTATGATATAGCAGAGATCATTTTGATTTCTGTCTGATTTTGTAACTGCCAGACACTTTCCATCCCTACTTCTCTGCTAGTAAGCAAAGCCTACAATCTCAAAACTGCTCCATGAAATTCTTCTCTGTATTTGGTGCTAAGCTCCTGCAAAACAGCCATGTGTTGCTACCTAGCATTAATATTATGCTGTCAAGTGGTGATGAAGTAAGTAGCTATTTGACTGTTTCACACTGTCAGACAACAAGGTATCAAGTCAGCATCTAGCCTTTACTGGGTGCAGCACTTCAATTGCAGCCATCTCATGCTTCCAACTGTAAATATTAATGGTATAAGATAGATCTTTATTGGCTACATAATACTTGCCTTAGCACGCTATGTGACACTGTCACGTTACTCAGCTAATTATATTACTCGATAAAAACTTTGCATGTGGTTTTATCCTACTGGCTTTTTTTTTCTACCAGAAAGTTGATTAGAGACAACATCACTATGGTTTAGCTTCAGGAAAGACTTTGCTGGAGATGCATACAGCAAAAGTGTAAATGAAAAAATTATAAACTTCCATGTTAGTAATTATTCATCGAAACCTTGTTTAAACTTGATTTAGACTTCTCATTTGTTGGATTATTTTTCTTATGGCTTTTTTTTTTTTTTTTGGTTAGTGTACTTCCATCTTGTTGATAGAATCATATGAATTTGTGTCTCTCTACTTGTGAACCTTACCACTGTCCTCAAGGACTCCTGGATCAAGTACTGCATACCTAATATAGTATCTAGTTATTGTGTTGATAGCACTGGCATTCAACAGGTTTGCATCTGACTGTGAACTGGATGAAGCCAACTGTAATAATTAATTTTTGGATATCTGCTGAAGATGCAAGTGTTTTAGAAAGTCTCTTTCTATGGTATAGCTAGCATAGTACATGAGGAAAAGGTCTCTAAAATGCGGTAGAGATTTCTCTCAACTTTCTACTCCATGCTTTTACCTTACTGCCACCTAAAGATAACTAACAGAAAATACATTTTACTTCGGATTAGAGAGTTTTACTCTGATATGCTGGGAAGAAATGGCAGCCTTGTCAATGTCTTTCTTTTGAGAAGAATGCCTACACTTTCAGAAGATTTTCTTGAAGATCATACTGAGGATAGGAAAAAAAATCTGCTGACTCAGCTCACTGAATTTACCTCTGGTCTTCCAAGACAAGGCATATTGACCATGAAGCCAAATCACCCTGTTTCTAACTAGAGGATTAATTTTGATCTCAACACAGGCCGAAAGTAGCATTTTCTGCAGTGCATGGAGTCAGGTCAAAACCCATCCTGCAGGTGTAAGGTATTTCTGATCCAACCCCCCTTTGAGTCCACCTATCTCAAATACTGGAGTTCTACACAGTTGAACAGGCAACCTAAGCTGTTCGTCCTTCTCAGCTCCATCCTTGATGCCTTACTTCTTAAATAGCAGTTTTCAGTTTGGAGAACCCCTTTAAAGCAGGCCTTCTGTCAGAGAGGGAAACTGAAGCATCAAATAAAGACGCAATTAGCTAATGATTAGTCACACAACCCGTGGTGGAAATGGTAATTGAATTTAATCTGTTCATCCTGCCTAAACACTGCCTGCACAATACCCATGGTCTGTCACACCAGGGCAGTGCAGCCCTGTCCAGGCTCTAGCACTCCCTTTGCGATGAGAACTAGCAAGGTCTGGCTTAGAGTGTGCCCTCCAGTCTCTGCCTAGCTGGTGTTTGTACACTTGAGGCATGAAGCCCTGAGCAACAAAACTCGAGCCTGACAGGTAGTCTTTCATGGAGCTGTTGCAATCAGACATTTTTACTGTATGACAT